>NC_069504.1:360783771-361111271 GCF_027579735.1 Bombina bombina
TATGCCAAATACCTCCACTTAATTTTTAACCATTGTATGTTAATAATATAAAAACCTATTTCCTAGGATCTATATTATAAAGTAATAGTGGTTTTACAACTCATATCTAACCATAAAGCTCACTAATCAATCTCAAAAGACGTGCTAAATTTATTATACAGAAAGATATGGGCTAACTCCACCTGAATTTTCAGATGAACCACAGTCCCTATAGAAAATGGCCTAATGAAATCTCCCTATTTAAACCATAGGGGATCATAGAATACATTTTTTATTCAATAATGCTTCTTTTTCAAATAGCAATTTTTGCCTATTACCTCCTTTTCTCAGGGGACCTACACCATCCACTACCTGAAATTTCAATTGACTCTTGTTCTGTCCATACAGTGTGAAATGGTGGGCTACTGGGGCAGACAGATCTAATTTACCTATCGCTGTTTTATGTTGCCTTATCCTATCTTTAATGGATTTTGATGTTTCACCAACTTAGGCCAAGCCACATGGGCATTTGATTACGTAAACAACAAATTGTGACTCGCAAGTGTAGTGACCTCTGATGGGTAAATGCTTCCCAGATCTAGGATGTGTTACAGTGTTACCTGTTTGAATCAAATTGCACTGTGTACAATTATTACAATAGAGGGTTCCATTGGATAAAGCTAGACTAGCCTGAGCAATTGCATTTTTGCTTGAGCCCATATCAGCCTTAACCAAGTTATCTCTCAAATTACAATTTATTTTATAAGAGAATAAAGGGAAGTATTCAAAGGTAGCTGCTAATGTCCTATCCTCTTATACCAATGTCCAGTGTCTCTTAAAGATCTTTTTTAATGGTTTTATATGATAGTCATATGGTACAACAAAGGGAATTCAACCCCCCAAATTCTGTCTCTTTTGCCTTGTATGAATTAATTGGATCTGATCCACTCTTTTTTTTTTGTGAGTTTCTAATATTGCAGTTGGATATCCTCTGCTTTCAAACCTTTTGAAAAACTCATTGAATTGTTGATTAAATCATGACTCATCATTAATAATCCTTTTCACCCTTGAAAGTTGGCTGAAAGGAAGGCTCTTGAGAGTCTGTTTGAAACAAAAAAAGAAAGGGCGCCTCCTAGTGTAGCCAATTTTTGTAAGTAGATAATATATATTAGCAGATTTTGTACTCACATGTAGTGAAGGCAACGATAATGCCTAGGTAGATGGTCTGGAAACTTATCAGTGTCCCAGTTGACTGTGCACCATGAGAAGGGCTGCTCCTCTTGAATGGAAAAGATCTGGAAAACTGGAAAAATATACAGAGGGCGACTCCTAGTGCAAATCAGTTGATACAGTTGTAAACCCCAAATGATCCCTTTAGAGAGATACTCACATATTATGGAGCACACTATAGTGCTAATGAGGCAAGCTGGGTATATTATGGTGGCCCAGCGCACATCACACTCTGGCAAGCAGTGGATCAATGTAGCAAATAAAAGATAGGAGACTCCAGAAGTATATCAAAAATAATTTTTTATAAAAATAAATAAATGAACATAAATAAATGAACATAAAAACAATCAGTAAAACACGCTACGCGTTTCTCAGAGCTCACCACTCTGTTTCCTCAGGCAAGTTCTACTGAAATATGACTGAAGTCTCCTATTTAAACCCAAAAAAACTAATTGGGATGTCGGTTACACCCATTACACACCCTTTTAATTAGCTCTTGCTACTATTACCATAGCAACTCTGCTGACTACACCTAACATTCCTTAAATGGCATATACAACATGTTTGATATATCTTGAGAGTCTGTGGAGGGTGAAAACTTGTAAACTCAAGAAGATTATTTCTATCAGTCTTTTTTCTGTATACATTTGTTGACAAGGAATTAGCCCATCTTCTTACTGTAGTATCCAAGAAATTTTAAATATTATAGTCATATTTCATAGTAAATTGGAGATTTTCATCAAATTTGTTGAGTTCCTTAAAGAACTCTAGTAAGGAGTTGAGATAACCTGCCCAGATCATAAAGACGTCATCAATGTATCTCTCCCAAAATCTACAATGCCTTATAAAGTTATCATGTGTGTATAACAATTTTTGTTCAAATCCGTGTACAAAAATAGTTGCATATGTGGGGGCCATATTTGCCCCCATTGCAGTACATTTGGTTTGTAGGAAAAATGAATCTTCAAAGATGAAATAATTCCTTGTCGACACTATCTCTAGAAGGTCCATTATACATATACATTCTCAAGGGGAATAAAGCTTCATTGCATTCAGTTGGCTACCAATACATTTAAGACCTTCTTTATGTATACAGACTTTTGATGTCTAAAGTCACCAATATTGAATTATCACTGATCTGTAAATTCTCAATGTTTCTTAGAAAATCGGAAGTATCTTCCAAGTATGAGGGGACATTCTCCAACAGGGTACGCAACAATTTGTCTAAGAAGATTGAAAGGGGTTGAAAGATTGAATTCATACTGGCCACTATTGGCTTACTAGGGGGATTGTCAAGGCTTTTATGCACTTTTGGTAAACAATAGATTACAGGTATCACCGGATCCTTATGAATTAAAAATTATGCTTGTTTTTTAGTTATAATACAATTTTCCAGAGCTCCATCAATAACAGTTTGTAGATATGTCTGAAATTTTACTGTTGGATTAAATTTCAATTTGGAATAGTTAGCCACAACCCCCAATTGATAATATATTTCATCCATATATTGATATTTGTCCATGATTACCAGAGCCAGCCCTGCCTTTGTCAGCAGGTTTGATGACAAGATCAGTTGTGGATTTCAAAGTATCAAGAGCCCTCCTTTCAGCCAAATCAGGATTAGCTTTACCCAACTTCACCCCCTTCTTTTTTCATTTTTTCATAGTCTCTTTTTACCAATGTGATAAAGGATTCTGTGGTGTTGTTGGTTAGTGGTGCATGGGCTGTACTTTTGGATTTAAGTGATTGTACTTGAGTGTGAAACTCACTCTCAGTGTCAACATAATCCTCATGTTTAGCTGCTTGTGGATGAGTGGTAAATAAAGGCTTTAAATATAATATTCCTAAAAAATCTCTGCAGATCAGTTTCAATCTTAAAGAAATTAGGAGTGTGTCAGGTTCCTAACAGCTGCTGTATATACCTTTAAGTAATCCCCTATAAACTCCCATGAATCCTTTCAGCACTTGCCAATTAATGTTAAGGTGTGTAGCATAGCTGCACATCTCAACGAACTGCGCTTGCAGTAACCGGCTCTAAACTGTCTAAAAGCAATCTTCTGCCTACTTCCTCTGCTCTTATCAAGCTAACTACAGAAGAAGCAATCTCTCACAGTTTTATCAACTCCTTAACGGAACCCTGCATAGTTCCTGTGAACTGGTATCATTGATTAAACAGCTCTGATTCTACTCAGCGGAAGATAATCTCCCTGTCTGCACATTGCAACATCCTCACTGTATATAGTTTTCTCACAACCTTGCTGGAATCCTCATGTTACCCTAACAAAAGGTATCCTGATAAAACCTACCTATTTCTTTTTTGGACTTTGTGTAAGATCCAGGCACTCCGTTCCTGTATCCACGTCACTTTGACGTATCTGATACAGACATAGGACAAAGATCGGGCAGTCATGCCTCTCCTCTACGTCACGCACAATCTTAGACTCTGGGCAGACAAGCCCCTACTTCCAGCTCACGGAGGCATTCCAAATCGCCGGGCTGCCACGCCAATGTCTCCACGTCATGGATAGCTCTTAAGTCTTTGAGCTGACACGCCTCTTCTGCTACGTACTCACACTACTAATTTCAGACTACCAAACTGAACCTGTTAAGTATTGTCTTAGAATTCAAACACAGTCATTCCAGATGGAATATACCTGTCAACTGTTCAATAACTTTACAACCCCAGAATTCTCTCTATAAAACTACGTGCACCAACGGTCTGTTATATCTAAATGAAACTTGCAGGGTGATACAAAGTCTCTCTCCTGTAACCAACTAACAAGAAGAAAACTTGTTACAACTATAACAACTATCCAACCTTCTCCCTTTAATTCCAACTGATAGATCTGCAGTTGAGATCCAATTCCTCATATCATTAAAATATAATGTCTTCAGTCTGACATATTAATTGGCACTATTATGGATCCAGCAGATCTGCCAAATATTGTTTATAACTTATAACAGTGTGTCGATCAGTTAAGTCAAGGTTTAAGGAAACTTCAACTACAGAATGACAGTCTTAGAGGCATCATCAAAGACAACACCCCTGAACCACAAGTAACTTTACCAGACAAGTTTTCTGGTGACAGGTCTCTCTTTAGACAATTTAAAAATGCATGTAATTTACTTTTTCAGATGAGACCTAAAACATATTGCACTGAGAGAATAAAGGTAATGACTGTAATCTCTTTCCTGAGAGGAGAGCCAAGGATATGGGTGGATTTATTCTTTGAAAACAATGACCCAATACTGGGATCCCTTACAGATTTCTTTACTCAGATGAGTACCTTATATGAGGATACCCAAAAACAACTGTCTGCAGAAGCAAAAATGAGGTCTCTGAAACAAGGCCGACATCCCGTCGAGGAATACCTCACAGAGTTCAAACTTTATATAAAGGACTCAGAGTGGAGCGACATAGCTCTTCGAAATCAGTATAGGCTTGGGTTATCTGACACTCTAAAAGACGAATTGGCCCGTATCGAACTCCCTAGATCCTTAGAAGGCCTAATAAATCTATCAATTCAAATTGACAGGAGGCTCAGAGAGAGACGTACAGAACGCCAACACTCCGAATCATCATACAAGTGTTACTCGTCTGCATCATCAACCTATTCTTACAAAGATTCTCCAGTTCCTATGGAGGTGGGTTTTATGAGAGGTTCTCTACAGCCTGAAGAGAGGACCTGCAGAAAACAGAAGAACTTGTGCATGTACTGCACATCACCTTCCCACTCCTTAAAAGAATGCCCTCTACTCCAGCAACAAAAGAAGAGTAAATTGAATAAAATTACTGATTGTTGCACAAGTAAAGTCACTAATGCTGCTTATTGTACTCTTCCCCTCTCTCTGCAGTGGGATCATCAAACACTCAAATTTGAAGCCATCGTTGACTCTGGAGCATATTCCAATTTCATTGATGCTGTATTAGTAAAGAAAAATAAAATTCCTTTGGTGTTAAAAGCAATTCCTGTCTCAGAGTTGTTGACGGATCTTATGTCACCACTGGGCCTATGACACACCAGACCATTCCTCTCAAGGTCACCACAGGTTCGCAGCATGTTGAATTTATTTCCTTTGATGTAATACCCTCACTTCTGTTTCCCATTGTTTTAAGTTTACTCTGGCTCCAGTTACATCAACCCACCATTCTCTGGGACCGACTACATGTCGAACTCAACTCCTCTTATTGCAATAGTACTTGCTTGTTATCCACATCAGAACATACTCCAGACATCAGAAATTCCCATACCAAATGAGTATCAAGATTTCATAGATGTATTCAGTAAAAAGGAAGCCGAAACCCTTCCACCACACCGCATCGACGATTATCCCATAGACCTGTTACCTGGCTCATCGATACCCTACGGACACATCTATCCCTTGTCACAACCAGAACTAGAATACCTAAAAACATGTATTGACGAGAATCTGAAGAAAGGTTTCATTAGGCCATCAACATCACCTGCTGGAGCAGGTATCTTCTTTGTGAGGAATAAGGATGACTCTCTTAGGCCTATTATAGATTACCGGGAACTCAATAAAAGAACAGTGAAAAACAGGTATCCCTTGCCCCTGATCCCTGAATAAGTCGAACGTCTCAGTCATGCTAAAGTCTACACCAAACTCGATCTCAGGGGTGCTTACAACCTGATCAGAATCAGAGATGTCGATGAAAGGCTCACAGCCTTCAGAACTCTATGTGGTCTATATGAGTATACCATGATGCCATTCGGGCTTTGTAATGCCCCTGCCATGTTCCAATACTTCATAAACGACATCTTCAGAGATTTATTGGACGTGTGTATGGTGGTCTATTTGGATGACATCCTTATATATTCAGACAATGTTGAAGACCATAGGAAACATGTTCGCTGGGTATTGGGTCGTCTGAGGACTCACCAACTCTATGCCAAACCTGAGACTTTGTGTAAGATCCAGGCACTCCGTTCCTGCATCCACGTCACTCTGATGTATCTGATACAGACATAGGACAAAGATCGGGCAGTCACGCCCCTCCTCTACGTTATGCACAATCTTAGACTCTGGGCAGACAAGCCCCTACTTCCAGCTCACGGAGGTATTCCAAATCACCAGGCTGCCACGCCCCTGTCTCCATGTCATGGATAGCTCTTAAGTCTTTGGGATGACACGCCTCTTCTGCTACGTACTCACACTACTAATTTCGGACTACTGAACTGAACTTGTTAAGTATTGTCTTAGAATTCAAACACAGTCATTCCAGATGGAATATACCTGTTAACTGTTCAATAACTTTACAACCCCAGAATCTTCTCTATAATACTACGTGCACCAACGGTCTGTTATATCTAAAAGAAACTTGCAGGGTGATACAAAGTCTCTCTCCTGTAACCAACTAACAAGAAGAAAACTTGTTACAACTATAACAACTATCCAACCTTCTCCCTTTAATTCCAACTGATAGATCTGCAGTTGAGATCCAATTCCTCATATCAGTAAAATAAAACAACAACTTCTTCAGTCTGAAAGAGTGTCAGTAGGGATAAAAGATAAGCCCTTCTGTAAAACATAAGTTGCAATTTCATCAAGTGTAACAGAGGATATTTTGATCACTAAGTTATCCACTATATTTTGCTGTGTCGTGTTTGCATGTGATTTCCTTTTCCTCTTCCCCCCTCTGTGTATTCTCTTTTTTCCTTTGGCTTGTGTCTGTTGGAATTCTGGCCTAAAGTGGAGGGACTTCTAGACTCTTGGTCAGATGATGAGTTATCAGTGTATTTAGAGGTTCTTCTTCTCTCTTGTCTAGATGGAATGAAATTAGGATTTCTCCACTTGTATACTTTAGTACTGGAATTGTCTGTCAAATCTCTCTAAAATTTCTGTGCCTTTTTGATTTCTACCTTTGTCTTAAATGTATTAATTAGATCCAAAAGATCACTTTTCAGTTTTTTATAGTCTGCCTCAAGTTTAAAGGATTTAAGTTGTGTCTCTATTCTTTCAATGCCAGCCTGTACTTGAATTTTCCTTTGTATATATTTATCAGTTAATATGATAGTTAATATAACAGCGCTGCGGAATCTGTTGGCACTCTACAAATACCTGATAATAATAATAATAATGATGAGATCATTGGAACATTTGTTAAGTTTTTCTTCCCATTTATCGCAAAACTCAGGATCATCCTTAAATAATGTGGGATGTAAATTACACCTAAGCCCTCTAGGAATATATTTAAGGCAATGGTATTCTGCTAACGTAATAGCATGTAGTTCAAGAATAGTCTTTTTTCTATTTAACTTTTCCAAGGACTGAGGTTCATTGCCCAAACAAAGAGTGGCAATCCTGGAAGCATCAAATTCAGAATATGAAAACAATTTAGGTGCTTCTTGTGATTGTTGTAAAATGCCATTACTACAGCCCTTTCCTGAGTCAGCCCTGCTGGGATTTTAACCTGTGACCTTGGATCTTTTAAACAGGCTTTTTTCCTGTGGAATCAGATCAGGTGTCGCACCAGAGGATGCCTCACTTGTCCATAAAGGTCTCCATCCTTAAAGGAGCATCAATTTTATTTAGAATAATAGAGGCCCCTACTACTTTAAGTACCATGCGGCATGATAATTAAAGGAGACAGATTATTACAGACAGGAGATGGGGAAAAAAGTATTCCTTGACTTCTCCCATACCTGAGAAAATTCTCCTAGCATAGTCGAGAAAAGGAGAAATATTACAAATGAATCCTAGTATATATAAAAATTACTATATTCTAGAGGATTGACAACGACAGGAAAGTCGAAGTCTACCAAGAAGCCATCCCAAATAATACCCAAAGGTGTATAGGCTTGAATCTGAAGAAAACTACTTCAGCACCAGATGAAGGAATTAAACTGTCCGAACCTAATATTTAATTCTCAGATACTACCAACTATCCTCCCTATCAGACTATAAAGAAGGCAAAATGTATAGTAGCGAGTGGAGCAGAAACCTTACTATCTAATTAATTAAATTTACTCTAGAGATTTCGCTTTAAGATAGGAAAAGCAGATAATGTCAAAGATACCAGAAGACACCTGGGCAGACAATTCTGCAACAAATAACTCCTCCAGGAGACTGAGAGGAACTGCAGGGCACTGCATGTGATGCCATAAAAAAGGACTTGGGACGTTTGAGGAGAAGCTGTGGCATTAGCCTAGACAGCATCATCCAGGGAGACATGAGGCTAAAATAAATTTTGGAAATAATTAAAATATTTAAAATATTTAAAATGACCCTGTCCCTTTAAATTTATATAGACTTGCTGGAAATATAAATACACTTAGGAACAGACCTCTGTTCCATTGATAGCAAAAAACTTTTTATAGAATTATGATAATATTTCCTTATGTGGAGGAACTATAAAATAATTAAGAGACATGTATGTGGTCTGTGTAACAAGCAGAAAATTACAGTTGTGTATCACACCAGAGCAAAGAAAAAGATTTCAGACAAGTTCTTTTTTTTTTATTATTTACAGAGGTTGTAGAAAAAAAAAATATATATGATAAACCACACCATTTGCATAATTACAGTGAAGAGCCTGATTTTGTGTGCTTGACTCTACCTCACAACACTATCAATCTCTAACGACCATTTAGATAGAAACGATGCTTCGCTCTCGGTCGGAGAACGAGGCAGAGTCATCGAAACTGCAGTCCAAGATGGCTCTTCTCCTACCCGAGAAGAAGGAGGCGGGACCACAAAGACGGCAAGGAGATGAAGCGCGCAAACATTGATTTACATTTATTTAGTGGCGGCGATGTCAGGAAGCGGTGGAATAGGGGTTAATAACTTTATTATATTGTGGGTGATGTTGGGGTGCGGGGGAATAGGGGTTAATAACTTTATTATAATGGCCGTAATTTTGGGAGCAGCAGATTAAGGGTTAATAGATTTATTTAGGTGGTGGCGATGTTGGGAGCGGCAGATTAGGGGTTAATAACTTTATTTAGCAGCATATTAGGGGTGTTTAGATGTGGGGTTTATGTTAGGGTGTTAGGTTTAAACGTAACTTTTTTTTTCCCCATAGACATCAATGGGGTTGCGTTACGGAGCTTTTCATTCCGCGATCACAGGTGTTAGGTTTTTTTTCTAACACTTTCTCCCCATTGATGTCTATGGGGAAAGTGTGCATGAGCACGTCAAAGCAGTGCTTGGAGTTTGTGCGGTATGGAGCTCATCGTAATGGCAGTGCTGTGGAGGGTGAAATAACGCAACTTTTGTTGCATTCGTTTTGCACCCTCTATAGCGCAAAACTTGTTATCTAGGTGAAAATAAATAAAAATTAAAAATAAAAAAAAATATTTTATAAAATGCAAATGCTTGGAGGGATAGTCAGGTTATTATTTTTTTAGGAGGGGCAGAGGGTGGGGGTTAGTTTAAAATAAGAACAACAAAATAAAAAGCTTGTAATATTTATTAATTTTTAGAAAATATCAAGATTTATCATATAAGGGTGTTTTTAATATCTGCCCTGTTTGAGAGCACTTCACACATGCTCAGCCTGCTCCTATTAAAAAAAATGAAGTCATCGATTTAGTTTCCTTTTGACCAGTTAGTCTCAGACATCAAAAAAAGGCTCTGTCCTACCATTGGCTAACACTGACTTCATGGGGGAGGAGTTACAGTAATCGTTACACATCAAAGACGGATCACGCAGCACACTACTTGCTTTACAAGTGCTACTGAGCACCCGGCACTCTCCACAAACGTGACTCTGTCAGACTGGCAATTTATCATGTGTTCCCTGCATGCATCATGCTACAGCAAGATATTTTTTTTATTTTTATATTAAAATATATTTGCTTCTTGGCAGCTGCTGGATTCTGGACTGGAGTGGAGCCACTCGCCTTTCACATTTTTACTGTGGTGGTGGAGTGTGTGACTAATGTGTGCGGAGACCGGGTCATCGCTATCATGTGAAGTGGAAGAAGACTAAGTTCTGGCCTATACACAGGCAGTCGGGACAGCCCCTGTACCTGCAATATGTGGACCGGACTTTGTGTGGATGACTCCGGTTCACATATTATCACCACACACCAGCCAGCTCCAAGCTACAGCTCTTGCTCCACCCACCCAGGCCATGCACACAGTGCTGCAGATACAATTTTGAGGCGGCCACAGGCAGGAGCCTGCATGTGGAGTCAGTGCAGTGGGCAGCCAGCCGGTCTGACAGAGCAATGGACAGTGAGAAAGAAGCAGCAAGGTGCAAAAGTAGTGACAAGTGACGAGTCACTGCTAGTTACTAATCTGGTGTTAAATCATTCTGACTGAACTTCAGTCAGAACGATTCAACACCAGATTAGTAGCAGACAGTGACTTGTGTCCTTCCTTTTACATACGGAGCGCAGCGCTTGGGATGTCTGTGTAGTAATTGTGAAGTTTGGGGATTTTTAGCATTTATTATAGCATCAAATAAACATCAACATTCATCAAAAATAGGAAAGATGTGAAACATTTTTATAAAGTTTCCTCTTTCCTATTTTTGATGAATGTTGATGTTTATATGATGCTACTGCCTACTTGATTATATAAATATTTACTTAACATATAGCAGCTATATGTTAAGTAAATAGTCATATAAGTCAGTAGCAATTGTATTTTCCGGGAAGAAAACCTAGGCAAACCAGATGCAGTAGTGACTGCAGAACAATAGTCCAGTTGATGACGAAAAACTGACAGGAACTTCAGGAAGTTTTTACCATAGAAACTAAAAATGTCCGTGTTTGGGAAGGTCAGTATGTAGAAAGGTCTGATTATCTCAGAAAGCCATCTGCCAATGTTTGTAAAGTGATTTTAATCCTTATCTTATTTATTAACCTTATTCTGCATATATTAAATACAACTGCTTGGCATCTAAGATAATGTGTAGCTGGATTTATATATATACAATCACACTTATGGAATTATATTTATTTTAATTTACAGATCAATAAAGCATATGGGAAACACTGCTCTAGATCGTTTTAGTTTAACAAAATGTGCTAAAAAAGGATTTATAAACAATACAGATCATTACATTTGCATGAGAAAACTTTGGAAACACTGCCCTCTAGTGTTATATGAAATGAAATGAAATTAAATGTAAGCATTTGTTTTTTTACAAAGCTTCAAAAGTACTAAACTCCCTTTTTTAGCACCACCTACACGTATAACATCAATAAATGCAGCAGCTTCCAAGAGAGTTTATTATGGAATCTTCAGACATTCCAAATTGTTAGATAAAAAAAAAACTGATTACCATGATATGTCTGGGGGAAAAACCACATTCTTAGTATGTTAACACTTCCCAGTAAAGTAACTTTAGTAAAGGAGAAGAAATAAAATGTGTAGATTTTATTTCCTATGTCCAAGAACAATAAAAATGTAGTATCCATAGGAATTTCAGAAATAACCTGCTTGTATAAGATTAATGAGAACAGGCATGGTAGTAACTGTTTAGCAATAGATACTGACTGAGCTATGTTCACAGAAATTATATAGCTGGTGATATCAGTTATAGTCAAATGTCTGTGCTTTACCCTCATTATTATCTTACTGTTTTCATTTAGACACTAACAGCATGCCATCAGTACAATCTGGTGCAGAAAGTAGACACCTACAGACAGAGCTTTGTTTTTATCCCTGTATGTATTGGATCTGTGTACTATTCCAGTATGTACAGCTTTCACTCTCGAATTCCTGCTGCTTAAGAAAAATTAATAAATCACATAATGGTGGACTGTGGTGAAGGTGGGCCTGGGGGGTGCTTAGGTCATGTTGCACATGCTGTACATAAGAATCCAGCTTAGCCAGGAGGCAATTTTAAAAAAAAAACTAGGCTCTTACAATTGTATCTAAAGCTTACTATTATAGGAAAAAAAAAAAAAAAAAAAAAAAAAAAAATATATATATATATATATATATATATACAGTATGTTGTAGTGATATGGGAGGAGCCATACGAGGGTGGGGCTTTATTTCAAGGGGTAGGGTCTAGCGCCTCACCATGTTCAAAATGTTCAAACCGCCACTGAGAACACTGCTCTGAAACACTAGACAACCAGAAAGAAGAAGCAGCAGCTTTATCAGCAATAGAGATAGCAGGCCTAAACAAATACCCTGTTTGCAGAAAGGATTCTAATTTTATATCTAAAGGGTTCTTAAAAGAAGTGCTTTCTTCCAAAGGATAGTAGTACACTTAGCCAGAGTGGAAATGGACAGTTCCCCACATTTCAATATTAAAGGCAGGTAAAGGATATAACTTCTTAAACCTAGCAGAAGGATTAAAATAATTACCTGGCGTAGACCATTCCCTAGAAACTATCTCAGAGACAGCATCTTGAATAGGAAAATCCTCAGGGGTTTTAGCAGCAGATTTAAAAACTGAATCTTACCGATTAGAAGACTTATCCTCAGAACCCTTAAAGGCTTTAAACCCTAAATTAAGAGAACAGATATGTTCAATTTTAAATAAAGAATATGATGTATTAGGTTCAGTTTCAGAGGAGGATTCCTCATCATCAGAGGAAACCTCCCCTCTGAAGAAACAACAGTATCCCTGGCTTCAGGAGACATAGTACTAGTAGAAGGTAAATTCTGTACTGACCTTTTACACTTACTTGAAGGCAAGAGAGAGGCATACACTTCAGAAACTGCAGATTTGGTGAGATTGTTTGTGCCTGGAGCCCAATCTGTTGTAAATCTCCTTGTAAAGAACAAACAGAATGAGCAGTAAAACCCATAGTAGCAGCATATGGATGATCTGAATGCATTAACATAATTAAACACAGAGGAGATACATCAGCTTTTTTTACAATAAACACACTTAATATACAACCTTAATTCCGAAAAATTTGGGACAGTATGGAAAATGCAAAAAGAGTCATGTGAAAATTCAGTTCACCCTGTACTATATTGGAAAACACATTATTAACACATTATTTGATCTTTTACTTTGTGAATTTAATGTATTTTTTAAAAAATACACTCATTTCAAATATGATGACTGCAACACACTCCAAAAAAGTTGGGACAGTCGACTGTTTACCACTGTGTAACATCACCTTTTCTTTAATAACACTTATTAAGCATTTTGACACTGAAGACACCTGTTGGTTAAGTTTAGCAAGCGGAATTTTTCTCCATTCATCCATTATGCATGTCTTCAGCTGCGCAACTGTACGGGGCCTTCGTTGCTTTATTTTGCGCTCCATAATGCGCCACACATCATCAATCAGAGACAGGTCAGGAATGCAGACAGGCCATGCTAGCTCCTGCACTCTCTGCTTACGCAACTATGGGCTTGTAATCCGTGCAGAATATGGTTTGGCGTTATCCTGCTGGAAAATGCAGGGATGTCCCTGGAAAATACGATGTCTGCATGGCAGCATATGTTGCTCCAAAATGTAAACATATCTTTCTGCATTAATGGTGCCCTCACAGATGTGCAAGTCACCCATGCAATGGGCACTGACACATCCCCATATCATGACAGACGCTGGCTTTTGGACCTGACGCTAATAACAGCTTGGATGGTCCTTTTCCTCTTTGGCCCTGAGAACACAACAACTGTTTTTTCCAAAAGCTAATCGAAATGTTGACTCTTTGGACCACAAAACACAATTCCACTGTGTTACTGTCCATCTCAGATGAGGCCGAGCCCAGAAATATCGGCGGCACTTCTGGAAAGTGTTGATGTATGACTTCTGCTTTGCATGGTAATGCCTTAACTTGGATTTGTGGATGCAGCAGCAAATGGTGTTAACTGACAAAAGTTTACCAAAGTATTCCTGAGCCCAGGAATATAAAGACCCTCCAACAGTAAAACCCACCACCTAACCAACCCCCCAAAATAAAAAACCTAACTCTAACAAAAACCTCAGCCAAAATGGCATTCAGCTTTTTTACATTGCCCTGAAAATGACATTCAGCTCTTTTAAAAAAGCCCAAACCCTAATCTAAAAAAAACACCCAAAAAAAAAAACACTAACCCCCGAAGATCCACTCATAGTTTCTGAAGTCCAGGCATCCATCCTCATCCAGGTGGCGAGAAGTCTTCATCCAGGCAGCATCTTCTATCTTCATCCCGGCAGAGCGGGGCAGATCCATCCTTGAAGACATCCGGCGCGGAGCGTCCTCTTCATACGGTCATTGCCGTACACTTGATCTTCAATGCAAGGGCGTCCCTTTCATTCCCATTGGCTGATTTGATTCTTGAAATTCAAATCAGCCAATAGGATAAGAGCTACTGAAATCCTATTGGCTGTTCAAATCAGCCAATAGGATGAGAGCTACTGAAATTCTATTGGCTGATTTGAATAGCCAATAGAATTTCATTAGCTCTCATCCTATTGGCTGATTTGAATTTCAAGAATCAAATCAGCCAATAGGAATGCAAGGGACTCCATTTTGTAAAGGCTCCCTTGCATTGAAGAGCCAGTGTACGGCAGTGACCATATGAAGAGGACGCTCCGTGCCGGATGTCTTCAAGTATGGATCCGCTGCACGCTGCCGGGATGAAGATTGAAAACTGAGATAGTTTTAGTAGTGTTAGTTTTTTTTTAATGTGTAATTTAGTTTTTTTAATTGGTAGTTATTTTAATTTTCGTATAATAGTTTAGTATTATAGTTATGTTAGGTTAATTGTTAGTTTAAACTTAGGTTTTTTTAATTTCACAGGTAAGTTTTTATTTATTTTAAGATAGGGATATTGTAATTTTAATTTAAAGTTAGAGGGTGAGAGGTTTAGGGGTTAATAGGTTTATATAGTAGTGGCGATGTGTGGGGCTGGCGGCTTAGGGGTTAATAGGTTTAGCTAGTGGCGGCGGTGGCGGGGAGCGACAGAATAGGGATTAATAACTTTATTATAGTAACGGGGATGTGGGCGGACGGCAGATTAGTGGTTAATATGTTTTAAATAGTGTTTATGGGTAGTTTATGGGTGTTAGTGTACTTTGTAACACTTTAGTTATGAGTTTTGTGAAACATTTTTGTTACACAAAATCCATAACTACTGCTCTCAGATGGCGGTATGGCTCATGTCGGTATAGGCAGTAATGCAAGCATTTGAACCGGACTGCACAACCTGTAATAGCGGCGCTATGGAAATCCCACGCAAAAACGTAATTTTTTTAGTGCGGGATTGATGTTGCGTTACAGGCTAAAATGTTTGCGGTACAGCTATACCGACACTACTTGTAATGGCTGCGTTACTGTTTTTACGCTGAAATGGCCATTTTTTCAGATTTAAAACCGTAACGCAAAACTCATAATCTAG
This sequence comes from Bombina bombina, assembly GCF_027579735.1. Lineage (NCBI taxonomy): Eukaryota > Metazoa > Chordata > Amphibia > Anura > Bombinatoridae > Bombina > Bombina bombina. The sequence continues at coordinate 360,799,253 of NC_069504.1, forward strand.
CCAATTGTGCACTGTATAAGGGGGAATATCGCAAATCCAACCAATTTGTCTTTGGGGAATGTTGTTCTCAAAGTGTTGGATTATTCGCTGATGTATCTTTTGTCAGATTTGCAAGCCTCCTTGCTCTTTAAGGACTAGGCCTTTTTTGGAGGCACCTTATATACTATAATTGCACGATTGCCTCACCTGTTTCACATCACCTTCTTATTTCAAATTCACATTGCTATTAGTCCTAAATTGCCCCTGTCCCAACATTTTTTGAACATGTTGCAGTCATCAGATTTGAAATGAGTGTATATTTTCAAAAATACAATAAATTCACAAAGTAAAACGTCAAATAATGTGCTAATAATTTGTTTATCAATATAGTGAATTGAATTTTCTAATTACTTTTTGTTTTATTTATTTTTTGCATTTTCCATACTGTCTCAACTTTTTTAGAATTGGGGTTGTAGGTATGAAGGTGTTCAGGGGACTCAGCTTCTAATGCAGATTTAGGGACAGAATCAGAAAGCTCCATTATAACCCTTATAAAAGCTCTTGAGGAATGGAAAACTTACCCCCTCCTAAAGAAGCTATATAAAAATCTCACAAATTCGAAGCGTGCTAACTGTAAAACAAAGCATAAGAAACTCCACATCTGAAGCCTGGATAACGCTCAGCTGAATAGGAAGACACGCAAAAACCCTACTGTTAAAAGAGAAATTAGCATGACAAAACCAACGTGTGCATGCCAAAGGACATACATGCGATATCCCACCATGCGTTAACCCGAAAGCTGAAGCGTGGGAACAAGATTACAATGTGCAATCCTGAGGGCTAATGGGTGCTAACCGGACACGCGGTAAAAAAATTCAAACAACGTGCGCAAAAAAAATCTAACAAAAGGGGAAAACATATAAATTCTGCCCTAAGGGCTGTATATATTAATCAATATATAATTATAAATACCCACATAAGGCTACAGAGTGTCATATAGATAAACAATATGATATAGAGAAACACACGGAATTGCAGGCACTACTAGGTTAGTGAAAAAATAAAAATCCATTTATTAGAAACATTAAAAAAGAGAGCACCTAGACAAGGTACAAACAGAAAAGAACTGTCTTTTCATGCCCCCTAGTGGCACTTAATCATAGACTCACTATTTTTTCACTAACCTAGTAGTGCCTGCAATTCTGTGTGTTTCTCTATGACATTTTTGGCCTGATCTCCCTCTTGCTATGGCACTCCAGGTGTGTAGGAAAGCAGTCTCTTCCTTCTTGAAGTTTCTGCTACGACCAGTGGTTTTGACCGTGTTCCGGATCCCCCCCTGTTGTATAAAAAATATGATACTTATCTACCAGTAAATTACTAGAACACGTTACCAGTAAATTACTAGAACACATATCAGCAGAGGTTATGGAATAGGAGTATATTGTAGATCCATAGAAGGAGGCAAAAGACAAGTCCCTGCGACCAATTATGGAAGGTCTATGACCAGCCATACCCATATACAATCCTCTGACAAACATTGAGGGGAAAATGGGCCTCAACATAGACTAAAAAACCCTCTCTCTGTAGAATCAAATGCATATTTTCATTCTTCAACAAGACTCAGGAACCTTTGAGGTGGGAGAGGTTTTATAGAGCTCTTGGGGTTTGGGAATTTTTGCCTCCTCCTAGTGGTAGGGAAGAGTAATTCCCAGGAGTAATGGATTGTTGACGCTCATGAATCATGAACTTTCAACACCTGTATGGAATAAAGTGATAAGATAAGGAGGTCTGATTTCCCTGCAAGTTCAGCCCATTATAACAGGCTGTGATTTCAAAAAAACAAAGATGGCAATTTCATATACAAAATAAACCTAAAGGAACCGTTTCTCGTGTTTTTTATACTCTGTTGCTGATAGCAAGTTATTGGAAACACATTAAGGGGAAATAAGTTTTACAGTACACTGTCCCTTTAAATATGGTCTGTTAAGGACACTTAGGAACTGTAGTTTAGAATCACAATCATTACTGCTTTTTAATATAATATCTAAAGGTTGTATCAAAGTGAGCAAGGGCATCATAACAGAAGAGTTTGAGAAAAGTTAGTGGGGACTATCTATCAAGTTCCATATGGAGCTTGAGGGCCAGTGTTTCTGGCGAGTCTGCAGGCTCGCCAGAAACACCAGTTATGAAGCAGCGGTCTAAAGACCACTGCTCCATAACCCTGTCCGCCTGCTCTGATGAGGCAGACAGGAATCACCGGAATTCAACCCGATCGAGTACGATTGGGTTGATTGACACCCCCTGCTGGCGCCGCGAGTCTGCAGGGGGCGGCGTTGCACCAGCAGCTCTTATGAACTGCTGGTGCAATGCTGAATACGGAGAGCGTATTGCTCTCTGCATTCAGCGATGTCTGTCGGACCTGATCCGCACTGTCGGATCAGGTCCGACAGACATTTCATAAATAGGCTTAATAGTTGTTATACGTTACCGTTTAAAGTGTGTGTAAGAAATAAGATGAAATCACATTTCTTTTTCATATACATCACTCAGAACCTACACAAATATACATTCAAAAATGCATATATACATTCAAAACAACCACCACTCATTTCCATCTTCATCTTAATCCTGCCTAAAACTATTAGGGCTGGATTACGAGTTACACATATAAACTCATAAATACATATGTATACACTGATCAGTCACAACATTGAAAATGTCTGCTTAATATCATGTAGCTTCCCCTCGTGCTGCCAAAACTGCACTGATTCGTCAAGGCATGGACTCCACAAGACCTCTGAATGTGTTCTGTTGTATCTGGCACAAAGACATTAGCGAGGTGTGGCCACCATGTATCGGATTTGTTGTTTCAGCACATCCCACAGATCCTCAATCGGTTTGAGATCTGGGGAATGCGTAGGCCAAGGCAACACCTTAAACTTTTTGTCATGTTCCTTAAATCATTCCTGAACAATTCTGCAGTGTGGCAGGGTGCATTATCCTGCTGAAAGAGGCCACTGCCATCAGGGAACATCATTGCCATGAAAGGGTGTACAAGGTCTGCAACAATCTCTAGGTAGGTGGTACGTGTCAAAGTAACATCCACATGACACAGGGACCCAAGGTTTCCCAGCAGAACATTGCCTAGAGCATAACACTGCCTCCTCCGGCCTGCCTTCTTCCCATAGTGCATCGTGCTGCCATCTCATCCCCAGTTAAATGACACACATGCATCCACCTTTCACCTGAACTAAAAGAAAACGTCATTCATCAAAACAGGAAACCTTCTTACATTGCTATATAGTCCAGTTCTGACTCTCATGTCCCCATTGAAGGCGCTTTCAGTGGTGGACAGGCACTCTGACTGGTCTGTGGCTACGCAGCCCCTTACGCAGCAATACTGCCATGCACTGTGTGTTCTGACACCTATCTATCATGGACAACATTATTTTTTTCAGCAATTTCAGCAACAGTAGCTCTTCTGTGTGATCAGAGCACACGGGCTAGCCTTTGCTTCCCACGTGCATCAATGAGCCTTGGGTGCCCATGGCCCTGAAGCCGGTTCACTGGTTGTCCTTCCTTGCACCACTTTTGATAGGTACTAACCACTGCATACTGAGAACACCCCACAAGACTTGCCATTTTAGAGATGCTCAGACCCACTCATCTAGCCATCACTAGTTGGCCCTTGTCAAAGTCACTCAAATCTTTTTGCTTACCCATTTTTCCTGCTTTCAACACATGAAATTCAAAAACTGACTGTTCATTTGCTGCCTAATATATTCCACCCCTTTACAGGTGCCATTGTGACAACATAATCAATGTTATTCACTTCACCTGTCTGTGGTTTTAATGTTGCGGCTGATCAGTTTACATATATAGACATATATATAAGTGCACTGGAGTCCTTTGCAGTCAATTAAAGAAGAAAACATGTAAAATTATATATATATATATATATATATATATATATATATATATATATATATATATAGCAAGCAGTTATTAATTTTTGAGGAAGTATGTTAACGCAATCACAATATTCTAGCACAGTTAAAGCGCAAGCGATAAATAGTGCTCCACTTATAATCTAGCCCTTAAAGGGACAGTCAAGTACTAAATAACTTTCATGATTCAGATAGGGCATGTAATTTTAAACAATTTTCCAATTTACTTTTATCACCAATTTTGCTTTGTTCTCTTGGTATTCTCAGTTGAAAGCTTAACCTAGGAGGTTCATATGCTAATTTCTTAGACCTTGAAGGCCACCTCTTTTCAGAATGCATTTTAACAGTTTTTCACCACTAGAGGGTGTTGGTTCATGTGTTTCATATAGATAACACTGTGTTCGTGCACGTGAAGTTATCTGGGAGCAGGCACTAATTGGCTAAACTGCAAGTCTGTCAAAAGAACTTAAATAAAGGGGCAGTTTGCAGAGGCTTAGATACAAGATAATCACAGAGGTTAAAAGTATATTAATATAACTGTGTTGGTTATGCAAAACTGGGGAATGGGTAATGAAGGGATTATCTATCTTTTAAAACAATAAAAATTCTGGTGTAGACTGTCCCTTTAATGTTTCATTGTTTATGGCTTTCAAACTCCACAAAATGAATACAATGTACTAGTGTTCCTTAAACGTCATTAAAGTTAACCTATTTTCCTACATTCAAAGTTAGGCACCGACAAATGAAAACTACAAGTGACTACAACTTATAGATTGTTTAGGTTTATTATTCCTGGAAGTAGCTCAGCTGTATAAATGTTTGAGGATTAAATATCATTTACCAGGGTAATGCAGAATAAAACTGGTCTGTAAAAAACAATGATAAATATGCGCTAATTCCAAAATACTCTTTTATATAAGAATAGGCTTATAGGTAATCAGTTAATGTAGTACATAAGGTAAGCTCTAGAGAAGTGGTTTTCCAAGAGGGCTGTACTGCCCCCTGGGGGGCGGTGAGATTACCAAGGGGGGTACTATTAGGCACAAGAGTTGGAAGGGGGTACTGGAATTGCCAGAAGGGGGCAGTAGCAGGCAAGGAATGCAAGAAAATGCTTGAGTTATCCAAGATGTGTAAACAAAACAACTTTCTCGCTTTGTAACTTATTTTTTATTGTTCTTTGAGTTTTATGACTTTTGCTTTTATGATAGGTGAGGTTTATAAGCAACTTACAGCTACTAGTACAGAAGGCTCTCATTCTTGTTTTACCATCTCTGTACATTAGCATGTATTATTAGGATTAACTGTACATTTCAGAATTCCTGTTTAGTAGCAGGAAACACCACAAAGGCCTGTTTTGCTTTTCTGAGTATTTTGATATAGACCATTCTTCTTTCTACTTTCATCCGATACAACCTGTGTGGTGAGCACTACATATTACTTTGGTAAGAATGCATTTTCCCCAAAGTTTGTTTATTGGTGCAGCTGCACAACTATGCTCCAGGCAAGACACTACAGTCCTGGCCAAAAGTTTTGTGAGGCAAAGACTTTTGAGAACACAGCCATAAATAAAGAATGGTACAAAAACAAGAGCAACTTCTCCCAACCATCCAAGAACAATTTAGTGACAAACAATGCCTTTTCCAGCATGATGGAACACCTTGCCACAAGGCAAAAGTTATAACTAAGTGGCTTGGGGAACAAAACATCAAAATTTTGGGTCCATGGCCAGGAAACTCCCCAGACCGTAATCCCGTTTAGAACTTGTGGTCAATCCTCAAGAGGCGGGTGAACAAAAAAACAAAAAAACATTGATTATGCAAGAATGTGCTGCCATCAGTCAGGATGTGGCCCAGAAATTGATTGACAGCATGCCAGGGCGAATTGCAAAGGTTTTGAAAAAGAAGGGTCAACACTGCAAATATTGACTCTTTGCATAAACTTAATGTAATTGTCAATAAAAGCCTTTGACACTTATAAAATGTTTGTAATTATACTTCAGTATACCATAATAACATCTGACAAAAAAGATCTAAAAACACTGAAGCAGCAGCAGACTTTGTGAAAATTAATATTTGTGTCATTCTCAAAACTTTTGGCCAGGACTGTAGATCTTCAAATGTGGTGATTTAAGACTCCATTTTTAATCAATAAAACTGAAATAAAATATTATTTAAAAAATTAATAAACGCTTATAACAATTGTTACTCTTTTCAATTATAATTATGTCATTATTTTTATTGAATACAATTTTTAGTTGGAAGGTAGGGGAACACTGATGATGAGTTGATGCAACAAAGGGGCAGTAGACAGAAAAAGTTTTGGAACCTCCGCTCTATAATGTCTCCAAGTCTTCTAAGCTTTCAAGTTTCTTGATCTAGTTCCTATACTATTCGTATTATTCAACAGAATGTATTCGCTAATCTCTTCACTAAAACTTAAAGGGACACTGAACCCAATTTTTTTCTTTCGTGGTTCAGATAGAGCATTAAATTTTAAGCAACTTTCTAATTTACTCCTATTATCAAATATTCTTCATTATCTTGGTATCTTTATTTGAAATGCAAGAATGTAAGTTTAGATGCCGGGCCCATTTTTGATAACAACCTGGGTTGTTCTTGCTGATTGGTGGATAAATTCATCCACCAATAAAAAAAAGTGCTGTCCGGAGTGCTGAACAAAAAAACAGCTTAAATGCCTTCTTTTTCAAATAAAGATAGCAAGAGAACAAAGAAAAATTGAATCTATCTGAATTACGAAAGAAAAAAATTAGGTTCAGTGTCCCTTTAAACACTTCTCATTATTTAGAGAATGTTCACCGCAAAATAACACAGAAACATGGGACATTTGAAGATTGAAAAGCTTAGAAACTTTGAGAGATTTAATGCTTAGTTTAAATGTATCACTAGGTTTTGAGGCTACATCTATCATTCTGCGTTTTCAACTAATATATGAAGAGCTGTAAAAGACAATGGTCTAGAGTTATCAAAGTGTCAATTAATAGAAGTGAACTTTTTGGAGTATGTCCACATTAATTTGCATAAATTACAGTGTCTCGAATTATAGTTAACCATCCAAATTTATCTAAAATAAGGTTGAATATATTTGTGTCAAATCGGGCGTGATAAGAGGAGCTGTATCATAAATTAAGAGTCTATTGGCCCCCAAAACATTTGGGATACCAGCAATACAAAAAAAATGCAATTTCAGTGCTTGCCATTCCTCTTTCTGGGAGACTAACATGATTAAAATGGTGTGCATTGCATCGAAAACAGTTTGTAGGTGCCTGGAGAATGTTGGTTGAATCATACCCAACACAACACTGGACACAGATTAAAAAGAACCCGATGCCATGAAATGCAGTACAGCCAACAATTTGAGCATACCAGAAATAGCCCTTGTTCTAAATGTGTCAGGCTCCAAATAGTCCCGAATTTCATTATAACATAGTAACATAGTAGATGAGGTTGAAAAAAGACCGAAGTCCATCGAGTTCAACCTATACAAATCTAAAATATATACAAAAAGCTCCAGTTAAGCTTAAATAATCCCACTAAAAGGTGACCCATTTAATACTAGCAATCATATCCATGAATTTTGTTTATAGACAGAAATGTATCCAAATAATTTTTAAATGTATCTAGGGTATTGGCATTCACTACCTCCTTTGGTAATGAGTTCCAAAATTTTATTGATCTTACAGTGAAAAAATGTTTCCGTTGCAGGAGATTAAATCTCCTTTCCTCCAACCTTAAATTGTGACCTCTGGTCACAAACAATTTTCTTGGAATAAACAGCGCTTCTGCCATCTCTGTATATGGGCCTTGAATATATTTATCTAAAGTAATCATGTCACCTCTTAAGCACCTTTTTTCTAAAGAAAACAGACCCAGTTTGGCTAGCCTCTCCTCATAGGTTAAATTCTCCAATCCCCTTATTAGCTTTGTGGCCCTTCTCTGAACTTTTTCTAGTTCTGCAATATCTTTTTTTGCGATCGGTCCCCAGAACTGCACTCCATACTCAAGGTGAGGTCTTACCAGGGCTTTATATAGTGACAGAATTATGCTTTCCTCCCTTGAGTCAATGCCTCTTTTAATACATGCTAGTATCTTATTAGCCTTTGAAGCTGCTGCCCTGCATTGTGCACCCATCTTTAGCTTGTTATCTATTACTACTCCCAAATCCCTTTCCTCCTGTGTTTGGCTAAGTCTTGTCCCATTTAAATAATACGTTGCCTGCTTATTTTTACTTCCAAAATGTAGAACATTGCATTTTCCTGTATTAAATCTCATTTTCCATTTGCCTGCCCATACTTCTAATTTTTGCAGGTCCCTTTGTAACGAAAGTTCATCCTGCTCTGACCTAATGACCTTACTTAACTTAGTATCATCTGCAAAAATAGAGATGTCGCTATTTAATCCTAGCTCCAAGTCATTTATAAAAATATTAAAAAGAATAGGGCCCAGCACTGATCCCTGGGGTACTCCACTGATTACCTTTGTCCAATCTGAGTATGATCCATTTACTACTACTCGTTGCTCCCTATCTTTAATCCAGTTATTTATCCACAAACTAACATTTTCAGCTATCCCCAGTCCCTTAATTTTGTGCATTAATCTCTCATGTGGCACTGTATCAAACGCCTTTGCAAAATCTAAGTATATCACATCAACTGATTCCCCTTTATCTATATTTTTACTTACTTCCTCATAGAATCTAATTAGATTAGTTTGACATGATCTATTTCTCATAAAACCATGCTGATTAGAACTCATAATCTTGTTTACACGAATATGCTCATCAATATAATCCTTTATAATCCCTTCAAATATCTTCCCACTATTGATGTCAGACTAACTGGTCTATAGTTTCCTGGATCATCCCTACTTCCCTTTTTGAAGAGTGGCACCACATCAGCTTTACGCCAATCCTTGGGTACTATGCCTGAGGATAATGAGTCTTGAAAAATTAAGAGTAGAGGTTTGTCTATAACAGTGCTAAATTCCCTTAACACCCTTGGGTGTATTCCATATGGGCCTGGAGTTTTATTTACCTTAATATTATCCAATTAGTTCCTGATATCCTCTATACATAACCCAATTAATGGTATGGGCTGGCATGTTCTATTTTGTTCCAAAGTATTATCCAATGGTTCCTCTCTTGTGTATACTGAAGAAAAAAACTGGTTTAGTATCTCAGCCTTCTCCCTGTCACTGTTAAACATGCTACCCTCCCCGCATTTTAATGTACCTATATTGTCTTTCTTAGATTTTTTATGTACTTAAAGAATCTTTTAGGGTTAGATTTAGAATCCTTTGGAATTAATTTTTCATTTTCAATTTTGGCTAATTTGATTGCTTTTTTGCATGCTTTGTTACATTCCTTATAAATATGGAATTTTGAGTCTGTACTATTTTCTTTGAATAATTTAAATGCCCTACGTTTTTTCCTAATTTCTCTTAACACATTTATATTCAGCCACATTGGCTTGGATTTTTTATTTTTATTTTTATAACCATATAGTATTTGTTGATATGTATATTTATTTAACAAAGTTTTAAATGTTATCCCTTTATCCTCTGTATTTTTATTAGAGAATAATTTGTCCCAATTTATGTTATTTAATGATTCCCTTAAATCGTTGAATTTTGCTTTCTTAAAATTAAAAGTCTTGGTTAAACCTTTAAGACACTGCTTATGAAAGGAAATTTCAATTGTGACCATGTTATGATCACTGTTACCCAAATGTTCTTTGACTTCTATGTTTGATATTATATCAGTATTATTTGATAGCACTTAATCCAATATAGCGTTACTCCTAGTTGGCTCCTCTATTAATTGTGATAAGAAGTTATCCCTGAGAACATTTATAAAATGTTATTTATAAAAATTAGCTGAATTACTAGTTTCATTGGCCCAGTTTATATCAGGGTAGTTAAAATGGATTGCTATGTCAGTCTGAAGTGCTGCAATATTTCTCAGTCTGTAAGAGCTTTCAGACCACAATGGGGCGAAATAATCTCTACTGCTAACGTCTTGTCTCTGCTGTAGAGCAAGGTGTCCTCTACAGTGCCTTAGCAATAGTAAGATTGCTGCTACTGTAAACTGTAAATACTTCCATTCTCAAAACTTGGAAAGTTTTAGATTTATGATTTTTAAGTTTCTTAGCCCACTTATAAACATGTTGTTATCTATTGTAATTTGAATAAAACTGGTTTCTGAAAACACAGTTGCATATAGACATGTTCTGGCTACACAATTTAATATAGACTTGTAGTTGTAACTCTAGGGCAACTCAACTTCAAGACTATTGTCTGCTCTATGTTGTTCGGGACAAAGAAGGTGAGGAATACACATTTGCTGTACAGGCAGATTTTTTGATTATCACAGTATGATAACTTGGAGAACCTGATTATACTTTATAGGGGTATGAAATATGTAAAATCAATCTTTCGTTAATAGACATTGTAATTTAATATGGCGCCATAGGAAAAACATAGTTCCACAGCTTGGTAAATTGAAGATCTTGACTACGCGTGTATTATGTGCGTATTTTGAGGTGCAAATACATGTGGAATGCTTTGTTAAATCTAGACCAATAATTGTAAGTGAACAAACACATTTAAAAACATGAACACATATAAATAAAAAAATAAACATAAAAATAATTGTAAATAAATTGAATTACCATAGTTTAAATTACATTTTTTTAAAATATAAATTCATAGTGTTCTATTTATAACCTCTTATCATTTATTGTAGATTCACCTTATTTAGCCCACAGTCGGAAGAGATACTCCAATCAATAAAAGTCTGCTTTCCTTTTCTTATTATTTCCTGCAGTAGTAATCTTTTTCTTTTTATCTGTTGTCATAATCATGCTACCTTTTTAGCTTTTTCAATAAATGATTTTCACAGAGGAACATAATTGTGTCTTATTTCAAGAGTGATTCAACTGACATATGAAGTTTCCATATTCACACAAGTTCTACAGTCCAATTTTTTTTTCAAAGTGACACTGATGTATATCTTTAACAAGAATTTAACTTCATTAGTCACATGGACATTAAAAACAAAATTAGTTCATCAATTTTCTTCCTTTTCCATCCCTGGATACAGCAAAATAATTGTGTGGTTAAACCAGTAAAACTGTTTACTCACAAAAAAAAATTATATTTTTTTTAAAAAGTTATACATTTCCTAAAGTCTTAAGTCCCATGTGCATCAGGAATTATATAGAAGGTTTTTCCAGTATGTATAGAATTCTTTTTCTTTTTTTTTCAACCAATCAGAGATGCGAATGGGTGACCTATCTTTTAAAGGTGAGCCAGTCCCACTATTCTAATAAACAGTAATGACAGAGAAATGCCTCCACAGATATGAATAAAAGATTTATTAAGTACTGGAATATAGTTTGTTTTAAAAATAAAACATTTTGGGGTCGATCACAATCCTTTAGAAAAAATAGTCTAATGATTATCATTTGATAACCTTTTTCAAAGTAATTATGATAGACCTCTACATTGCTTATTAAAATACTATTATAGATGCAACACATAAAATTAATGTTCAAGTGGGTGACTTCCAGTGGGCGGATCTGACGCAAATGGAAGGAACTGCGTCTTTTCCAATGCCGCAGTTCACTGACCATTGACGTCTGGAATATAGCCTCTGGGACTTTGAGGCAGCCAGGGTATGGAGTCGGAGGGAGGTTGGTTTACCCCTCGTCCAGAAGTCAGATGCACAAGGTCATACACACAATACAGCATGCCAAGGAAGACTCTCTAAGACCGCAATTGATATTAAGATAAGACTGCAGTATCTGCAAAACAAGAAACGGTAGAGTGTGCATTCCTGCATGGCCACAAGTCTATATGGCCTATGTTGACTGCAGACAGAAGACCAGCAGCTGAGAAGGGTACCGTGAGTACAAAGTGGGTCAAGGGGCTAGGCCTTAAATATCCAATGTCGGACGTAGGCAAGTTAAGAACAGTGAAGAAGCCTGTGCAGGGGCTGAAGAGGAGTAGCAGGGAAGCTGATGTTTGTTTCATACAATGTGATCTGTTAACAATCAATATCATATGTCAGTGTTAAACTTGAAAAGGAGAAATTTGCAAGAATCTGTCTGATGAAAAAGCGTTTAATTCAGCTTAAAGGGACAGTTTACCCCCAAATTTCTCTCATTCAATTTGTTCTCAATGATCCATTTTACCTGCTGGTGTGTATTTTAATACGTGGAGTGTAGGTGGCGCTAGAAGTACACTAGGTATACCAAGCAATGGGTTAATAAACTGATTTTCTAAGTCTGTATTTTACTAATGCCCTCAAATGCACTGGGTGGTGATAATAGAAAAAAGAAATCTAAAACTGAGTGGATATTATCTCAAATTTATTCAATAATGTGAACATAGAAATCAACAAGATCAATCATGCATGTGGCCCACACTAATCAATCACAACACCTTTCAAATCACAATTAAAAAATCAACATTAAAAAATCAAACTTTGTCAATTAAAATGTAAAATATAGCAGCATTAAATCTTTAAGTAAATACATTTCAATTAGGCAATAGTAAGGCAATACAAATGCAATAAAAATGCAATAAAAATGCCGTAAAATTGTTGAGGCAATTTGATTTATGTTCTATTTGCCTTTTAAAGGTTCCTATTCGTTAAGGTCTTATGAGATGGTTTTATCCATAGATATGTTCCTTATCACAGTCAGATTCAGATAAACCTTATCTTAAGTGGGTAGGGCAAAACTCTGGTAATTCAAGTCTCTTTCGTAATATGCCCTATTAAAAGGAAATTCTTGTTTACACTTCTTTGAAAGGATCCCAAGGTATTGAACAACAGTTAAAGGTATGTCTTTCTTTTAAAACGGATTCCCAAACTGGATCAACTATTACAGAAGAGTCTTATTTCAAGTAAACTTCAACGGACTGCCGTGGCCCGGTTTAGATGTGACTTAGCAGGGGGACCTGATATTAGTACAGACACTACAGACTTAGAAAATCAGTTTATTAACCCATTGCTTGGTATACCTAGTGTACTTCTAGCGCCACCTACACTCCACGTATTAAAATCCTTTTGAATCCAGAACTACCTAGGAAGGAGGTAGTATAAGAGGTCGGCAACGTGGGTTGAGTCCAGCGCTCCACTTCACTGTTTTACACAATTACTGCTGGTGTGTATTAAATTGTTTACAAATGTCTCCTTAGCCTTTATATTGGCATTTTAAATAGCTGATCTAGACTGTAGTATCCCTATATATACTGAAAGTTTATATAGGTATAGGCTATTGAGAAACTATGTAAACACAGCCAACCAGGGCCGGATTTGCCATTAGGCACAGTAAGCATGTGCCTACAGGCGCATTGCTGCAAGGGGCACCACGGCGCCTGCCATAGTCAGTGTATTAAGGTTTAAAAAAAAATGCAGATGCAGTCACTGTCAGTGACGAGGAGTGACGAGGAGAGGAGCGAGTCAGCAACTAGCGAGTAAGTACCTACCTTCCCACCACCCTCCCACTCTGACTCCAGTCTCCAGTCAAAAAAGTGACGTGGTCTGCTCCTGACCTTGATGGCACACGCAGCTCCACGTTTAGTTGGTTTGCGGATTGTGGGTTTGGGTGATGCGGCAGCGCACTCACGTCACGCCCACGTCATGTGATGCTGGCTGCTGCCCTCAGACTCTCAGAGTAGCGGGAAAGTGCTGAGGCCGGGTCCTCCTGACTGCTGCTGTCACGTGTGTGTGACTGTCGCCTACTCGCCTGCTGTCTGGGTCTGCAAGAAAATTGACTGCTGACTGTAAACTTACTGTAAGTTAGTACTGTAGTAACAGTAACTTAACAGACTCAGTAAGTGTGTTTTATTTGCTGTTGATACTTAATATAATTCATAATTATTTCTCCAAGGGCAATGGACTTATTAGTATACATTTGATTTTATTCATCTTTTCTACTTCTGTAAAAATGTCCCATTTCTCCTCTAACTATGCAGTCAGCAACTGAAATAAACAGCTGTAGTCTTACACAATTGTATATTTCCACAAGACGCCAATAAAATGTGCAACTTTATTTTTTTTTTTTTCAAAAATAGTTTTATTTTACAGATAAGAAAGTTATACATCGTAAATGCACTTTGTTAGGATTACAAATCAATATGGCTTTACAGCTGTGTGAGTTGTACATGTACAATGCTGTATACAAATATGCATGTAGTGATAAAGGTAATGAGCAATAAATCATATAGTAACAAATTAAACGAATAAACAACAAACATAACAAAAAACAACACATTGTGCTTCCTGTTGCCCCTCATGTTTTCTCCCTCCAGTATCTCAGGGTCGGGTTCTACCTCCTCTGTCAGTATCTAGTGTCGTATGTTTTGGTGTTTTATATCTTATTGGAATCAAACTTATTCCTCAAGTATTCTTCCCATAAAATCTTAATCTGTATGTACTTGTCTAACCTTCGTTGTTTAAGGTAGTGGTATTCCTCTAGCTGTATAGTGCGATTGCACTCCTGAACCCAAAGCGCAGTGGTCGGGATTATAGAACTTTTCCAGTTCTTGGCTATTAGTTTCTTGATGCTGTTACTTGCTATGTTAAATAATTTAGTTTGTTCTGAAGTGAATTTTTTGGGGACTATGTGAAACAGCCACAAGAGTGGGTCTACTGGTAAGGCTTTATCTAGTAACTTTGATGTTTCCTTTGAGATGTCATCCCATATTGGGGTTATTTTAGGGCAAAGCCACCAGATATGTGCCATATGGCCGATTTGATCATGGCACCTCCAGCAGAGGTTGGAGGCTTCTCTGAATATTTTCTGGCATCTTGATGGAGTAAGATACCATCTATGGAGAATTTTCAGGTTTAACTCAATGAGATTACTAGATGTGGCAGATCTCTTAATGGCTATAAATATCTTAGAGTTGTCAATGTGTGATATCTGAATTCCCAATTCCTCCCCCCATCTGTTGATGAAGTGAGGGGTGTGACCTGGTGAATTTTGTTTCAGTAGTGCATAAATCATTGATAAGGTGTGTTTTGTAGGAGATTCTTTATGGCATAGGGACTCGAATGTCGTTAGTGGTCTCAACATATTCCTTTTATGCGGATGTCCTGACAGGTAATTGTAACACTGCATATAAAAATACCAATCTCTGAAACAATTAAAGCCTTGTTCGGTTAGGGCCGCTCTAGGGAACAGCTGAGTTTCAGTACCTAGATGGCACATCATCAATTCCCTGTCCGGTTGTGTGTCATTTTTTATCTTTGCTACTAGGCCAGGGGCAAATTCTTTATTAGAGATGAAAGAGGTAAGGGGAGAGTAAGTGGACGAGATGTTGGGGTGCTCTACTAGTATCTTTTCCCATATCAGCATGGTCTCCTGTACTGTGTGTGCGACGTATATCTGGGGTGATCTAGTAATTGATGGTGTCCAGCATCTTGTGCCTAAATGCAATGTACCGGCTATGTCATGTTCGAGGCGAACCCAGATTTTAAAGTTGAAGTTAGTATACCAGTCCACTATTCTCTGTAAGTGTGTGGCCTTCCAGTATGCAACGAGGTCAGGTACCCCCATTCCCCCGTTATCTAGTGTCTGATACATGTCTTTCCTATTGATCCGAGCGTGTCGTTTGTTCCATTTAAATTCAAATATTTTAGTTTGCAGGGACGTAAGAAAAGTGCGTGGAAGGGCTATGGGTAGTGTCTGTATGATATATAATATTTTTGGCAGAATACTCATCTTAATGGCACTGATCCTGCCTATCCAGGATAGAGGTTTTCTACGCCAGGAAGACAGGGTGGATACCATCGATGATTGAAGTGGTAGGAAATTTGTCTCGAATATTTGGGTAATCTTTGGGGTTAAAAATATCCCTAGATATTTCAGTTTGCTTTTTTGCCACTTAAATGTACATATACGTGAAATAGGTATTAAATCCCCTTCTGGTATGTTTATGTTTAGGATTTCCGATTTATTCTGGTTGATAAGGAAGTTTGAAATCTTTCCAAATGCATCTAGCTGTTTCAATAATTCTGGTATAGATTGTCTGGGGTTCGTCAGGAAAAAGAGCACGTCATCTGCATATAGAAGCATCTTATGTTGATGTCCCCTAACCTCAACTCCCTCAATGTCTACCGTGTGTCTAACCTTAAGTGCAAGCATTTCTATTACGCAGGCAAACAGGAGCGGGTACAGCGGACATCCCTGCCTGGTTCCGTTAGATATCACAAAAGGGGCTGATAAAGATCCGTTTACCCGGATTCTAGCTGTCGGACAATGGTACATTGCAAATACCCTATCTACAAATGTCTCGCCAAGGCCCATTCTCATAAGGACCACCCGGAGGAACTGCCAGTTGACCCGGTCGAACGCCTTTTCAGCATCTGTAGATATTACCACAGTCGGAACACCACGGTTATTCACATAATCTATCAAATTAAGGGCTCGTACAGTGTTGTCTTTGGCTTCCCTTGTGGGAACGAAGCCCACCTGGTCAGCGTGGATTAAATTTGGGAGTAAGGCGTTCAACCGGGTCGCCAGCAGCTTGGCATATATTTTCACGTCGGTGTTCAATAGTGATATCGGTCTATAGTTCTCGACTCTCGAGTGGTCTTTACCTTCCTTTGGGATTAGTGTTATGTGTACAGCGAGTGAATTGCTAAGGAATGGTTCTTTACCGGAAATGGAGTTAAAGAGGGTCAGCATGTGTGGGGCTAGAATCTTACTGTATTTTTTATAATAGTAGTTAGTGAAGCCGTCTGGGCCAGGGGTTTTTCCGGTCGGTAGGTCTTTTATGGCCAATAGGAGTTCTCTCATATTGAAAGGGGAATTAAGGGATTCTTTTTGTTCCTGGGTGATCTGTGGTATGTCAAAGTCCTTGAGGAAAGATTCTATGAGGCTAATATTAGTTGTGTCAGTAGGGGGAACAGTTGGTAAGTTGTAGAGGGACTCATAGTATGTGCGAAATGTCTCTGATATGCTAGAGGTAGAGTATACCATGCCTTTCCCTGGTCCACTGATAGACATAATATATGAGCGGTGAGTCCGTCGTTTCAATTTGCGTGCTAGCAATCTACTACATCTGTTATCGCTGTCATAATAGGTTTGTTGTAGTTTGAGTGCAAGTAGTTTGCAATCTCTGTCTAAAAGGGTGCCAACTATTTCCCTCTGCGTCTGTAAATCCTTTTTCAATGTTGTGTCTGTCGGTGTTTTTTTAAGTTTCTCCTCAGTCAAGGTAATGTTATTCAGTGCGGTCTGTAGTGCGGTGCACTGTTGTTTATGATTATGGGACTGTATGCTGATAAGATCCCCTCTAAGTGTGCTTTTATGTGCCTCCCATATAAGTCTAAAATCATCTATGGATGCTACATTTAGTTGAAAGTATTCCTGCAGACGATTCTCTATTTTTTCTTGGTACAGTGGGTGGTCTAATAAATTATTGTCTAATTTCCAAAGAAATGTGGAGTGTGGGGCTGAGGGCCATTCAATAGAGCAGGTCACCATAGAGTGATCCGTCCAGCCTGTGGGGATTATCGCTGACCTTATTGCCAAGGACAAGCAGGACACGTCTAAAAGGATGTAGTCTATGCGGGAAAATCGGGAATGTGGAAAGGAGAAGAAGGTATATTGGCGGTCTACCGGGTGATGTATCCTCCAGGTGTCGTGTACTGCTAGGTCTCTAATATGTTGTTTGATTCTATAAAGAACCCGGTTTGGTGTTGAGGAGAGCCCAGTTGATGTGTCTAATGCTGTGTTGAGGGAGACATTAAGATCCCCTCCTAGTATCAGTAGACCCCTTTTAATCTCAAGTATGGCATCCGAAAGGCGTTTGAAAAAGATGTCCTGCTGGGTGTTAGGGGCGTATACACAGGCCATTGTGACTATTGTGTTATAGAGTTTGCCAGTCAGGATTAAATATCTGCCCTCTCGATCTCGTGTTAAGCTAAATAGAGTAAAGGGTATACCTCGTTTAATTAAGATTCCCACCCCATTAGTTTTACTATGGTTTGATGCGAAGTATGCCTCTCCAAACTTGTAACTAAATGTTTTGGGTTCTTTCTTGTGAAGGAAGTGGGTTTCCTGCAGCATTATGATATCCCCCTTGTTATCTTTAAAATCCTTAATAGCTATACTTCTTTTGTTTGGGGAATTAAGGCCCTTAGCATTAACTGTTATGATGTGCAGCTGCGCGTTATTGGGAGCCATTATATGTCAGTATGATCACGATCTGTCGCTTGGTAGTGGTGCTAGTGTCCACCTGTTGATAATGGGGAGTAGGTGTCAGAGTGAGAGGCAATACCATATTAATCAATATACAGGTATTAGAAGGAGTATGTGTGATTATGTAAGCACAATGTGTAAAACAAAAACAAACATCAAGGGTAACAACAACAAAAACAAAAGTTAACGAGTAAACATTAGAACATGTGAACACATCGCCGGAGCGGCTGAGGGATAGTCCCTCCGGCAAAACAGTTATCCTAATAGGATGTGGGGTCAGCCGGGTACTTAGGCCCAGGCAGATGTGGAATTATTTAACATCCAATGAAAGGATGATATAAATGGGTAAAAGTAACATGGTTCATATATTTTTGCACAATGGGAATGGCCTGGTTATGACAGGTTAAAACTATACATATATAACGTAACTACTTCGTATAGTCACCAGAATTGTCCTTGTGGGCGGTTCAAGCAAATGAATGTCTATAGCTAAAATAAACAACAACAGATAATAAAGGCATGACAAGTGATTTTTACACCAATCTCACCCAACCATGGATCTTGGGAGACAATTAAGTCCTTCAATAATACATCATGAGTTCAGTCTGTCTTTCCTCTTCTTATAGGCAACTTTGTGCCATTGTGTCCCTGCTAAGAGATGTGGTGATGAAGCTGTGTTGTCAGGAGGCTTCTCAGATAGTTGAGGCGGCTGGATTGATAGGCCCAAGCCCTTAGAGAAAGACTCCAGGTCTTGAGGCCCTCTGTAGGTGTAAATCTGGCCTTCCTTAGATACCATCAAACTAAAGGGAAACCCCCAGCGATACTTGATATCATTCTCTTGTAGTGCAGTGGTGATAAATCGGACGTCTCTTCTACGTTGTAGAGTGCTTGGGCATAGGTCTGGGTAAATTTGTAAGGCATGATCCAGATACATTATCTTCCTCAGTTGTCTCGATTTGGACCAGATTTCCTCCCTGTCAGTGAATCTCAGAAATTTAAGGATAACATCCCTAGGGGGTGCACCAGTTGGTGGAGGTGGGCGCAGAGCCCGATGTACTCTTTCCAGTTCCATATCAGGTATGTCTGGGTCCCCCATCAGGTGGTGAAAGAGGTTCTGCATATATTCTCTAAGTTCAGGACTTTTTATTGACTCTGGTATACCCCTTACTCTTAAGTTAGACCGCCGACTGCGGTTTTCGAGATCCTCAATTCTTTCTTGCATTGTCTCTATTTGTGAGGATTGAACGTTGGCATGTGTTTCTAGGCTCCCCACCATTTCAGAGATGGTAGTTTGCGTGTCTTCTACTTCCTCTACTCTGCACCCTAAGGCGTTTATGTCAGTTCTCATGGAGGTAAGCTCTTTGGTTATTAATGCCTTTAGGGAGGCAAAGTCCTCTTTTGATGGCAGGTTAGCAATGTCTTGTTTTAGTTGTGTAATATAAGAGGTAGCTATCTGTGATTCTGCAGCGCTTGATAAATCATGAGGAGTCTCATTAGTATTTGCAGTCTGATGTGCAGGGTTGGTTGCTGTGTCTGGCAGTTGAAAGAATGTGCTCACAGAGACTGGCACAGTGGTCTGGCTTTTCGTGAGCTTCTCCCCTTTATTCAAGCGTTTAGTCGTCATGTTTTACTTAAGTAATGGAGAGTGTTCAGTTGACCTGTATGTCCTTTCCCAGGATTATTGTTTGGAGGAGGAGATATTAATAATTCAAGTTGTTAGTGATGCCCCATTGAAGGTTTACGGTCAGATGTGGTGTACATTTGTGATGATTTACTGAGAGCAGGTTGTGCACTCCACACCATGTTATGTTATTGCTATTCAGGGTCTTACGTCTTCGGATCAGTGCTTTATGCCCTCCTCTCCTATCATAGTGAGGCCCATTTAATCAGGCATGCTTTCGAGGTGACTTTTAAGTTTGTGGGCGTTATACTTCTTTTTCTGCCGGTGCTAATATGTAACATAGATGGCCCTTTGTCCCACTGTGCGGTCGTTATGTGTTGTGTTTCATTTGTTTCAGCTTACCTCCATATATGAGCTGAGTCTGAGATGGACTCCGGTATCTGTGTCAGCATGGCTCGCACACGGCCTTTTCCAATATGGCGGCGGTCGTTTTTCCTTTGCGGCTAAATAATGGTCCGTTTTTAGCTAAGTCGCATGTCAGATTGCCTTCATGCCATAGCGGTTAGTGTCCCCACATACTTAGGCGCCTGTGTACCACTTTGTAAAGCGATTCTTGCAGGTATATAGTCCTGGGTCTTTTTCCCCAGCACGGAGCTGATTCACACTGCGGCCATTTGCCTGCACGGCCGAACTCCGCCCCAAAATGTGCAACTTTATTAGCACAAAAGACTTACTCATGTGTGCCCAATAGTAAGCAATCTACAGTATGTTCAATTGTATTCTATTTCCATGAAAAGAAAAGTAAAACTTAGGTAGGAAATAGTTGGGAAATTTGTAGAAGTAAGAAGAGGCAGTTAACCTGCCCATTCAACTGGATTATCCTCTATAAAAATGTAGAGATGGAAGGAAATAATTCAAATCTTACTTTGAGTTTCCTTTGAAAAATGATATCTTAATTATGTTGGCCCAGGGTCAGTAAAGTAAAATCATGCTGATATAAATCTTTTTTTTTTTTTGCTTCAGGCAACAATAGTTATAAAATAGTACTTGATTTTGGATTAGACGTGAGAGGGGTACAACATTTAACCCCAAGAGGCTGAATAAGTCCTGTCCTGTGTGGTGGATTCTCGATCAATAAATAAACAAAATAAATTATCAGAGATATATCTGCAATACATATATTAAATAGGTGTGTCGTGTGTGTGCAGTGGCGTAGCGTGGGTTGTCAGCGCCCAGGGCAAGGCAAGTATTGCGCCCCCTAACCCATAGAAACAGGATCATATTTCACAGAGCAGAGTGTGAGAAGGCAGATTTTTTTAGCGCCTTTGTCTCCAAAGGCTAATAGATTACCCTAAATCCCAGCAAACACACAGCATGCCACACTACAATACCCCGTGTGCACACAGCTAGGGCTATTAGATTATTGAACGAGTCAGAACTACTTATTTGCAGAGTTGCTACCTGCTGCTCAAATTATCTTTATAACGCATGAGCGGCATGACTCAAGAAATACCCTATTTACTTTTATATTATTTACATTTTCCCCAAGTGCACACATGTACTTTGCAGCACGTATCACATATTTAGATTGCTTATTTCTATTAAGATTATACGTTGAATAAATTAACCTCTGTCTTGATGGCTATAAGTTTATACTTATAGCTATCAAGACAGAGGTTAATTTATTCAACGTATAATCTTAATAGAAATAAGCAATCTAAATATGTGATACGTGCTGCAAAGTACATGTGTGCACTTGGGGAAAATGTAAATAATATAATAGTAAATAGGGTATTTCTTGAGTCATGCGAACAACCCCAGGCTGGATTGCTAAAGTGCACGGCCACTTTATAAGTTTTTTTACCTGAGTCTGACTCTGACAAGTGCTTCCTAAATTAAATCCGAATCCGTTCCACTGTCTCTATCAGTCTGTATCCACAGAGCACTCTCGCCGGCGCCGCTCATACCCCCAGCCCTCCACAGACAGTACTGACAACTGTGATTGGAGAAGAATGTGCATCACATGGCAACGTAGGAGCCAATAGAAAGGCATTTTTTTTTTATTTCTAGTACAGCGCAGAGTGGCTCAGGGGTCGGGGGCAATGCGGGACTGTAGGGTGATCATGTCAGTGCGGGACAGACCCTTAAATTTGCTAATAGTGACAGTTGGGAGGTCTGCAATAAAATACATTTATATATATATATAAAAAAAAAGATATATTTTTTTTAAAGTTTCCTCCCTTAGTGCTGCAGGAGGTATGATGTGAGACAGTAAGAGCGCAAATTTTGCACCCCTAAGAATTATGCGCCCGGGGCAACCGCCCCTGTGCCCCCCCCCACGCTACGCCACTGTGTGTGTGTGTATGTAATGTTCCATCCATTTTTGATAACGGTTTTCAATTGTATGGCCATTTGAGTTAAGTTAAAGGGACATGAAACCCAAAATTAGTATTTCATGATTCAGATAGAGAATGCAATTTAAAACAACTTTCTAATTTACTTCTATTATCTAATTTGCTTTATTCTTTTGATGTCCTTTGTTGAAAAGCAGATCTATATAGGCTTAGTAGCTGCTGATTAGTGGCTGCATATATATGTCTCATGTGATTGGCTCAACCCTGTGCATTCCTATTTCTCCAACAAAGGATATCTAAAGAATTAGATAAAATAAGTATATTGGAATGTTGTTTAAAATTGTATTCTCTATCTGAATCTTTAAAGACATTTTTTGGGTTTAATGTCCCTTTAAGTGAATATTGATTTTTGGTGTAGCTTTCATAACAACAAATATTTCAATAGGTGTATATGTGCTAGTAAAAGGGCACGTGGTTTAAATTGTTTTGCAAAAATATTTTATTTACTTGCTTTCACTGCCTTTTTTCGTACAAATTGATTTTAAAATTGGAAGTCAGCTTTATAAAAGTACTTGTTGAATCAGATAAGCTGATCTAATTTATTAGCTATTTTGCTTTAAACTTTTAAACTGATTAAATAAAATTGCATGAATCATTTTGGGGGGAAAAGGAAGTTGCTCTTTTATTTTTATTTTTAATTGGCTAAGTTTTCTTCTCATTTAAAATTCACATATTCATCCCAGACAATGCAATAAGATTAAGGAAAATGGGAGAAATATAGACTAGTTATGCTATTGATATTTAAAGAACCAGTCAATACAGAAGATTTGCTAATTCAACAAATGCATAATAAAAAGACAATGCAATAGCACTTAGGGTCATATTTATCAAGCTCTGTATGGAGCTTGAGACCCCTTGTTTCCGGATAGCCTTCAGATTCGCCGGAAACAGAAGTTATGAAGCAGTGATCTGAAAAACCGCTGCTTCATAACTTGTCCCCTGCTCACAGACATTTACCATTTAACAAATTAAAAATAAAGTTTCAGATGTAGATGGCAGAATATTAATTATAGTAGGCCTCCTGTTCCGAAGGCCAGTAACTGTCATAACTGCCTAAGTTCTTTGCCTTATCCTTTGTATAGCTGTGTCTTTTCACACTTACATAACTCCTCCCCAACAAGCAGTTTAAATTTCCCTCCTACTCATACCAAATTGCTTGATTGTTGAATCCAGCTTCTCACCCTCTAACCTCCTTGCAACCTTTGAGACAGACGCTGCTCACCTCTCTACCAAACACAGGACCGGAACCGGCAAGCGGTGACGTCACACGCCATCGCACACGCTGCAATTTCCCCAAACTCTGCAGGGGAACTCCACTCTGTCCGGACAGACCTCACCCATTACTACTACTAGTAAGTCTCAAAAGCGCTTCCTTCATACTCATACCGCAGTAACTTACGATTATTCAGTAATAACTCCTGACATGCCTCAGAATCTTAGTTAGGTTTCCTTCATATTTAAACGCTCTATTCTACCTATATTCTTAATTATTCACTCTCAATACCTAACTACTGCCTAAATCTCATTAGCTTTAATTGTTGCCTTAAAGTTGTACACTATGTCTGCTGCCAATAAAGATTAGATATGGTCTGTCTAAAACTTTAACTTGCAATTGCATGTTCTTATATGTGGGAACCAGTTTGACAATACTGAGTGGGGCTTAAGGCTCTGAGGTCTCAGCCATTGTCACACCTATCCTTATAATAAAAGTGAACTGTATCTATTGATTCTGAACCTTGCTGCCTTCCCTCACCTACACAGAATCACTGATACTTTCACTACACTCCTAAGCCTGCAGTTGTGGTCCTAAAAATTCCCTCTCTCCTTTACAGGGGTGAGATTATCTTCCACAGGCTGACAATAACAATCAAGCCTATACTATGGACCCAGCAGCCTTATTATCTCATGTAGAGAAATTAACTCAAACTGTAGATAACCTTACAACAGGGTTAAATACACTACAATTAGAAAACTCTGCCCTAAAGCAATACATCAATGAAAAAATTGATACCCTCACTACACGTATTAGTTCTAGTGAACCCCAACCTAATCCCCCACAAACATTTAGTGGTATTCGTTCAGAATTTAGGGAATTCAAAAACTCATGTTCCTTATATTTTCAATTAAAACCCAAAACATACTTCAATGATCATTTGAAGGTTCTCACCACAATCTCCTATCTGCGTGGCGAACCACGTATATGGGCAAATTTGTTTTTTGAAACCAATGACCCATTGCTGTACTCATTTGATCAGTTTTTTAAAGCAATGGGACAGCTTTATGATGATCCCTACAAACAGCTGTCTGCTGAGACAGCAATGAGGTCTCTGAGACAACATAAAAGGCCTGTGGAGGACTACATCGCAGAGTTTAAGAAATGGTCCCCTGATACACAGTGGAATGACCTTTCCTTGCGCAATCAATTCCGCCTAGGCCTCTCAGATACTCTCAAGGATGAGCTAGCCAGACAACCCCTCCCAGAGACTTTAGAACTCCTAATAGATGCTAGCATCACATTAGACAGACGCATCAGAGAGAGACGCTCAGAAAAGTCACACTTAGAAACATCCACTAAACAAACAGTTACTACTCTGCATCCACCTAAGACAACTACAAAAGCCTCTGAAATCCCTATGGAACTCGGGTTCATCAGAGGTCCATTAACTCTACAGGAAAAATTAAGAAGAAAAGCTTTAGATCTCTGTATGTATTGTGGAGGGATCGATCACTCTGTAAAGGACTGCTCTCAATTACAGCGTAGGAAGGGTAAGATGAACACCACAAGTATATGTTTATCTGCTAAACAAACACAATCTAATCATTGCTCCCTTCCTATCTTATTACAGTGGGATCAGCAAAGACTCAACTCACAAGCAATCCTTGACTCTGGTGCCAGCCACAATTATATAGATTACCAATTCACTACTGTAAATAAAATTCCACTAGTTAAGAAATGGTGCCTAGTGTACTTCGTTTTATTGATGGTAATGAAATTACATCAGGACCCATCTTATACCACACCATACCTTTAAGGCTTACCACACATGACCAACACACAGAGTTTCTTACTTTTGATGTTATACCCTCACCTCTATATCCCATTATACTTGGTATCAGTTGGTTTAAACAACACGATCCCACTATACAATGGTCAACTTCACATGTCATCTTTGATTCTCCTTATTGTAAAAATTTGTGTCTCCATCATGAACAAATTTTACTTGATGTTCCTTTACAAATCCCCAAGGAATACATAACATTCGCTGATGTCTTTGACAAAAAAGAATCAGAGAATCTACCCCCTCATAGGGTTTATGACTGCCCTATAGATCTCCTACCAGGAGTTGATATACCTTACGGCCATATATTTCCCCTCTCTGATCCTGAGTTACAACATCTAAAAACTTATTTGGCAGATAATTTGAAGAAAGGCTTTATATGTCCTTCCACCTCCCCAGCTGGGGCTGGTATCTTTTTTGTTAAAAATAAAGATCAATCCCTAAGACCCATTATTGATTACAGAGAGTTAAACAAGCGTACGATAAAAAACCGCTATCCACTGCCTTTAATTCCTCAACTCCTTGATAGATTACAAAATGCTACTATATACACTAAATTAGATCTAAGAGGGGCTTACAACTTGGTACGAATAAAGGAGGGTCATGAATGGCTTACAGCATTCCGTACACGTTACGGCCTTTTTGAATATACTGTGATGCCATTTGGCCTCTGTAATGCCCCGGCTACCTTTCAGTACTTCATAAATGATATTTTCAAGGATTTTTTGGATTTATTTATGGTAATATATTTGGATGACATACTCATATTCTCTACCTCACTTACTGAACACATCAAACATGTCACCCTAGTATTAACACGGTTACGAGAGAATTCTCTTTATGTTAAACTAGAAAAATGCCTATTTTACTCCAAAGAAATTAAATTCCTAGGTTATATTGTATCACCCCAAGGTATCCAGATGGATAATGATAAGATATCGGTAATTCAAAATTGGCCTTCCCCAAAAAGTAAAAAGGATATACAAAGGTTCATGGGTTTCGCCAATTTCTACAGAAAGTTTATTAAAAATTTTGCTGACTTGACTAGACCATTAACTAACTTGACCAAATCTGACACACACTTCATATGGAACGATGATTTAGAAGAAATATTCAACTTCTTAAAAAAAGCTTTCACTACGGCCCCTATCCTCCAATTCCCTAATTCTGAGTTGCAGTACATCTTGGAGGTGGATGCATCTAATTATGCTTTAGGAGCAATCCTCTCACAGAGGCAGACTCCAAAAGATCCTCTGCATCCTGTTGCCTTCTATTCACGAATTCTTAATTCAGCTGAAATAAACTACCCAATAGGTGATAAAGAACTGTTAGCAATCAAAACATCATTGGAACAATGGAGACACCTTCTAGAAGGGACCCTTCTTCCAATCTTGATTTACACGGATCACAAAAATCTAGAATACCTACAATCTAATAGGACTCTCAGCGCACGACAGGTCCGATGGAACCTATTCTTGGCTAGATTTAATTATCTTATCACCTACCGTCCTGCAAACAAGAACAAGAAGGCTGATGCCCTTTCAAGACACTTGGTGGACCAAGTGTCACATCCAAACCTTTCACCTCTAATTCCTCTTGACAGATTCTTAGCTTTAACTACAGAACAAAACATTCAGTTCAAATCAGCACAACAGGCTGACTCAAATAAACCATTACAGGTCTTGAATTTACACTCGGATGGGTTGTATTATTATCAACAACAAATTTATGTACCCAACAGTCTCAGAGCAACAGTCTTAAAAACTTTACATGATTCTCCATCTGCTGGACACATGGGCATAAAGAAAACTCAAGAATTAGTCTCCAGATTCTTTTGGTGGCCTACCTGCCTCACTGATGTTGAGGATTACGTTAAAACCTGCTTAATCTGCGAAACTACAAAAAAAAGGGAGGACTCCCCCTTACGGGAAATTGATCCCATTACCGACTCCTGACCGTCCTTGGAAGGACATAGCAATCGACTACATAGTCGACCTACCTATTTCTGAAGGGAATAACACCATATTAGTAGTCGTAGACCTATTTAGTAAAATGGCACATTTCGTGCCCTACCATAAGCTCCCAACTTCTTCTGAAACCATTTCCTTAATGATACATCATATATTCAAGTATCACGGACTCCCGAATAGTATCACCTCAGATAGGGGAACTCAATTCACCAGCCAATTCTGGAAACAACTTTGTCACTCATTGGGTATTTCTAGACGTCTCAGTACCTCTTTCCATCCCCAAACTAATGGCCAGACTGAAAGGACAAACCAGTGCATTGAACAATATTTGAGATGTTTCATTTCAGCTAAACAAGATACCTGGACGCAACTACTACCATACGCAGAATTCGCCTTCAACAATTCCATCCATTCCTCTACAAAGTTCACACCGTTCTTCATTAATTATGGTTTCCATCCTTCTTTTGAATGGCATTCTATGGACAGCAACAGCTGTCCTGTTGTGAATGACCTCATCAACACTATTAGTGAATCTTTTTCACTAACTGCTGAAAATATTCGCATCGCCAAGGATCGCTATAAATTCCATTTTGATAAAAAAAGGATTTCCTCGCCTAAATATAGAGTAGGTGACTATGTTTGGTTATCAACACGTAATCTACATTTACCCCTTCCTTCCAGGAAATTATCTTCCAGCTTCATTGGACCATTTCCCATCATAAAAATTGTGAATATGAACGCTGTTACCCTCGCATTACCAGCAAATCTGAAATCCCATCCTACCTTTCATGTGTCTCTCCTCAAGCCTTATAGACAACTTCGTCACCATGATCCTTCTATTCCTCTACTTCCTCATCTACCGGATGCCACCCTGGAGTATGAGGTACAAGATGTCTTGGACTCCCGACGTTTTCGTGGGCAGCTTCAGTATCTGGTCCATTGGAAGGGCTACCCTGATTCGGAGGACTCCTGGGAACCGGCTTCCAATCTCTCTGCCCCCCGATTGGTGGCCAGGTTCCATGAACGTTATCCTGATCGTCCTGGACTCGATCCCCGGAGTTGATCTTTGGGGGGGGGGGTCCTGTCATAACTGCCTAAGTTCTTTGCCTTATCCTTTGTATAGCTGTGTCTTTTCACACTTACATAACTCCTCCCCAACAAGCAGTTTAAATTTCCCTCCTACTCATACCAAATTGCTTGATTGTTGAATCCAGCTTCTCACCCTCTAACCTCCTTGCAACCTTTGAGACAGACGCTGCTCACCTCTCTACCAAACACAGGACCGGAACCGGCAAGCGGTGACGTCACACGCCATCGCACACGCTGCAATTTCCCCAAACTCTGCAGGGGAACTCCACTCTGTCCGGACAGACCTCACCCATTACTACTACTAGTAAGTCTCAAAAGCGCTTCCTTCATACTCATACCGCAGTAACTTACGATTATTCAGTAATAACTCCTGACATGCCTCAGAATCTTAGTTAGGTTTCCTTCATATTTAAACGCTCTATTCTACCTATATTCTTAATTATTCACTCTCAATACCTAACTACTGCCTAAATCTCATTAGCTTTAATTGTTGCCTTAAAGTTGTACACTATGTCTGCTGCCAATAAAGATTAGATATGGTCTGTCTAAAACTTTAACTTGCAATTGCATGTTCTTATATGTGGGAACCAGTTTGACAATACTGAGTGGGGCTTAAGGCTCTGAGGTCTCAGCCATTGTCACACCTATCCTTATAATAAAAGTGAACTGTATCTATTGATTCTGAACCTTGCTGCCTTCCCTCACCTACACAGAATCACTGATACTTTCACTACACTCCTAAGCCTGCAGTTGTGGTCCTAAAAATTCCCTCTCTCCTTTACAGGGGTGAGATTATCTTCCACAGGCTGACAGTAACCCTCGTAAATGTATATGCCCCAAACACTAATCAGACCAAATATTTCCTTGGTCCTTAAATCCAGAAAAGGCACTTTAATTTTAGGAGGAGATTTAAATATTACTATAGACCCCATCTTGGGCTCCTCTTAATATGAAGGTTCCCTCTAGACCTCCTAATATGGTACACCATTGCATAAAACAATTGAGAATAATAGATGCTTGGCGAATACAACATCCGATAAAACGCAACTATACTTTTTACTTTCACTCATGGTCTCTTTATACCCACATAGAGTATATCTTTATCGACCAAACTATCTTAACACTTCTTAAAGATACATTTATAGGACCCACTGTATAGTTTGGACCACTCTCATATTTTGCTTTTGTAGGACTGGAAGGATGCACTTCTCACACCGTACATCTGGAGAATGGATGACTCCTTGCTACATAATCCCCTTACTCAGTTTAATCTCTATCACAATCTATTTCAGCAGTTCTGGTGGAGTTAGATAAGTTTGGGAAATTCTCTAACTTCCTAGTAACATAAAATCTGAAAAATTTAATATTTCACTATCTCCTGATGATTTCCAAGCCCACAATAACATCTCTACATTATGACTTCAGATAGAGTCAGTTAAATATCTGGGTATCTATCTTTCCTCTGATCCATCAGTACTTTTCCATAAAAACTATACCTCCCTCCTTCATAATACTGTAAATGAATTACAATCTTGGTCGGGAAAACCCATCTCATGGTGAAGTAGGGTCCAGTCCATAAAAATTACAACACTCCCCAGAATCTTATAAATTCTACATGTATTAAAGATTAATCTACCCAACTGGTACATTAGACAACTGCAGGGTCATATCAACTCATCTATATGGGGAAAAGTATACCAAGGATTAGTATAGAAAATGTATACAGATCAACCGTGAATAGGGGTTTAGGTCTGCCAAATATCAAAGATTATTATGAAGCAGATATTCTTCAGAGAGTCCTTGACTGGCATGGTGCTGGAGACCACATGGCATAGTTTGCTATAGACTCTCAAATTTTCAGCGTCCCAAGTATATGAGCCCTCTGTTGGGTGACTAGGGATTTAAGAGCTCCACAATGCTAACATCTGAACAGTCATAGACACCTCTTCAGTGTATGAGATTCTATTATATCATCCAACAAACATATATCTACTCTTAGATCTCCCTTATTCCCAATCCCCCTGAATGCTGAAATGGTGGGTGGGCTTGATAACGGGTACATACAACTAATGGGATGGGACTATACAACCCCTATATCCAAATGTATTAACAAGGGGAAACTCATAGAGAGAAACACCTTAACTGAAGTGGTAGGTGGTAGATATGCAGGGTGGATCAAACACACACAACTCCATCACTTTATTCATATTTCTTCACACAAATCAGACTTCCTCCGAAAATTAACCGCTTTTGAAAGTCTGTGTGCAAGGGGAGAGATGCTTCAGAACCTATTATCAATATCAGGTAAGCTTCTCCATTCTGCCCACAAGACACAACTGCCCTTTTGTACTTTCCGTTGGCATACCAACTTGGGAGCACAGTTGACAAGAGTGCGAATCGATTTTTAAGCATCTCACCACAGCATCTCACCACACAATTTTAAATGTTGCTCTTTTGGTACTTACTTCTTCTCACTTTACTGTTATTTATCCATGTACAGCGCACGAGTGCTGGAGAGGCTGCAGACAACAGTATAGTTTAGTTCATATGTGGTGGTATTGCGATCGGATACGACCCCCATGGCAGACGTTGGAGGCTCACTTCTGGTCAGTGGTAACTTAACCCCCATATTGCCCTATTGAATGACCTTCTTCAATACCACTGCAAACTTAGAACTCGCTACAAATTGGTCTAAATGGGGCTAAGTCATTAATTGCCCATTGTTGGAAAACATCAAATACTCCCACAAAACATTTGTGGTTAGACAGAGTTTCAGAATTATTATCCCTAGAAGAATACGGTTATTTTTTTTTTTATTATTTTTTTTTTTTTTTTTAAACGATTTTTATTGAAGTAAAAAAAAACAAATACAACATATAGGGTATGCCCCAAAACAATTACAGATAAGTGTATATACAGTATAATAATTAGAAAGGTATGGCAAAAAAAAGAAAAAGAAAACCATGTAGAAAAAATGTAGAGTGGGTATAAATGTAGAGGAATACCACTAATTGTGTATTAATACAATAGCAATAATCAAATAATAGAATAGTGATGTAACTAAGAGTGGGCTACGTAAAATAAATATTCAGTAAAGTGCATAATAATCATGCAGTTAAATAGAGGGGAACATTTTAATACCAGGTATATATAAGTATGTGATAAACTAGTCTCTATAACATCTACATTATCTGAGTTCTATACTATAGAAGCTTTAAAGATTGCAAATATACATTGAGATATATGTAGGACCATGTGAGAACATTAGTGAAACCTCCTGAAGCAATATATATGATAAGATAAACATTGCAATAATATGGTCAGAACATGTTCAAGCATTATAAACCTTCAGGATGCTCACCAACAGTTATTAGCTAAAAACATTGCAAGTAAAGTAATCCTAGGACACCTAAGTGGTAGCTAGATTAATATAAATGAGTTGACTTAAGTCCAGCAAAAAATTCTATATACACATAAACATATACCTGGGTGACAGAAGCAATTAGTATTAAGAAACAGTCTATATAGCTAATCCAACTTCTGTGAATGAACTAACTGAATACATTATATAAAATCCTACAGTGACAGTGTATGTAGTATTAAGCTATATAAACACAAGCTGTACCTATTCACTAAAGGCACTGCACTATACTGGTAACTATATACAGGCTGTACTTATATATGAGATCTACTGTAGTATACTTGTTACAACTTTATATATAAGCTGCTATATAATGAACACATAAGAAGAAGCTAAGCATTTTAAAAGAAGAGCAAACTTTAAAGGTATTAGAGCTCAAACATGACCAAGTGAGACAAGAACTACTGTGGGGGTTTTCTATATAATGAGTTACAGAAATAGCTTAGTAGCATCATCTGGATAAAATAGGCATTAGATAGTGATAGCTATTATCAAACTAGGGTGTGGTGTGTCTTTAAAACAGTAATAAAGATCTACTGTTTAGATATTGCGTTGATATTATATGTTGATGACCCAGGGAGCACGGTGAAATAGTAAATATACTAAGGTATTAGTACTTCCTCTGGCAGGTCTCATGTAAGTGAAAACTCTCCATACCTCATAGGTAATAGGTCTGTAAATATAGAACATATGATAGTGCTGGCTTCTGCTATATGTCCCTCCGCCCCAACCACAGACAATAAAACCAAGCTATGTGCATAGAAAATAATGGCATCCATAATGCACTACAAGATTTGGTTGTAATAAGATGACCTAGATAGTGAAATTATTTAGGGAGGAGTTTAGGAGAAGTAATATCTTATTAGATATCCCCAAAATATTCATATATTAACACCCTTGGGAAGCCAAACCATATGTTGTGTACGTTGATGAATGTCACATATTATAATATATAATGAAAACTATATACCATGAAATCTCACTGTATATTGTACAATAGTACTGGAAGTGGATCTATTGCAGTTTGTTTCCTAAATGGTCTCCAAAGAGAGAGTGGACCTATAAATATGTGATCATAGCTAAGGTATATGACATATACCGTATATTAAATCCAGACAATTGTTGAAACTTAATAGTCAAGTAAAGTATTTTACAAGGGTACATATATCTGAAGAAATTATAAGGCTTGTATGGGCACCCAGAATTATGTAATAAGCCAATCTGAAGCTAAGTAATAAAGCATATCCTCAAAAATATCTATATTGGGCACTATATATCCTACTCATACATCATGTGTGTCTAAAACTGCTATGAATCACGGAATGAGAAAGGGGAAGCAAAACACTTATAACAAAATAGCAAATAAACTTGTTAGAACAGATAAATGGAAGGGGAGTCCCATAGGATCTCTGTATACTGCTGTAAGTTACAGGGCCATCAAAAACAATCCCTGGTCTAAGATAACGATGAGCCAGCCTCTGCAGTAAATGTAAGAGTGTCCATAATTATGAGACTGAGGAACCATCTACTAGTAAGTTTCATCGACTCATAATCTCATAATAAACTATAGTTCACTTGGGAGAGAGTGGGGCAGAGTTCCTTTAAGAGACTTGAAAACAAAGAGCTTTCTATGTTATTTCCAGTTATCTCGCTCCCACACCAGCAAGAAGGCTAGAAACATATGGTAAGTCAGCTGATACCCTACCCCACTCCAGATCTAAGAGCCAGAGGTGCAAAAACCGCTGGGGTGCTCTGCTCGAAAGCCACGCTGTCACATCCAAAGCGGGCCTTCCGATACAGCAGGGAGAATCTGTCAGTGGGAACCTGCGACCCTACTCTAAGGTCAGTTACTCTGATAACGCTGGTCGCCTCTCTGGGTATGTAGTTAAGTGATGAGATCTCTATCGGGCATGTCCCGTACCCTGGAGTGTTCCCTTGGAGCTGGACTGCGGTATCATAATGAGGTGGCAAAACCTTAGGTATGCTATTCCATGTGCGTGGGCTGCCAGAGCGTGATGTCTCCTCCGCTCCTACTCCAGCCGGTGTGGTCAATTCAAAACAGCGGTCTGACACTCTCCTCAGCTTACTATGCTTAGAGCTCAATGTAAGCTCTTCAGATGGGATCACTGCATTTTCCGGAGGCTTGGGTATAGATGTAGCGTAGACCCTGTTACGTTGTATAGATTCAGTGCACTTGTCTGAATTTTCCAGCGGCGGCATAAGGGCAGACAATATTGAAATGAGGTCCCCTTTCAAATTCTGATAGTGACTTTCCAATAATCTTTGGGTGCGTTGTTCCCATGCATTTAGTGCTTCCATGTCGGTATAACCTCACGGTTATAGGCAACTTCTAATGACTCCACGTGGCATAGGTTCAAGGTAGAAAGCAGCTATATTCACCCAGAATGACACCACCCCAGTCTCCCTAGGGGAAAACAGATGAGATTTGACTTCTAGTATAAGGTAGTAGCGATTAAAACTCTTAATATGTATGTTAAGCCATAAAATTAAATTGAAAAGCCCGGAGCTCCATGTAAACACGTCTGTCTGCCTCTGTAGTTGGCTCCGCCCCCCAGAATATGGTTATTTTAAACATAAAGAATTAACATATTTTCTAGAGCTTAAGATCTACTGGGAAGAATCCATACAGGCACTCCAAGGTGTTTAAACCTTGCTCACATATTAGTCTGTCATGACCATCAGGGCTAACTGGGATACAAAATTTTACACTTAGCAAGGTCAGATCTAGTTTCTATCACAGCAAGGAGACCCCTAATTCACTTTTTCTCTACCTCTTCTTCACTAATTTTTATCTTCTTTTCACTGTTAAGTACTTCTTTATCTTCTCTTCTTTTTCTTTCTTTCTTTCTTTCTTTCTTCAAGGCACTTGTTTCCAATTATTGTAAATAAAGGTACAATCTTGACCTGGCTTCAAAGCGCAGTTACATCTTTAACACGTAGTAATTCGATAAGAAGGCTAAGATATGCAGACGGCTTTTCCTACAAGTACCACAATGTTGACAACACCTAATGTACTTTTAGATAGTGAGCATATATTTTCAAGTGTGTTATTTTATGGTCTATAATTTCCGAATACATGAACGTTACATCATCTCTGGTACTTTCCTAATTTTACTGTGTTTTATGTGCCTGCTTGTAAACTCTTCTTCAAAATCAATAAAATATATAAATGAGCTATGACTCACATGCATTTTTGAGCTCAGAAACAATGCAGTATTTAATTTCACATATCTAAACAGTATTATCAACTTATTGTGGAGGTTATAATATCTCAGCTGTCTAATCTATGCAAATATTAGAGGAATAAATCACAAGAAAATGAGCGGGTGCTAGAGCGGCTAAAAGTATCCTTTATTGAAGAAAACGTGCAGCTTAAAAACAACCAACGAGGGTAAATACAAGCATAACAGAAAAAGATTAAAACTTCAAACAGACTCCGTCACAGAAAGGACGCGTTTCGGGTTGCCCCGTATTCACACATAGCTGTGAAGGATATCCTGTTAGTATTTGTGTTGTTACCTGCACACTCACACCTGACTACTAATTAATTCTTATCAAACTGAACTGACAGATTTTAACTCTATCATTGCTTTATTTGTTCTGCCATTGAGGATACTAGTTAACCTTATGAGTTAAATCTGCTTTAAATTGTACTTTATAGGGAATACAGTCTTGGGAAGACAGCATTATTATTATTAATACTTAAGACAACTATAATCTTCATTTAATATAAGAACTTTAGCTAATACACTTATATCCTGGATAATGAGTTACAATACATGTATTAGTAGCAAGTATAAAGTGTAAATTCTGTATATATTGCTTACAAAAAGAGGTTAACGATAAGGAAGTCAAATAAACAATTTTGGAACTAACTATTAACACTGAAATCCAAATAATAAAATAGTCGAATGTGCATTATTATAATCCTTATTTAATGTAAGAACTTCAGCAAATATACTTATACCCTGGAAAATAAGTTAATATATATCTGTCAGTGGCGAGTGCAAGTTGTAAAATCTTTATATACTGCTCATCTAACTTGGTTAATTATAATGAAGGTAACATATCGCTCATTGATACATAGCTCTAAGTATGTCTATATCTTGAGATTAGCATATTAACATGGAACTTTTAAGCTTCCGATATAATATGAGGCTTGTGTCTTGTCTGTATTTTCTAAATAGTTCAGGTAGAGTAAATACAGAATATTATATTTATTGAATATGAATAATGATCACTGTAATAAAATAAAGATACGGTTTATTTAAATAAAATCTTAAGGATTAAAAAGTAGGTAAGAAAAATTAAGTTTCCCTATAAAGTACAATTTAAAGCAGATTTAACTCATAAGGTTAACTAGTATCCTGAATGG
Source organism: Bombina bombina (assembly GCF_027579735.1). NCBI lineage: Eukaryota > Metazoa > Chordata > Amphibia > Anura > Bombinatoridae > Bombina > Bombina bombina. The sequence continues at coordinate 360,835,379 of NC_069504.1, forward strand.
CAGAACAAATAAAGCAATGATAGAGTTAAAATCTGTCAGTTCAGTTTGATAAGAATTAATTAGTAGTCAGGTGTGAGTGTGCAGGTAACAGCACAAATACTAACAGGATATCCTTCACAGCTATGTGTGAATACGGGGCAACCCGAAACGCGTCCTTTCTGTGACAGAGTCTGTTTGAAGTTTTAATCTTTTTCTGTTATGCTTGTATTTACCCTCGTTGGTTGTTTTTAAGCTGCACGTTTTCTTCAATAAAGGATACTTTTAGCCGCTCTAGCTCCCAATCATTTTCTTGTGATTTGCTACTTGGACGGCTAATGGGCTAAAGGATCCGCATTGGGACTGTATCTGGCTCACATTGTGGAGCAGCGGCATTTGAGCGCAGGTGATCATTGCTCACAACAAAGAGAAGGAACCGAACAGCAGAAGGAGTGAAACACAGCATGTGGGATCCTAAAGAGGTTTCCTGGCTGATCGGCTGACTCGTATGGTCTTCGGAACGTGAGTGTATTTTTATCAATTTATAATATGTGCCGCTAACACGCTGTGATAAAACAGAGACTGTATGTTTATTTCTACATGCCTGGAGAAGGAGGGTTTTATACTTTGGTGCAAGGATTACATTTGTCTGATTAGAAGAATAAAGGTTGTCAAATAAGTACAAATATGTGTATATATTATAGTTTCATCTGTTAGCATTTGTCCCTGTAAAATCTGTGATGCAGAATTGTTAACTCAATACATAAGTGACATTTTGACATTAGGAAGAAACAATAATACAATAAATGAATTACACCAGAGAAGACATCCAACTATCACTTATCCAAATTACCAGAGATAAGGATATCTAGACCTGTGGTGACTTTTTCTACCCCAATCCAACTTCCCCCCTAAAAAAGGACAGTAAAGTAAAAAATAAGGGCTAAATTATGAGTGGCGAGCTAGCTGTAGCTTGCAAGTGATATGGGTTATTTTGCGGCTTTTTTTAAGCAACAGAAATAGCAAATTGAAAGTAAGCCCTTTTGCTTGAGCACAATCTAACTTAACATGCGTCGGTTTAGCGTGACTTCAGAGGTCTGAGACACAAAAAGTTGCACAAAACACATCAATAATACATTTAACAGTACATGTACACTGATAATAACTGTCTGATAAAAAAATATTTAAAAATATTACATTAAAAAGTTATAAGGGCTGAAAGATATGAGGATATGAGGTCCCTGGTGCAAACTACTTTAACATAGAGATACATACATTTACATGTCTAGAATAAATAGAACATATTCTTCTATGTCAGGTTTAGAGTATTTGAATAAACAAGATTGGGTTAGTGCGCGAGTATGGGTGCTCTTTTTTCAGTTTGTGTGATCTATTGACTTTTGTGGGAGAATATGTGAACGCAGTCGCGATATTCCACTTTTTGCATGAATCGGATCTTCACTTGTGCGTTTACTTTTTGCTTTCAACTCATAATATGAGCGCAACCCAACACATGCAAAAAGCCTTGATCTAACGAAGTTAATGTGCGTGTGAGAGAGCAAATTAGCAGACAACTTGTAATCTAGCCCTAATGTTTCATGGTTTAAATAGAGCATGCCGTTTTAAACATCTTACCAACTTACCAGCTAGCTCCCAGTATTGTGTTGCTGCTCACAATCCTACCTAGATATTATCTTCAACAAAGAATCTCAAAAGCTCTATCTGAATTATGAAAGTTTAGTTTAGACTTTACTGTTTACTCTTTAATTAATTTAAAGGATGTCCTTATGCTAACCCAGGAATTTTTGCCCCCACAGCATTTGTCTTTATGATTTCTAATGGTTCATTCTATGCTCATAGGATTGTAAAGTTCAGTATTTTAAGGACAATATATTTTAAAATGTTCTGCCCTTTAATGTGTTTCTAGTGATCCCTTTTATCAGTAGGAGTGTGTAAATTTGTTTAAAAATAACTGCTTTACTTTTATTTTGTCATTTAAAATTACTGCTTTTCCTGTTGAAATCTTAATATATACTAAAAATGTAAGTACTGTAGCAATGGCCATAAAAAAGCTATGTAGACAAAAGACAATAGAAGACATTTATAAAGGGTGTTTCTGAATCAGCTTTAAACACAATGAACTTATATCTGCTTTTTTGCACACTGTCCCTTTAAAGTGATTATAAACTTTACCTTATCAAATGCCAAATATGTCATCTTTGCCATTTAGCAGCACTGCCACTAAGCAGCAAAAGCGGCTCTGGAGCCCTTGCGGGTCAGGTTCACCTATGCAAGCCTACTTCTTACACCCTACGCCACCTCTGAGGTGACGAGGGAAAATCACTGAGAGTGAGCTTGTTCTCTTTGATTGACAATCCATTTGGTCGTGCGAATGAAGGGCGGGCATTACACGCTAACTTGAGCGTGTAATGATACATACGGGCAGCGGATCCTGTTTGTGTGCTGCCCGTATGTAGTGAAGGCGAGCGGACAACTTCTTGAGTTGAGAAGCTTGTCCGCTCGCTCCTTCGTACATGGAGCCCTATGTGTATTTTTTTTTATCTTTCCGTGAAAATTGTTAAATCTGTGCCTATAGTAATACTTCAATTATGTTATGCCGACCCACTGCGATGAACTCTTTTTTTTTTATGACAATGCCAATGAACATCCAATCAGTGTGTGTGTCATATGACACTCTTGAAGTTCAGTACTTTGAAAGCTCTTAGGAAGGCTATGTAGAGAGCGGGTGTGACTGCTCTCTAGTCTCTATGTCACAGTCCAGTTAAAAGAGAAAATGAAGGGGACCGGAGGAACAGAAGATATCAAGTAGGATTATAAAGCTTTTATCATAAATTATATACCTGTATATATATATATATATATATATATATATATATATATATATATATACACACTTTTTTTAAAAAAATTATGTAGTTTTGCTTGTACACTAATACATGTTTCATTGCAACATTGTTAAAGTTTAAAACTTACTATCACTTTAAGGATCATCTGAGCTCTTATTAGGCAGTTTAATTCAGTCCATTAGTTTTTTCTGTACCTGTGTCCTCGTATCAAGCGACTTTCAGCAACAATGTCTGTGTAGTCTGTGTTTCAGCAAATCTGCCAAATGATGGCAATTATTAAAGTGAATGTCAATTTAACATGACATCCTTACGGCATTGTATAGACTTGTAAAAATTAGCATCAGTTTAATTCATGAATTTTTTTAAATCGATTTATTTTCTTAAATTTTTACCTTGCTACTGCACCGCCGATAAGCGCAGCTCTCCCATCCGCCATACTGTCTAATTGATTGACAGGTGACGATTCTTCAAACAACTAATCCTTGTTTCCCCCTGGGCCGTGACGTTTATGCAAAGGGCCTAAACGCCCCGGGGGGGAATCAAGGATTAGTTGTTTGAAAAATCATCATCTATCAATCAATTAGTCAGTATGGCGGGCGGGAGAGCTGCGCTTATCGGCAGTGCAGTAACAAGGTAAAAATTTAAGAAAATAAATTGATTTTAAAAAAATAATGAATTAAACCGATGCAAATTTTTACAAGTCTATACAATGCCGTAAGGATGTCATGTTAACTTGACAATCACTTTAAGGAAAGTATTTAACTAGTTTTAAGGAAGATTTAATTTAAAAGTAAATAATGTTAATGTTTGTCATTAAGCTTTTGTATAAAAAGTAAAATATATTAAAAAAAACAAAAAACTTTTTTGCTTTCTTAGGGCCAGATTACGAGAGGAGTGTAAATGTTTGCACGCGAGTGATAAAGGGTTTATTGCGGGTGTTTGTGCACGTCAGGCTTACCACTGGTATAACGAGTTGAACATAAACATGATCATTTGAGCGCAATCACGATTTACACTAGAATGATTACCACAACTTCAGAGCTCTGGTTAACTGTTTCGCAAAACTAAAAACTTGCACAAAACACATCAAAAATACATTACAAAGTATAGTTACACTCATAATAATACCATATAATAAAAATTATAAAAAAAATACATATTGCACTCAAAAACATGAGGTCTCAGATGTTAGAGAAAAAAATGGCAGGCAAATGACTTTAACATAGAGGTCTAAAAAAACAAAACAAAAAAACAAAAAGAGACAGATGCGCCACATGGCCCAATATTGTTCGATCCAAAAAATAAAAACTTGTGTGTAAGGGGTACACTCACATTTATATAAGCACCTCAATTAGTGCTGTAGAAGCAGTCTGGGATCTATAACAGTCACCCAGAAGACCGACCTCCTGGGTATAATGTGGAATCTGTATAGAAACAATAAAATAGACACAGGGTGCCTATATGGCCTAGTATTTTTTAGGCAGTGATGTAAGTGAACAAATGTATAAGGTTACACTCACATTTGTTGTAGCATCTCCGTTGATGCTATTAGGGCAGTATGGGGTCAATATAGTCACCCAACAGACTTGGTTCAAAGGCACTCAGGATAAGACATCAGTCCAGAACAGCCAGATGGCCAAAAGATATTCAAAAAAATAGTCCAGGTATAAGGCAGCAAGTGTTAAAGTATAAAAAACTACTTTATTAAAATGTTAAGTCACAAGCAATGCGTTTCTCAGCCAATGGCTGTTTCATCAGGCTTAATAATTAATGATTTTATAAATGTGAGTGTACCCCTTACACACAAGCTTTTATTTTATGGATCAAACAATATTGGGCCATGTGGCGCATCTGTCTCTTTTTGTTTTTTTAGACTGCTGTTCCTGGATCCTGGCCTGGATCATGACAGACTGCTGCCTCCATTGCTATCACCATTAGAGACTGTTTGAATATATGTCACAATTCTTTAATATATACCTGCTCTCTACATATATATACATATATTTTTTTTTATTTTTTTTTATATATGACTGTCCTGTTCTACTATATCATTTAGGATTACTACAATTGTGCTGTTAGCATAATTTATGTTTCTATTATATTGACTAGCAGGTTGGACACACATTTAATTGTACTATCCTGACTATCACTTGTGAATTTGACCTTTTTTATATAGATATCTGATTAGGTAAATTTCATTATCTGTTTTACTCAAGTCAATTGTGACTTTATGGGCAGATAGATCTTCTGCTACTCTCATATTAACAATATTTTATTGTTTTATAGACCCATTCACCAGGATACTGTTATTTTTTGGGCGCCCCCTAATATTAGTTTTTTTACTTTAACATAGAGACAATAATTCACAAGAGGAAGTGTGTTAGTTATACGCATGGAAATGCAACAGAACGACTAAAGCACAATATACTGGTTAGAAAAAGAAAACTGTAGTGTTCAGTAAAGTATCATATTAGGAATGTAAATCCCGGAGCTTTGATCTCCTCTCTACAGGTACCTTGACGAGATAACAGAGACCAATCCACTCTGGAACACGTTGTTCACACTCTGACTTCTTTTTACTGTCAATCACTCTACTCGCTCTCACACATACCTCTGTGAGGATCACCAACGGGTACTTTTCTAGCACACACTAATCTGTAGAACCGGCAAAGGTGCTTCTCTGGCATACGCGCCACTGTGCTCCCGCACAGGCCTCTGTAAAATCAGCAAAGGATCCTGTCTGGCTTTCACACCACTGTGCTCCAGCATCCCTAAACGTGAGACTTATATATGGAACCCCACAGGATTCACAGCTGATAAGGTACATTACAAGTGTGGACATACAATTTAAACAAGACTTGATGTTAACGGTTTCCCCAGTTGCAGAAGAAGTAAACATTTTAGTTATATTGATGTACTCACAGGGTTTACATTTCCTGTGGCCACACCTATACATCCCCACACACCTCATCCAGGAACTGGACAGAACAATTTCTGTTTCCAATTAACATAATAACATAGAGATACATAAATATACATGTCTAAAGATGTATATGTATATATAGATACTGTATGTCTATATATGTGTACATAAGTATTTATATGTGTATATATGTATTTACAGACATATATACACATATAAACACATAAATACATATGTGTATATATATATATATATATATATATATATTAAAGAACAAACCGGCATGATTCCTTGGTGCTGTTAAAATGGAGCTTTATTTAACCAATTTAAAAGTTTGGCCAGAAGTGTCTGACATGTTTCAGCATGAGTTTCGGCATAGTCTAGTGGTGAGCCGGGGATTCGTCAGGGCATATAGAGTTGAGATGTATGCGTCCCTTTATTTATCTTAGTACAGTGTTGCGCCCCTCCTGGCGGGTGAAAGTAACTTTATCATTTGAGCATATAACTTGTAACAAACATTCCAACTTTAACCTACTGTATATAACAATTATCATATGGTGTTTACTTAGAAAACTTATTTGGCTTTACACAGATGAAATATTAGCTAGTGCCAACCTAGAGAAGATTTTTTTCAAAAGAACATTTATATATAGGATGTCTATTCAAAAGGAAGGCTATTTATTCAGAGGAAGCAAGTCATATCTAATATATCATTTAAGCCATTAGGGAGTTGGGTGCCCAGAGTGGATATCCATCTACACTCCTTTCTTAGAAGCGTTTTATCATTATCTCCCCCTCTACCATTTACTATTCCTCTGTCTATGCCAATGAATTTGAGGGATTCAGGATTACACTCATGAAAATTTTCAAAATGTTTTGCGACATTACATTTTTGGTTCTTGTTTTTAACATCATCACGATGTTCTGTGATTCTGTCTTTTATTGCCCTTTTGGTTTTCCCCACGTAAAAACAAGGGCATGCGCATGAGAGTAAATATATTACTCCCTCTGTATTGCAATTCACAAAATGTTTTAATGTATACACTTTTCCAGTGTTAATTTTAAATTCTTTAGTTTTGACCATGTATTTACAGACCACACATTTCCCACATGGGTAGTTACCAGTTGATCTATGGCTGGTTAGCCAATTTTTTCCTTTTGATTTGGATACATATTGGCTTCTAACCAGTCCCGTAAGTTGGGGGTCCTTCTTGCAGTAATACTGGGGCACTCCCCAATTTCACGGGATACACCATCATCACTTAGAAGTAAATGCCAGTTTTTGGCAAGCATTACCATTACAGTGGCAGTTAAAGTCAGTAATTAGTCTGATTTTGGAGGTTTGGTCCTTCATTTTGGGAAAGAGCAGATTATCTCTATTTGTGCGATATGCTTTGTTTCTGGCCCCTCTAATTGTTCTTTTGGGGTAACCCATTTCTAAGAAGCGTTTCTCCATTTCTGTTGCATGTTTATTATACTTTTCTTTAGAGGAGCAGTTCCTGTGAAGCCTAAGGAACTGCCCTTTGGGAATCCCTTTCTTAAGATGATGTATATGGTGGCTTGATGCTAGAAGGAGGCTATTGGTAGCAGTTTCCTTGCGATAATTTTCTGTCACTATGATACCCTTTTCTACCCTCACTTTAATGTCCAGGAACGCAATTTCTTGCTCACTCTACTGTAAAGTGAGTGTGATATTGCTCACATTGGTATTAAGAATTGTCACAAATTCTTTAAGGCTCTCTACTGGCCCCTCCCAAATCAGAAAGATGTCATCCACATAGCGTAACCATATGTGGATGTTTCTCTCAAACAGGAGGTTTTGATAGACCACATTCATTTCCCATGAGCCCAAATGTAGGCATGCATAAGTAGGGGCACATGTGGCACCCATAGCCATCCCACGTAATTGTTTGTATATTTTGTCATCAAGCATAAAGATATTGTTCATTAGTACAAAAGTCAAGAGCTTGATGACAAAATCTGTGTGTTTTTGAAAGGCAATCCCTCTAGTCATTAGAAAGTGTTCACATGCTTTTACACCAATTTCATGCGCAATGGATGAGTATAATCCTTCCACATCAAGGGATACTAGCAAGGCCCCTTGGGGAACGGATAGACCATCAATTTTATGCAGGAAGTCTGCTGTATCAAGTACAAAGGAAGGCATTGTATTGAGGAAAGGTCTAAGGAAAAAATCAATATAATTACCAAGTTTTTATGTGAGACTGCCAATACCGGCTGAAATTGGCCAGCCTGGTGGATTACTCAAATTTTTGTGTATTTTTGGAATGCAGTAAAAAACTGGCATTATTGGATAATCAGGATATAGGTATTTTAATTCAGCAATGTTTATTATACCATCATTCTTGGCATCATTCAAGATTTTAATTAGTGGTGCTTGTAGAGATGAAGTAGGATTGTAAGTAAGACATTGGTACTGATTTTTGTCAAGGAGCTGTCTTTTAACCTCTAGGACATATTTATTTTCATCCTAGAGAACAAGGTTCCCACGGTTTTATGACAACCCCCTTTGCATTCATTAATTCATTCATAGCTCTTCTTTCAGCCTGACTGAGGTTATCATTTACTAACCCTACATATGATAGTTTGGCTATATCTTTTTCTACCTGTTTAACAAAGATATTTACAGCAGGTACCATGAATAATTGGGGCATATATTTTGATTGTGGAATAAAATGAGCGGAAACCTGAATTTGTAGATTCTCCTCCTCAATTTGTGAGGGATTATATTGACTACCCTCAGTTTCCACAAGTAATTCCTGTAGATCTGTTACAGCCAGTCTGTCTTCCTTACTCAAGGCAACATCTTCAATCAAGTGTTTACTCTTGCCTTTCATAATCTGTGAAAGGACAATTCTTCTAGCAAAGAGATGTAGATCTTTTAGACGATTGTGGGGCAAAATGAAAGTCCCTTTATAGTACATGCATATGTGCAATATTGAGTTTGAAGGAAGACAGATTGACCACCTGGAGATCCTGGTTTGGAGAAGTTAGTAACCCCTGCGCCTCCGGAATCTCTGGGGTCTGCTCTGTTGAAATCTTTCCTGATTCTGGTTGTAATTTTGCTGCCGCCATATTTTCCTGTCAGGTTAGCGCACATGAGAATATGCGATCGGGTTTTTTTTTCAACTTCTCCATTGACTTCTATAGGAAAATACGTGAACACGCACACAATATTCGACTTTTTGTGCTCCTCGGGTTAACGTGTACGTGAAAACAGTTTACTTTCAGATCATAATACCAGCAAAACCAGAAGAGCGCAAAAGTCTTACTTCTAGCACAATTAATACTCAAGCTGAAGCATTAAAATATGCTCCACTTGTAATCTGGACCTTACTGTTTTCATTTAAAGGGTCATAATAATAGAAAACACTAGCATCAAAGTTATTGCATTTTCACACAAATAAATCTGACGCCGAAAATAGCCAACTGCCACTGCCTGAGGAATACAAAATTATAACTATGGCTACTAGTAATGCAGCTTTCTGTTCCATGCTCTAACAAATTAGAGCAAGTAATTTTTTCATTATTATGGTTATTTAAGCATCCTAACGGCTAGATTTGGAGTTTGGCGGTAAAAGGGCTGTTAACGCTCTGCGGGTTTTTTTCTGGCCGCACCATAAATTTAACTCTGGTATCGAGAGTTCAAACAAATGCTGCGTTAGGCTCCAAAAAAGGAGCGTAGAGCATTTTTACCGCAAATACAACTCTCGATACCAGAGTTGCTTACGGACGCGGCCGGCCTCAAAAACGTGCTCGTGCATGATTCTCCCATAGGAAACAATGGGGCTGTTTGAGCTGAAAAAAAACCTAACACCTGCAAAAAAGCAGCGTTCAGCTCCTAACGCAGCCCCATTGTTTCCTATGGGGAAACACTTCCTACGTCTGCACCTAACACTCTAACATGTACCCCGAGTCTAAACACCCCTAGCCTTACACTTATTAACCCCTAATCTGCCGCCCCCGCTATCGCTGACCCCTGCATTACACTTTTAACCCCTAATCTGCCGCTCCGTAAACCGCCGCCACCTACGTTATCCCTATGTACCCCTAATCTGCTGCCCTAACATCGCCGACCCCTATGTTATATTTATTAACCCCTAATCTGCCCTCCACAACGTCGCCGACACCTACCTACACTTATTAACCCCTAATCTGCCGAGCGGACCTGAGCGCTACTATAATAAAGTTATTAACCCCTAATCCGCCTCACTAACCCTATCATAAATAGTATTAACCCCTAATCTGCCCTCCCTAACATCGCCGACACCTACCTTCAATTATTAACCCCTAATCTGCCGACCGGAGCTCACCGCTATTCTAATAAATGTATTAACCCCTAAAGCTAAGTCTAACCCTAACACTAACACCCCCCTAAGTTAAATATAATTTTTATCTAACGAAATAAATTAACTCTTATTAAATAAATGATTCCTATTTAAAGCTAAATACTTACCTGTAAAATAAATCCTAATATAGCTACAATATAAATTACATTTATATTATAGCTATTTTAGGATTAATATTTATTTTACAGGTAACTTTGTATTTATTTTAACCAGGTACAATAGCTATTAAATAGTTAAGAACTATTTAATAGTTACCTAGTTAAAATAATTACAAATTTACCTGTAAAATAAATCCTAACCTAAGTTATAATTAAACCTAACACTACCCTATCAATAAAATAATTAAATAAACTACCTACAATTACCTACAATTAACCTAACACTACACTATCAATAAATTAATTAAACACAATTGCTACAAATAAATACAATTAAATAAACTATCTAAAGTACAAAAAATAAAAAAGAACTAAGTTACAGAAAATAAAAAAATATTTACAAACATAAGAAAAATATTACAACAATTTTAAACTAATTACACCTACTCTAAGCCCCCTAATAAAATAACAAAGACCCCCAAAATAAAAAATTCCCTACCCTATTCTAAAATACAAAAATTACAAGCTCTTTTACCTTACCAGCCCTGAACAGGGCCCTTTGCGGGGCATGCCCCAAGAAGTTCAGCTCTTTTGCCTGTAAAAGAAAACATACAATACCCCCCCCCCCCCAACATTACAACCCACCACCCACATACCCCTAATCTAACCCAAACCCCCCTTAAATAAACCTAACACTAAGCCCCTGATGATCTTCCTACCTTGTCTTCACCATGCCAGGTTCACCGATCCGTCCTGGCTCCAAGATCTTCATCCAACCCAAGCGGGGGTTGGCGATCCATAATCCGGTGCTCCAAAGTCTTCCTCCTATCCGGCAAGAAGAGGACATCCGGACCGGCAAACATCTTCTCCAAGCGGCATCTTCTATGTTCTTCCATCCGATGACGACCGGCTCCATCTTGAAGACCTCCAGCGCGGATCCATCCTCTTCTTCCGACGACTAGACGACGAATGACGGTTCCTTTAAGGGACGTCATCCAAGATGGCGTCCCTCGAATTCCGATTGGCTGATAGGATTCTATCAGCCAATCGGAATTAAGGTAGGAATATTCTGATTGGCTGATGGAATCAGCCAATCAGAATCAAGTTCAATCCGATTGGCTGATCCAATCAGCCAATCAGATTGAGCTCGCATTCTATTGGCTGATCGGAAAAGCCAATAGAATGCGAGCTCAATCTGATTGGTTGATTGGATCAGCCAATCGGATTGAACTTGATTCTGATTGGCTGATTCCATCAGCCAATCAGAAAATTCCTACCTTAATTCCGATTGGCTGATAGAATCCTATCAGCCAATCGGAATTCGAGGGACGCCATCTTGGATGACGTCCCTTAAAGGAACCGTCATTCGTCGTCTAGTCGTCGGAAGAAGAGGATGGATCCGCGCTGGAGGTCTTCAAGATGGAGCCGGTCGTCATCGGATGGAAGAACATAGAAGATGCCGCTTGGAGAAGATGTTTGCCGGTCCGGATGTCCTCTTCTTGCCGGATAGGAGGAAGACTTTGGAGCACCGGATTCTGGATCGCCAACCCCCGCTTGGGTTGGATGAAGATCTTGGAGCCAGGACGGATCGGTGAACCTGGCATGGTGAAGACAAGGTAGGAAGATCATCAGGGGCTTAGTGTTAGGTTTATTTAAGGGGGGTTTGGGTTAGATTAGGGGTATGTGGGTGGTGGGTTGTAATGTTGGGGGGGGGGGGTATTGTATGTTTTCTTTTACAGGCAAAAGAGCTGAACTTCTTGGGGCATGCCCCGCAAAGGGCCCTGTTCAGGGCTGGTAAGGTAAAAGAGCTTGTAACTTTTTAAATTTAGAATAGGGTAGGGAATTTTTTATTTTGGGGGTCTTTGTTATTTTATTAGGGGGCTTAGAGTAGGTGTAATTAGTTTAAAATTGTTGTAATATTTTTCTTATGTTTGTAAATATTTTTTTATTTTCTGTAACTTAGTTCTTTTTTATTTTTTGTACTTTAGATAGTTTATTTAATTGTATTTATTTGTAGCAATTGTGTTTAATTAATTTATTGATAGTGTAGTGTTAGGTTAATTGTAGGTAATTGTAGGTAGTTTATTTAATTATTTTATTGATAGGGTAGTGTTAGGTTTAATTATAACTTAGGTTAGGATTTATTTTACAGGTAAATTTGTAATTATTTTAACTAGGTAACTATTAAATAGTTCTTAACTATTTAATAGCTATTGTACCTGGTTAAAATAAATACAAAGTTACCTGTAAAATAAATATTAATCCTAAAATAGCTATAATATAAATGTAATTTATATTGTAGCTATATTAGGATTTATTTTACAGGTAAGTATTTAGCTTTAAATAGGAATCATTTATTTAATAAGAGTTAATTTATTTCGTTAGATAAAAAGTATATTTAACTTAGGGGGGTGTTAGTGTTAGGGTTAGACTTAGCTTTAGGGGTTAATACATTTATTAGAATAGCGGTGAGCTCCGGTCGGCAGATTAGGGGTTAATAATTGAAGGTAGGTGTCGGCGATGTTAGGGAGGGCAGATTAGGGGTTAATACTATTTATGATAGGGTTAGTGAGGCGGATTAGGGGTTAATAACTTTATTATAGTAGCGCTCAGGTCCGCTCGGCAGATTAGGGGTTAATAAGTGTAGGTAGGTGTCGGCGACGTTGTGGGGGGCAGATTAGGGGTTAATAAATATAACATAGGGGTCGGCGATGTTAGGGGCAGAAGATTAGGGGTACATAGGGATAACGTAGGTGGCGGCGATTTGCGGTCGGAAGATTAGGGGTTAATTATTTTAAGTAGCTTGCGGCGACGTTGTGTGGGGCAAGTTAGGGGTTAATAAATATAATATAGGGGTCGGTGGGGTTAGGGGCAGCAGATTAGGGGTACATAAGTATAACGTAGGTGGCGGTCGGCAGATTAGGGGTTAAAAATTTTAATCGAGTGGCGGCGATGTGGGGGGACCTCGGTTTAGGGGTACATAGGTAGTTTATGGGTGTTAGTGTAGTTTAGGGTACAGTAGTTAAGAGCTTTATGAACCGGCGTTAGCCAGAAAGCTCTTAACTCCTGCTTTTTTCAGGCGGCTGGAATCTTGTCGTTAGAGCTCTAACGCTCACTGCAGAAACGACTCTAAATACCAGCGTTAGAAAGATCCCATTGAAAAGATAGGCTACGCAAATGGCGTAGGGGGATCTGCGGTATGGAAAAGTCGCGGCTGTAAAGTGAGCGTTAGACCCTTTAATCACTGACTCCAAATACCAGCGGGCGGCCAAAACCAGCGTTAGGAGCCTCTAACGCTGGTTTTGACGGCTACCGCCGAACTCTAAATCTAGGCCATAATATATTAGTTTTCATTATAGTCTGTCTGAACTAGGGTTTTTTGTTTTGTTTTGTTTTTTAATTATTATTATACTTTATTTATGAAGCACCAACATATTCTGCAGCGCTGTCCATGGGTACAATTCATTTAAATAAAACAATGATATAAAACTTGTAAGAGACAGGACAAAATTTACAAACACATACAGGAGGAGTTGAGGGCCCTATTCCAATGAGAAATTACAATCTAGAAGGGTAGGAGGTTGAGAAACAGGACGCAAGATTGAGAAAGATGTTAATGCAGAGTTAGATGAGGGAAATGTTGTTAGGTAAGTGAAATTAATTTATTATTGAGATGGGTGGTAGGCTTCTCTGAACAGAAGTCTTCAGGGAGCATTTAAAGGAAGAAAGATTAGGGCAAAGCCTGACAGCACGAGGGAGAGTGTCCCAGAGGGTAGGTGCTGCATGACAGAAGTCCTGCAGTCTAGCATGAGAATAGGTGATAGTCGCGGATGCAAGGAGCAGGTCATTTTTGGATCTTAGTGGGTGGGCTGGAGTATACTTGTTTATTAGAGAGGATAGGTAGTGGGGGGCGGCATTGGGGAGAGCTTTGTATGTAACTGTGATGAACCAAGGTTATCCAACCCTGCGCCAGTCACTTATTTGTCACAGAAAGGGTTATCGGACCCCTTCTACTATCACTAATATGTCACAATCTCACCACACCAGACCAGCTTGTGATTTAGTTCAGTGGGTGCAGGGGTTAACACTCTCTAGTCTGTACTAGACTTAAAAGAAATGCCCAAACTCCCCTTTAATGCCACCCACACTAAACTAACAATGCTGCCACCACTTATGATTTATTAAAGGGAAAATCCTAAGGAAAAACCCAGCCTTGCACATTAACTTTCTGAGTATAATTTAGCAGAAAATAACCTAAATTATACAGTTCTAATATTCCAGTCTCTTTCAGTAACGTGGTTCAATTATTAGACAAAGCCCAAACTTAATAAAATAATTATTTATTATGCCAAAAATATTATGCACAATGCATTATTAATAAAAAATTGTTACAAATAAAATTACACATTAGCAAACAGTTTTTTCAAAATAAAAAGAAGAAAATTAGAAACCTTACACTGTACTAGTCTTTGGAATCTGTTACCAGAGAGATGGCATGAAGCAATGGGTCCTTATGCTGTGTTGTCCCAGCCTCCCTTGTAAGAATGACATCTCATAGCTGAAAAATAAGATCCTTATACCTATTTTCCATAGATCAGGTTGCCTGACCACACCCTCCTGGGCGGGCTAAGAAACCCCCCTGTCTTTATGACCTTCAATAAACTAAGTTTTTTGCCTGAAATTATAGAACCCATTAAAATTTCTGATAGGCCACTCTATAGTCAGATATACTGACCGGTACTCTCTTAGTTTCATTGGGAGAATCAATTTGATACCAGATATGACAGATTTCCCTTCACTTAATGTCATAACAGTTTTAAACACATATATACATAATACCAATGTCCTTTTAGTGACCTTATCAGTTTCTGTGACTGAGGCCCTGTTTTCTATCATGTATTCTCCTGACAGTCTAAGCCATAAAACTCTATCCTGTTTACACTGCCAAGCATTTATGATGCTCCTGGCACTTCAAAGAAATACAAACCCAGGACACAATTCTTCTTGAAATGTAGATATGTGCATGATCGAAAAATTAGTTTCGGTTCGGATCGATTCGGAGGTTTTCAAATTTTGTTTCGGATCGATTCGAAAAACTTCGAATGAATTCGTTTCGGATTTGTTTCGGATTCATTCGGATTAAAAAAAATTTGGCTGGATTTGGTTCGGTTCGGTTTGGAAATTCGGAATTTTGGTATGTGTGCTGTGTATTAGACTAGTATTATGTACTGTATATTAGGTGTAACCCATAGCAGAGTGATATAACCTAATATACTGTACAATACTAGTGTAATCCATGTCCATCCGAATTTACAGAATAAATCCGAACTAATTCAGATTTATTTGGTAAATTCTGCAGTATTTTAATTCGGAAATTCGGTTCGATCCGAATCTCCGAATTTGCCGAATTTTCCGAATTTCCGAATCGAACCGAACCGAATTGCACATGTCTATTGAAAAGCAGATAACTGTTTTTAGCTCACAAGCTGAACAGAATTAACCCTTTCTCAGCTGAATCCTGAGATATTCGTGACAGTAAGGGAGATAATTTTGAATTTAATTCTGCTGTGAATAGGGTGCCAATGAAGGGACTTGCAGAGAGGTGCAGCAGATATAGAGCGATGGGAAATGTGGATTAGCCAGGCAGAGGCATTTGGGATGGATTGAAGGGGGAAGTGGTGGGAAAGAGGAAGGCCAGTAAGTAGGTTATTGCAGTAGTCAAGTCGGGAAATAACAAGAGAGTGGATTATTTGCTTTGTGGTGTTAGCGCTCAGAAAAAGAGCGAATCTTGGATATATTGCGTAAGTGGTTGCGGAAGGATGTAGAAAGCGATTATATGTGGGGGGACGAAGGATAGATTTGAGTCAAGTATAGCATCGAAGCAGCGAACTTGGGGTGATGGGCAAATGGTCCACAGGGATAGAGAAGTCAGAAGTCTGCGTAGAGCTTGAGGGGGGCATAAGAAGGAGCTCAGCCTTGGACATGTTAATCTTTAGGTGGTGAGAGGCCATCCAGGAAGAAATATCAGATCAGCAGTCACTGACATGAGAAAGGATAGAGGGAGAGAGAGCAGGGGTGGAGAGGTAAATCTGGGTGTCATCAGCATAGACAATGAAAGGAGAGAGTAAGCACTATAAGCTTAAAAGGCACAGGACTGGATGATTGCTAAATACTATAAAATTGTTTTAGAAATGTTTAATACATATAATATATATAACAATACTGCAACAATGTAAAAAAATTATGTGCATGGATCCATGACTGTAGCTTAAAAACATACAAACATTATATAGATATATAGAAATGTATGAAATAATGCTGTGTTCTAAAAGTAAACCAGACGTTTACAACTTGTGGTTGATAATGGTGATAAATGCGAATGATGGATAAAATCCAGTAGAATCACAATAAAAATCTAAAAATGTTCACAACAATGTTCACAACAAAGATAAAACCTGTGATGTGGTTTAAAAGAACGTGATCAAAAAGGTATGTGAGGTCCAAATTTTTTTTGGATAGTGCAAAAAATGAATATAAAATGAAAAATGTGGTACATTCAAGAGTTTCTGATACAAAGTCAAATTGTGATGAATCCTCCAATGATGTCGTGAAGAAGTGCTAGGTGTAAAAGGTAAATCCAAAAACCAATGTCAGTTATCAGGTGACCGAGTGGAACAGTAATTGGCCAATTGTATCAAATGTAAAAATTAAAAAATGATTGTAATAAATGTGATCACATAAGAAAGTTGAAAAAATGGGAGACAAGAAAAGAGGAAAAAAAGGGTGCAGTGGTTATACAATATTTATCCAGATGAGTGTCCATGTGTTAGGTATCCATGATGGTAGATGAAAAAAAAATGTGATAATAAATGGAAGTGTGAAAAAAATTGTAAAAATAAAATATAAAAAATATATAAAAGATGTATTAAAATATAAAAAATAAAAAATGATAAAAATGCAAAAAACCTGTGGAAAAAAAGAAAGAAACAATAGTGCAAAACTGTTTGTACACAGTAAAAGACAATTAAAAATAAGCTCACCAGTATGTCAACGCGTTTCGGCCTGGATTAGGCCTTTCTCAAGACTGATCGGAACAGCCAATAGAATGCGAGCTCAATCTGATTGGCTGATTGGATCAGCCAATCCGATTGAACTTGAATCTGATTGGCTGATTCAATCAGCCAATCAGATTTTTCCTACCTTAATTCCGATTGGCTGATAGAATCCTATCAGCCAATCGGAATTCGAGGGACGCCATCTTGGATGACGTCACTTAAAGGAACCTTCATTCGTTGGGTAGTCGTCGTTGAAGAAGGATGTTCCGCGCCGGAGTTCTTGAAGATGGAGCCGCTCCTCGTCGGATGGATGAAGATAGAAGATGCCGCTTGGATGAAGATGTCTGCCGGTCCAGATGTCCTCTTCTGGCCAGATAGGATGAAGACTTCTGCCGCTCCGGATGTCTTCTTTTGGTCCATCGGTGCCTGGCTGGGTGAACAGAGGCTCAAGGTAGGGAGATCTTCAGGGGGGTAGTGTTAGGTTTATTTAAGGGGGGTTTGGGTTAGAGTAGGGGTATGTGGGTGGTGGGTTGTAATGTTGGGGGGTGGTATTGTGTTTTTTTTTACAGGCAAAAGAGCTGATTTCTTTGGGGCATGCCCAGCAAAAAGCCCAAGGGCTGGTAAGGTAATAGAGCTGTTAACTTTTTTAATTTAGATTAGGGTAGGGATTTTTTTTTATTTTGGGGGGCTTTGTTATTTTATTAGGGGGCTTAGAGTAGGTGTAATTAGCTTAAAATTCTTGTATTCTTTTTTTATTTTTTGTAATTTAGTGTTTGTTTGTTTTTGTAATTTAGTTTAGTTTATTTAATTGTATGTAATTGTAGTTAATTTATTTAATTAATTTCTTGATAGTGTAGTGTTAGGTTTAATTGTAACTTAGGTTAGGATTTATTTTACAGGTAATTTTGTAATTATTTTAACTAGGTAGCTATTAAATAGTTCTTAACTATTTAATAGCTATTGTACCTAGTTAAAATAAATACAAAGTTGCCTGTAAAATAAATATAAATCCTAAAATAGCTACAATATAATTATTCGTTATATTGTAGCTATATTAGGGTTTATTTTACAGGTAAGTATTTAGCTTTAAATAGGAATACTTTATTTAATAAGAGTTAATTTATTTCGTTAGAATAAAATTATATTTAACTTAGAGGGGTGTTAGGGTTAGGGTTAGACTTAGCTTTAGGGGTTAATACATTTATTATAGTAGCGGCAAGGTCCGGTTGGCAGATTAGGGGTTAATACTTGAAGTTAGGTGGCTGCGATGTTAGGGAGGGCAGATTAGGGGTTAATACTATTTATTATAGGGTTTGCGAGGCGGCAGTGCGGCGGTTTAGGGGTTAATACATTTATTAGAGTGGCGGCGAGGTCCGGTCAGCAGATTAGGGGTTAATAAGTGTAGTTAAGGTAGCGGCTAGATTGGGGGGGCAGATTAGGGGTTAATAAATATTATGTAGGTGTCGGCGATGTTAGGGGCAGCATATTAGGGGTACATAGGTATAATGTAGGTGGCGGCGATGTGCGTCGGCAGATTAGGGGTTAAAAAATTTATTATAGTGGCGGCGATGTGGGGGGGCCTCGGTTTAGGGGTACATAGGTAGTTTATGGGTGTTAGTGTACTTTAGAGCACAGTAGTTAAGAGCTTTATAAACCGGCGTTAGCCCAGAAAGCTCTTAACTACTGAATTTTTCTGCAGCTGGAGTATTGTCGGTAGAGGGTCTAATGCTCACTTCAGTCAAGACGTTAGGAAGATCCCATTGAAAAGATAGGATACGCAATTGACGTAAGGGGATCTGCGGTATGGAAAAGTCGCGGCTTGGAAGTGAGCGTTAGACCCTTTCCTGGCTGACTCTAAATACCAGCGGGCGGTAAAAAGCAGTGTTAGGACCCCTTAACGCTGCTTTTGACGGCTACCGCAGAACTCTAAATCTAGGCGTAACATTACCAAGAATAAAAAACCTAACATTTCAAAATAATCAAATAACCTAAGATTACAAAAAATAAAAAAGCTAACATTACAAAAAATAACAAACGAAATTATTCAAAATAAAAAAATTATTCCTATTCTAATACCCCCGTTAAAAAAAAACACCCCAAAATTAAAAACCCTAATATAACAATAAACTACTATCAGCCCTTAAAAGGGCCTTTTGTAGGGCATTGCCCTAAAGTTAACAACTCTTTTGCCGTGAAAAAAACAAGTACCCCCTAACATTAAAACCAAAAAAAAAACACCCAACCCCCCCAAAAAAAAAACTAAATTAAAAAATCCCTTATCTACCCATTGCAGCGAAAAGGGCATTTGTATGGGCATTGCAGAGCAATCAGCTCTTTTCAAGTCCATTAAAAATAAAAAAGCCCTAATCTTAAACAGGTCAAATCAGGATAGGAGATCCCAAAACGAGGTGCTCTAGTGTGGAGAGAAAATCGCTCAGAAATCCTTTGTATATCAGGCTGCACTCCCAAATAACATCATCCGGACAGGACTCCTAGGTAGAGAGACAAATACGGAGAGGCGCCAAGGCATAGAGCAGTAACGTCAGACCATACGAAGACCGACCCACCCCCAGGTAGATGGAATACTCACAAGCGGAGTGACACACAGCGTGTCAGTATACGCAAGCCGGAACTATTCAGAGTCGTCCGGCAGACACACAGAGGCTAGATGATGTGCAGGACCTCGTCCAATCACAGTAGCGGTTTCTCCCAATCTCTCCCAGCGATAGTCTAGTGGTGGAGCCAATAGAAAGGGCTAGGAAACCAGGTTTGCACAAAAGGATACGTAGTAATATTACCACATTGAGGCACGGGTAATAAGGAGATATAAAATGTATTAAAAGTTGTACATAAAAACAGTAGTACGGGTTAATACTTTATTTTAGAAGTTACGATGTGGGGGTGGCAGATTAGTGGTTAATGGGTAGTTTATGGGTGTTAGTGTACTTTGTAACATATTTTGATGTGTTTCGTGAAACTTTTTTGTTTTGCAAAACACATAACTACAGTTCTTTGAGTGCGGAATGGATCATTACAGTATAGGCTATAATGATCGTGGTACAGCTATACCGCGAGACTTGTAATATCATTTGGCTCCCCATTCTGCACACAAAGGCCATTTTTTAAGCGGGAAAGCTGTACCACACAGCTTGTAATCTTGCTCTAACTGTTTTCAGTAATGTTTATTTTTAGTGATTTAAAAATGTCTTTCATGATTTGGATGGAGCATGTAATTAAAAAGAAAATCCAATTGACTTCTATTTTTTTTAGTATCATTTGTCGAACCTTAAAGTGATTTATTATTATTATTATTCTTTATTTATAAATAGCCAACAGATTCCGCATCGCTGCCCATGGGTACAAGGATAACAGCACAATGGAGAAACAATACAATAAAAGCCAAAATTTTACAGACAAATACAGGGGGAATTGAGGGCCCTATTCCCATGGGAACTTACAATCTAGATGGGTAGGAGGATGGGAAACAGGAGGTGGGGACTGCAAAGGTGAGGATGATATTAGTGAAGAGATAGAGGGCAACTGTTAGCTAAGTGAAGTTAGTTTGTTAATAAGTCGGGTGATAAGCTTCCCTGAACAGAAAGGTCTTTAGGGAACGTTTAAAGGAGGAGAGGTTAGGGGCAAGTCTGACAGCGCGAGGAAGTGTGTTCCAGAGGGTTGGTGCCGCACGAGAGAAGTCCTGTAGTCTAGCATGAGAGGAGGTGATGGTAGAGGATGCAAGAAGCAGGTCATTGTTGGATCTTAGGGGGCGGGCAGGAGTATATTTGTTGATGAGTGAGGACAGGTAGGGTGGGGCAGCATTGGTGAGGGCTTTGTAGGTCAGGGTGAGAATTTTTAATTTAACTCTGTTGTGAATGGTTAGCCAGTGAAGGGACTCACAGAGAGGTGCAGCAGAAACAGAGCATAGCGAGATGTGGATTAGCCTTGCAGATGCATTTAGGATGGAGGGGAGAGAGGCAGGAGAGAGGGAGGCCAGTTAGTAAGTTGTTACAGTAGTCAAGTCAGGAAATTACCAGGGAGTGGATTAGCTGTTTAGTAGTTTCAGCACTTAGAAACGGACAAATTTTGTAGATATTGCGTAGGTGGTTGCGGCAGGATGAAGAGAGCAATTGGATGTGGGGAATGAAGGACAGATTTGAGTCAAGCGTGACTCCGATGCAGCGGACTTGGTGTGTGGCTAAAGTGAAGACCACCATGAGTGAGAGCAGCAATGGAAGCAGCGTCAGAGGAAGATAGCCAGGTTTCAGTAATTGCTAAAAAGGTTAAAAGCGTTGGAAACAAACAGGTCATGAACAGTTGTAAGTTTGTTACAGACAGAGCGAGCATTCCAGAGGGCACAAGAAAAGAGAGGGGATAGGCGCTGTGTGTTAATGGAGATGAGATTGTTGGTATTGCGAGACCTAGAATTTTTGCTGTGGCAGACGGAGCAAGAGTGTAAAAGTGTGGTGATTGCTGCAGGGCCAGGGTTAGGAGAGACATCACCAGCAGCAAGCAGTAGTAGCAGTGAGAGTGACGGAAGGTAAGAGTGAGATTTGTAGGAGCGCGTATGACTAGACACAGGAGAGTTAGAGGGGGAAATGTTTGTAAGGAAACAGAGTAGTTCATGAGAACTTAGAGAACCGAGGCTCAAAATAGCTTTTGTCTTGCAATATGTAGTAATGAGTGTAATGGAATGATTCTGTGCAGCTGATTAAAAGCAGTCGGGCTAGCCAGGAGTTACACACTTGCAAATTAGAGGGGGGGGGTGGCAGGATGCATTACAATTATACAAAGTATCTGATAAAATGATTACAGGTAGACAAGATAGAGACATAGCAAATGGTTAACAGAGGTTCTAGCAGGAATTAAAGGGACATTTAACAGCAGCCAGGGAGACAGAGGCAGGAAGACATTACCAGAGATTCTAGCAGGAATTAAAGGGACATTTAACAGCAGCCAGGGAGACAGAGGCAGGAAGACATTACCAGAGGTTCTAGCAGGAATTAAAGGGACATTTAACAGCAGCCAGAGAGACAAAGGCAGGAAGACATTACCAGAGGTTCTAGCAGGAATTAAAGGGACATTTAATAGCAGCCAGGGAGACAGAGGCAGGAAGAATTTATCAGAGGTTCTAGCAGGAATTAAAGGGACATTTAACAGCAGTCAGGGAGACAGAGGCAGGAAGACATTACCAGAGGTTCTAGCAGGAATTAAAGGACATTTAACAGCAGCCAGGGAGACAGAGGCAGGAAGACATTACCATTATACAAAGTGATGTCAAACGGATCCGGAATGTTAGCGATATTTTAGACGGAGTTAAAATTCATCAGTTCTAATGAAGATGTGTTATAGTTTTTTAATGTAGCGATAATCAATTTCATAATACACATAGAGAGAAACACACTCTCAGTAAAGTTCTATGGTGATTTACCACCTGGGTGCAGCTTCGTTTTAGACAAGTAATGCTTTTCACAGAGAAGAACTTTCCTGAAGTATATCAGTCTGATACCGCCAATTACTATCAATCCAGCGCCAAAATACCAGGCAATTCCTCTCTGAACAAGGAACATGGAAACCCCAGATGATCAATTTGGTCTTCACTGGGCCTCATCAGTGAGGTGTAGCCATATTCCTCTAAGCACACTGAGCAAGGAATCCACGTCTGGTTGCCCCTTTGTTCTGTTAGGGAGACATAATACACACAGAGAGAAGCACACTTAATAACACGTAATAACTTCTTAGCTTGTTCTATGGTGATTTAACACCTGGGTGCAGCTTCTTTTAAGCCCAGTAATGCTTTTCACAGAGAAGAACTTTCCTGTATAAGACTGATCTCGCTTATTACGGTCAGTCCAGCTCCGAAATACCAGCCAATTACTCTCTGAACAAGGAACACGGCAACCCCAGATGATCGTTTCGGCCTTCATTGGGCCTCGTCAGTGAGGTGTCCATGTCTGGTTGCCCCTTATTTCCCTTAGGGAAACATAATACACATAGAGAGAAGCGCACTCTCAGAAATGAAAAACCAGCTCATGAACTTTTTTTTAGCTTGTTCTATAGTGATTTTGCAGCTTCTTTTTAGCCCTGTAATGCTTTTCACAGTGAAGAACTTTCCTGTAGTACATCAGTCTGATTCTGCCTATTCCGGTCAGCAAAAGGAGGCTTTTCCCGGGTGGCAATTTGCCAGAGGACAAGCTATTGAGCTGTCGCTCGTGCCTGGTTGAGCGCTTCTACTTGTTGTTAATATATTCAATATGATTCTTGGGGTCTCCAGGCCCAAAGAAGGCCGAAACGATTGTCTGGGATTGCCGTGTTCCTCGTTCAGAGGATTGCCGAGTATTTTGGGGCTGGACTGGCCTGTATAGGTGAAATCAGACTGATATACTTCAGGAAAGTTCTCTTCTGTGTAAGCACAATTGCACAAAATGAGGCTGTTCCCGGGTGGCAATTTGCTAGAGGACAAGCTATTGAGCTGTTTTTCGTGCCTGGTTCAGTGCTTCTGCTTGTTGTTAAGATAATCAATTTCATATACGCTCTTAATGGGTATTGGGTATTCATTTACTGTCAAAAATCTCAAATAATCAAATTATTTCGATAATAATATAATTCCTGCCAGGCAAGTGACACATCCAGAAACTGAGAACATTTTAATTGAAGAGTATAATATAATTTTATTACAAGACCAAAGACTTCATATTTTGCATTACTTTCTTTTACTACTCGTGTGCAGCCTTAAAAGTACATAAATCACATACAGTTAGATTACGAGTTGGGCGTTATGAGTCAAATAGCAGTGTTGTGGCCCATAATGCATCATTTTCCCTAACCCAGCCATTACGAGTCTTGTCTGTATAGCTGTACCGCAAGCCTTTTAGCCTGTAACGCAACGTCATGGGATTCCCATAGCGCCGGTATTACGAGTTTTTTCTGGAAGGCTAAAAAGCACCACCTAAAGTCAGTAGTGATGAGTTTTACGTTACAAAGCTGTAACATAAAACTCATAATTAATGTGTTAAAAATTACACTAACACCCATAAACTACCTATTAACCCCTAAACCGAGGCCCTCCCGCATCGCAAGCACTATAATAAATTTATTAACCCCTAATCTGCCGCTCCCGACATCGCCGCCACTAAAGAAATTTATTAACCCCTATTCCGCCGCTCCCCGACATTGTCACCACTATACTAAAGTTATTAACCCCTAAACCGCCACCCTCCCTCATCGCAAACACTATTTAAATATTATTAACCCCTATTCTGCCGCCCGCCCACATCACCCCCACAATACTAAAGTTATTAATCCCTACACCACCGCCACTATAAGAAACCTATTAACCCCTAAACTGAAAGCCCCCTCACAATGAAATATAATAAATTAAACTATTAACCCCTAAACCAGAAGCCCCCCACATCGCAATAAACTAATTTAAACTAGTAACCCCTAAACCTAACGCCCCCCTAACGTTATATTAAAATTACAATTTCCCTAGCTTAAATTAAATTAAAACTCACCTCTCAAATTAACTATCGCTCACTTTCTTTCCGTGACTCGAGGCTACCACAGATCCCCTTACGTCAATTGCGTATCCTATCTTTTCTATGGGATTTGCCTAACGCTGGTATTACGAGTCTTGGAAGAAGTGAGCGGTAGAGCCTCTACCGACAAGACTCCTACCGTCAAAAAAAGTCAGTAGTTAAGAGTTTTATGGGCTAACGCGGGAACAAAAAGCTCTTAACTACTGTGCTATAAAGTACACTAACACCCATAAACTACCTATGAACCCCTAAACCGAGGCCCCCCCACATCGCAAACCCTCTAATAATTTTTTTAACCCCTAATCTGCCGCTTACAAGAAGTTTAAACTAATTACACCTAATCTAAGCCCCCTAATAAAATAAAAAAGCCCCCCAAAATAATAAAATGCCCTACCCTATTCTAAATTACAAAGTAATCAGCTCTTTTACCAGCCCTTAAAAGGGCTTTTTGCGGGGCATTGCCCCAAAGTAATCAGCTCTTTTACCTGTAAAAAAAATACAACCCCCCCCCAACATTAAAACCCACCACCCACATACCCCTACTCTAACCCACCCAAACCCCCCTTAAATAAACCTAACACTAACCCCCTGAAGATCTCCCTACCTTGAGTCGTCTTCACCCAGCCGAGCCGAATTCTTCATCCAAGCGGAGCAAGAAGAGGTCCTCCATCCGGTAGAAGTCTTCATCCAAGCAGGACAAGAAGAGGTCCTCCATCCGGTAGAAGTGTTCATCCAAGCGGCGTCTTCTATCTTCATCCATCCGGAGCTGAGCGAAGCCATCTTCCATCCAGCCGACGCAGATTAAGGGTTAAAAAAAATTATTAGAGGGTTTGCGATGTGGGGAAGCCTCGGTTTAGGGGTTCATGGGTAGTTTATGGGTGTTAGTGTACTTTATAGCACAGTAGTTAAGAGCTTTATGTTCCCGCGTTAGCCCATAAAACTCTTAACTACTGACTTTTTTTGACGGTAGGTGTCGGCGATGTTAGGGGCAGCAGATTAGGGGTTCATAGAGATAATGTAGGTTGCGGTGGTGTCTGGAGCGGCAGATTATGGGTTAATAATAAAATGCAGGTGTCAGCGATAGCGGGGGCGGCAGATTAGGGGTTAATAAGTGTAAGGTTAGGGGTGTTTAGACTCGGGGTTCATTTTAGGGTGTTAGGTGTAGACTTAGAGAGTGTTTTCCCATAGGAAACAATGGGGCTGCGTTAGGAGCTGAACGCTGCTTTTTTGCAGGTGCTAGGTTTTTTTCAGCCAGCTCAAAAAAAAAATTTGTAATTATTAATTATATTGTAGCTATTTTAGGGTTTATTTTATAGGTAAGTATTTAGTTTTAAATAGGATTAATTTAGTTAATAATAGTAAATTTATTTAGATTTATTTAAATAATAGTTAAGTTAGGGGGGTGTTAGGGTTAGACTTAGGTTTAGGGGTTAATAACTTTATTATTGTGGCGGCGACGTTGGCGGCGGCAGATTAGGGGTTAATACATTTAATAGGCTATGTGGGCTATGGCGATTTAGGGGTTAATACTAGAATAGGTTAATTGCGTTGTGGACTATGGCGGTTTAGGGGTTAATAATTGAGTTATTACTTGCGGTGTGGGTTTGATGGCGGATATAAGGGTTAATAGTTTAAATAGGCATATTGCGTTGTGGGGGGTTGTCGGTCTAGGGGTTAATACATTTATTATTAGTAGTGAGAGATATAGGAGTTTTCGTGTCTGGCTTATTTTTGGGAGGCAGGTTAGACTTATACGGGAGATTTGTTATTTTCTGTACTTTTCTTAGGCGCCGGCAGTTTCTAAAGTGCCGTAAGTCACTAGCGACTCCAGAAATTTGTATTTACGCTTATTTCTGGACATCGCTAGTTTATCCGACTTACGGCACTTTATGAACTGCCGGTGGGGTATATGTAATACCCCGATGTGCGAGGTGAAATTACGGGCGGCGCAGGTTCCCACGCTTGCGCCGAAACCTGCGCCGTATATGTGATCGCGCCCTCAGAAGGCACTTTCTAGTTCTGTACCTCTCCTAATCAGCTGTTTTTCTGTTGTTCTGCCGCTCTGTTTTTCCTTTCTCATCCACATTGCGACTACCTAAATAAACCTATTAACCCCTAAACCTTAACACCCCCTAACTTTAAATAAAAGTTACAATATACTAACTACCTTAAAATAAATAGAAGCTTACCTGTTAAAAAAAAACCTAGGCTTAAACTAAACCTGTTAAAAAAAAAAACCTAGGCTTAAACTAAAAAAAACTAACATTACAGAAATAAAAAACCTAATATTACAAAAATAAAAAAACTAACATTACCAAGAATAAAAAAACCTAACATTACAAAATAATCAAAAAACCTAAGATTACAAAAAATAAAAAAGCTAACATTACAAAAAATAACAAACGAAATTATCCAAAATAAAAAAATATTCCTATCCTAATACCCCCGTTAAAAAAAAACACCCCAAAATAAAAAACCCATATCTAACAATAAACTACCATCAGCCCTTAAAAGGGCCTTTTGTAGGGCATTGCCCTAAAGTTAACAACTCTTTTGCCGTGAAAAAAAACAAGTACCCCCTAACATTAAAACTGGAAAAAAAACACCCAACCCCCAAAATAAAAAACCTAAATAAAAAAATCCCTTATCTACCCATTGCCGTAAAAAGGGCATTTGTATGGGCATTGCAGAGCAATCAGCTCTTTTCAAATCCATTAAAAATAAAAAAGCCCTAATGTTAAAAAAAAGCCTAACACTAAACCCAAAATTGGTACTCACGATTGCTGAAGTCAGGTGATCCATCTTCTTTTAGTTTAAGCTTAGGGTTTTTTTTAACAGGTATGTTTCTATTTATTTTAAGGTAGTTTGTATATTGTAACTTTAATTCAAAGTTAGGGGGTGTTAGGTTTAGGGGGTAATAGGTTTATTTAGGTAGTCGCGATGTGGGAAACGGCGGTTTAGGGGTTAATAGGTTTATTTAGGTAGTAACAATGTAGGGGGACGGTGGAGGTTAATACTTTATTTTAGAAGTTACGATGCGGGGGTGGCAGATTAGTGGTTAATGGGTAGTTTATGGGTGTTAGTGTACTTTGTAACATATTTTGATGTGTTTTGTGAAACTTTTTTGTTTTGCAAAACACATAACTACAGGTCTTTGAGTGCGGAATGGATCGTTGCAGTATAGGCTATAATGATCGTGGTACAGCTATACCACAAGACTTATAATATCATTTGGCTCACCATTCTGCACGCAAAGGCCATCTTTTAAGCAGCAAAGCCATACCACACAGCTTGTAATCTTGCTCTAACTGTTTTCAGTAATGTTTATTTTTAGTGATTTAAAGATGTCTTTCATGATTTGGAAGGAGCATGTAATTAAAAAGAAAATCCAATAGACTTCTTTTTTTTTAGTATCATTTGTCATACCTTAAAGTGATTTATTATTATTATTATTATTCTTTATTTATAAAGCGATGCCCATGGGTACAAGGATAACAGTACAATGGAGAAACAATACGATAAAAGACAAAATTTTACAGACAAATACAGGGGGAATTGAGGGCCCTATTCCCATGGGAACTTACAATCTAGATGGGTAGGAGGATGGGAAACAGGAGGTGGGGACTGCAAAGGTGAGGATTATATTAGTGAAGAGATAGAGGGCAACTGTTAGTTAAGTGAAGTAAGTTTGTTAATAAGTCGGGTGATAAGCTTCCCTGAACATAAAGGTCTTTAGGGAACGTTTAAAGGAGGAGAGGTTAGGGGCAAGTCTGACAGCGAGAGGAAGTGTGTTTCAGAGGGTTGGTGCCGCACGAGAGAAGTCCTGTAGTCTAGCATGAGGAGGTGATGGTAGAGGACGCAAGAAGCAGGTCATTGTTGGATCTTAGGGGGCGGCCAGGAGTATATTTGTTGATGAGTGAGGACCGGTAGGGTGGGGCAGCATTGGTGAGGGCTTTGTAGGTCAGGGTGAGAATTTTGAATTTAACTCTGTTGTGAATGGGGAGCCAGTGAAGGGACTCACAGAGAGGTGCAGCAGAAACAGAGCATCGAGAGATGTGCATTACAATTATACAAAGTATCTGATAAAATGATTACAGGTAGACAAGATGGAGACAGAGCAAATGGTTAACAGAGGTTCTAGCAGGAATTAAAGGGACATTTAACAGCAGCCAGGGAGACAGAGGCAGGAAGACATTACCAGAGGTTCTAGCAGGAATTAAACGGACATTTAACAGCAGCCAGGGAGACATTACCAGAGGTTCTAGCAGGAATTAAACGGACATTTAACAGCAGCCAGGGAGACAGAGGCAGGAAGACTTTACCAGAGGTTCTAGCAGGAATTATAGGTACATTTAACAGCAGCCAGGGAGACAAAGGCAGGAAGACATTACCAGAGGTTCTAGCAGGAAATAAAGGGACATTTAACAGCAGCCAGGGAGACAGAGGCAGGAAGACATTACCAGAGGTTCTAGCAGGAATTAAAGGGACATTTAACAGCAGCCAAGGAGACAGAGGCAGGAAGACATTACCAGAGGTTCTAGCAGGAATTAAAGGGACATTTAACAGCAGCCAGGGAGACAGAGGCAGGAAGACATTACCATTATACAAAGTGATGTTAAATGGATCCGGAATGTTAGCGATATTTTAGACGGAGTCTAAAATTCATCAGTTCTAATGAAGATGCGTTATAACTTTTTAATGTAGCGATAATCAATTTCATAATACGCATAAAGAGAAGCACACTCTCAGTAAAGTTCTATGGTGATTTACCACCTGGGTGCAGCTTCGTTTTAGACAAGTAATGCTTTTCACAGAGAAGAACTTTCCTGAAGTATATCAGTCTGATACCGCCTATTACTATCAATCCAGCGCCGAAATACTAGGCAATTCCTCTCTGAACAAGGAACATGGAAACCCCAGATTATCAATTTGGTCTTCATTGGGCCTCGTCAGTGAGGTATAGCCATATTCCTCTAAGCACACTGAGCAAGGAGTCCACGTCTGGTTGCCCCTTTGTTCTCTTAGGGAGACATAATACACACAGAGAGAAGCACACTCTCAGGAATGAACAACAAGCTTAATAACTTCTTAGCTTGTTCTATGGTGATTTAACACCTGGGTGCAGCTTCTTTTTAGCCCAGTAATGCTTTTCACTGAGAAGAACTTTCCTGTAGTATATAAGACTGATCTTGCTTATTACGGTCAGTCCAGCTCCGAAATACCAGCCAATTACTCTCTGAACAAGGAACAAGGCAAGCCCAGATGATCGTTTCGGCCTTCATTGGGCCTCGTCAGTGAGGTGTCCATGTCTGGTTGCCCCTTTTTTCCCTTAGGGAAACTTAATACACATAGAGAGAAGCACACTCTCAGGAATGAAAAACCAGCTGATTAACTTTTTAGCTTGTTCTATAGTGATTTTGGAGCTTCTTTTTAGCCCTGCAATGCTTTTCACAGTGAAGAACTTTCCTGTAGTATATCAGTCTGGTCCCGCCTATTACGGTCAGGCTGTTCCCGGGAGGCAATTTGCCAGAGGACAAGCTATTGAGCTGTTGCTCATGCCTGGTTGAGCGCTTCTACTTGTTGTTAATATATTTAATATGATTCTTGGGGTCTCCAGGCCCAAAGAAGGCCGAAACGATTGTCTGGGGTTACTGCGTTCCTCGTTCAGAGGAGGATTGCCAAGTATTTCAGGGCTAGACTAGCCTGTATAGGTGAAATCAAACTGATATACTTCAGGAAAGTTCTCTTCTGTGTAAGCACAATTGCACAAAATGAGGCTGTTCCCAGGGGGCAATTTGCCAGAGGACAAGCTATTGAGCTGTTTTTCGTGCCTGGTTCAGTGTTTCTACTTGTTGTTAAGATAATCAATTTCATATATGCTCTTAATAGGTATTGGGTATTAATTTACTGTCAAAAATCTTAAATAATCAAATTATTTCTATGATAGCATTCCTGTCAGGCATGTGACACATCCAGAAACTGAGAACATTTTAATTGAAGAGTATAATATAATTTTATTACAAGACCAAAGACTTCATATTTTGCATTACTTTCTTTTACTACTCATGTGCAGCCTTAAAAGTACATAAATCACATACAGTTAGATTATGAGTTGGGCGTTATGAGTCAAATAGCAGTGTTGTGGCCCATAACACATAATTTTCCCTAACCCAACCATTACGAGTCTTGAGCATTACACTCTAAAACGACAAGATCCTTAACGCCATCTAAAGTCAGTAGTTATGAGTTTTACGCTACAAAGCTGTAACATAAAACTCATAATTAATGTGTTAAAAATTACACTAACACCCATAAACTACCTATTGACCCCTAAACCGATGCCCTCCCGTATCGCAAACACTATAATAAATTTATTAACCCCTAATCTTCCGCTCCCGACATCGCCGCCACTAAAGAAATGTATTAACCCCTATTCCACTGCTCCCCGACATCGTCACCACTATACTAAAGTTATTAACCCCTAAACCGCCCTCCCTCATCGCAAACACTATTTAAATATTATTAACCCCTATTCTGCCGTCCGCCCACATCACCCCCACAATACTAAGGTTTTTAAGCCCTACACCACCGCCACTATAATAAACCTATTAACCCCTAAACCGAAAGCCCCCTCACAACGAAATATAATAAATTAAACTATTAACCCCTAAACCGGAAGCATCCCACATCGCAATAAACCTAACGCCCCCCCCCCCCAACGTTATATTAAAATTACAATTTCCATAGCTTAAATTAAATTAAAACTTACCTCTCAAATTAAAAAAAACTAAGTTTAAACTAACAATTAAACTAATATAATTATTAAACTAAAATTAAACTAACTACCAATTAAATAAACTAAACTACAAATCCTAACACTACTCTAAAAAAGTATCTAATTAAAAAAAAAGAAGTCTAAATTACAAAAAACAAACACTAAATTATGGAAAATATCAAACAAAAATATAAAAAATAAAAAAGAATTACACCTAATCTAATTGCCCTATCAAAATAAAAAGCCCACCCAAAATAAAAAAAATATATATTATATATTAGCTCTTTTACCTGTAAAAAAAAATACAAAGACCCCCCCCAACAGTGAAACCCACCACCCAACCATCCCCACAAAATAAAAAACCTAAATCTAAAAGAACCTAAGCTACCCATTGCCCTGAAAAGGGAATTTGTATGGGCATTGCCCTTAAAAGGGCATTTAACTCTTTTACTGCCCAAACCCTAATCTAAAAATAGAAACCACACAAAAAAATCTTAAATAAACCTAACACTAACTCCCGACGATCCACTTACAGTTTTTGAAGTCCTGCTGGAACAATCTTCATCCCGGCGGAGAAGTCCTCATCCAGGCTGCCTCTTCAATCTTCATCCCAGCGGCGAAGTCCTCATCCAAGCAGCAAGAAGTCTTCATCCAGGCGGCCTCTTCAATCTTCATCCAAGCGGCATCTTCTATCTTGATCCCGGTGGCGAGGAGCGGGTCCATCCTGAAGACATCCGGAGCAGAGCATCCTCTTCATATGGTCGCTGCCGTATACTGAATCTTCAATGCAAGGTACGTGATTCAAAATGGCATATCTTGCATTCCTATTGGCCAAAAGATTTAAATCAGCCAATAGAATGAGAGCAGCTAAAATCCTATTGGCTGTTTAAATCAGCCAATAGGATTTAAGCAGTTCTAATTCTATTGAATGATGAATCAGCCAAAAGAATTAAAGCTGCTAAAATCCTATTGGCTGATTTGAACAGCCAATAGGATTTAAGCAGCTCTCATTCTATTGGCTGATTCATCATCCAATAGAATTAGAGCTGCTTAAATCTTATTGGCTGATTTGAACAGCTAGGATGATGATCGTTCAAGCGGGATTTCAAAAACTGTAAGTGGATCGTCGGGGGTTAGTGTTAGGTTTTTTAAGGTTTCTTTGGGTGGGTTTTATATTTAGATTAGGGTTTGGGCAGCAAAAGAGCTAAATACCCTTTTAAGGGCAATGCCTATACAAATGCCCTTTTCAGGGCAATGGGTAGTTTATTTTTTTTTTCACCAAAAGAGCTAATATCTTTAGGGCAATGCCCTATAAAAGGCCCTTTTTAAGGGCCATTGGTAATTTATTCTAGATTAGGTTTTTTATTTTGGGGTGGTTTTTTTTTTTAATGGGTATTAGAATAGGAATAATTTTTATTATTTTTGATAATTTGTTATTTTGTGTAATGTATTTTTTTAGGGGTGTTTGTTTTTCTTTTGTAGGAAAAGAGCTATTATCTTTAGGGCAATGCCCTACAAAAGGTCCTTTTAAGGGCCCCCCAAAAGGCCCTTTTAAGGGCCCTTGGTAGTTTATTTTATATTAGCAATTTTTATTTTGGGGTGGGTTTCTTTTAAAGGGTATAAGAATAGGAATCATTTTTATTTTTTTTTAGATAATTTTGTTTGATTTTTGTAATGGTAGGGTTTTTATTTTTGTAATGGTAGGGTTTTTTATTTTTGTAATGGTAGGTTTTTTATTTTTTGTAATTTTAGGCTTTAGTGTAAGGTAGCTTAGGTTTTATTTCACAGGTAATTTTGTATTTATTTCAACTAGGTAGTTATTAAATAGTTAATAACTATTTACTAACTAGTCTACCTAGTTACAATAAATACAAATTTACCTGTGAAATAACTATTAGTTATATTGTAGATAGCTTAGGTTTTATTTCATAGGTAAGTATTTAGTTTTAAAAAGGTATTATTTAGTTAATAATTGTAAATTTAATTTAGATCTATTTTAATTATGTTAAAGTTAGGGGGTGTTAGTGTTAAGTTTAGGGGTAGGGTTAGGTTTAGGGGTAGGTGTAGGGGTTAATAGTTTAATTTAGGTTGTTTTTGCGATGTGGGGGGCTGGCGGTTTAGGGGCTAATAGGATTATTTAGTTTAATTTAGGTTGTTGCGATGTGGGGGGCTGGCGGTTTAGGGGCTAATAGGTTTATTTAGTTAATAAGTGTGTTTAATTTAGCTATATTTTAATTATGTTAAAGTTAGGGGGTGTTAGGCTTAGGGTTACGTTAGGGTTAGGTTTAGGGGTTAATATAGTTTAATTTAGGTTGTTGGGATGTGGGGGCTGGCGGTTTAGGGGTTAATAGGTTTATTTTGTGGTAGTGATGTGGGAGGCAAGAGGTTTAGGGGTTAATAGCTTTATTTAGTTGCGGCAATGTCGGGGAGCATTGGAATAGGGGTTAATAGATTTATTATAGTGTGGGCGATGTTGTGGTGCAGGGGAATAGGGGTTAATAACTTTAGTATAGTGGCGGCGATATTGGGAGTGGCAGATTAGGGGTTAATACCTTTATTTAGGTGGCAGCAATATCGGTAAAAGCAGATTAGGGGTTAATAACTGTTGGCTGGCGTTGGCGATGTCGGGGGCAGCAGATTAAAGGTGTTTAGACTCTGGGTTTATGTTAGGGTGTTAGGTTTAAACTGTATTTTTTTTCCACATAGACATCAATGGGGCTGCGTTACAGAGCTTTTCTTTCCGCAATCGCAGGTGTTAGACTTTTTTCTGATCCGCTTTCCCCATTGATGTCTATTGGGAAAGCGTGCACAAGCACGTCAAAACAGCGCTTGTTTTTGGTGCGGTATGGAGCTTAAATGCAACATATCGCCCTGCACAAGCCTGTTTTTTTTTTTAAAACTTGTAATGGCAGCGCTATAGGGGATTAAATAACACCACTTTTGTTGCGTTCATTAATTTCCCTATAGCGCTCAAAACTCGTAATCTTGACGATAAAGAGTTAAAACACTACAGAGAAAAAAAGAGCCTACATAACTAGCCAATGAGAATGCTAGGTTAGAGACCAGGGTGAAAAAGGACCAATCAGACCATATTGACCATAAACAGACCAATGTGCACCCCATCTTCCTCTTTCTTTTGCTGCTCAGCAACAAGATTAGTGTGCATTTGTTTCTCAGTGATATACTTATATTAAATTTCATTACTTTAATTATTTTTTCCTTATTTTCTTTATTTATTTTTTTCTGTGATTGTATTTCCTGTGTTCCTGTTCCTATTTATTCAGTAATATTCCTAAACTCATTAAAATAAATTATACATTGTTTTTATACTAAGCTTTGTTATAGCTTTTTACTTATGATATCCCACTGCGTTTTGGGGGTACATTAAACTTTTAAACAGCCTGGTTTTGATGGACATCGCTCCCAACTTCTAAATATACAGGGGAAGCCGCACATCACAAACAGTGTTGATTCAGAAGATCCTGTGGGGTTTTCGGAGGAGAGCCCACGGCTGTGCCCTTGACGTATCGGAGGAGCCTTTGGTCAGCGTACTGACTGCTGTTAAATGTCAGCCTGCACATTCGCACTTCTTTATATAAGAGTGCCAGTACTCTTGTGAGTATATTTCCACTTGTTTGTTTTTCCTGTGATCTCACTTTTTTAAGTTTTATCTGCACTATGAGGCGCTGTCTTTCCTTGTTCACTATTCAGTAATATTATATTTGTTGTTTCCCTTAATCTCTTTATTTACGTTTTTATTTTCATTTTTCCTATACTTCGTTTTTATTTCCCTCTTTAGTACCAGCTCAGAAGGCACTTTCTAGTGCTGTACCTCTCCTAATCAGCTGTTTTTTTGTTGATCTACCGCTCTGTTTTTCCTTTCTCTTTACCTGGCATCACTGTGTCTCCATTTTCTTCTGGTCACGATGACCGCCGTCATTTTATGGACGTTCGTTTCGTGATGTCACAGCCCTCCTTCAAATTTACCTCAGAGAGCTGTCGGCACCTCTTCCTTCATCGTCTGAAGTAATCTTCCTGGTTACTTTTAGTTTCGCTTATCTTTCAGTTAAAATTTAATACATCTCCATTTATTTTGTGTTCCTTTTTATTTACAGGTATTTGCTGCCCTCCGGTGGTTGTTATTTTGAAATATTTTTGTTCCTGTCAGAGAAATGTAACATTTATTATTCTTATTAAATTCCATTAATTATATTTTTATATATATTTCTAAATTTGTTGTTAAAGTGTTTTTTCCTTTTAAGTCTTTCATTTTATTTGAATTATATTTTTATTTTTCAAGTGTGTTTCTATTGTATATTTTGAATAACATGTCTCAAGATAATTCTGCCCCTAATCCCCTAACTGAACAATCAGTTCAAAATATGATTGATAACTCCTTAGGTAAATTAATGTCTCATATGACATCTTTAATATCAAAATCCTCTGCTAAAAAAGCAATACAAATAAAGGTACCTTCTAGTGCTGTGAAAGCAAGCAAAAAAACTTGTTTGTAAATCTAAACAAATGTTATCAGAAACTAGTATTCCTTGTGGCAAAGGACGTAAAACCCCTTACTCCCAAAGGGCATAAAAAGGGAGTTTCTAAACAAAAATCCAGAGTGATGTATAAAGATGAGGTTTCAGATTCCTCTACCTCTTTTAATTCTGACAATTTTTCTGAGGACTCAGATATTTCAACCTCTAATAATTATGAATCAGATTCCTCCTCTGATTCTGAACCCAAAAGTAAAAAAATTAAAAAAAACACTCTAAAAAATCAAATCATATTAACGAGGATGAGTCTAATTTTGAAGATGCCTTAGGTAATCCTCGCCTTAATGCAGATACTTTGCATCACCCCCATTCTTCTGAGTGGTTTCCCCCCATGGAAATCGCTACTTTTGTGGATTTTCAACTTAAGAAAAGTTTAAAGAAAAGGTCTAGAAATAATATGCTCAAGACCCTTACTTCCCAAAAACAGCAACGTTACCCCTGACATAGAACCCAAGGTTCTCAAGTTTATTGGATCACCTGGTTACAAAATAAAGAAAGGTTTAGATAAATCTTGGAGGAACTGTCAAGATAAACTTCTAAATACCATTGTCCTAATTACTAAACTTTTTGAATTGTCCGAAGAAGCAGTTTTAAAAGAGTCCTCTATGGATCCCCTCTAGTCAGAGAATGGGTTCAACGTATTTTGGCATTTGTTGGAAACACAAATTCTGCCATCATTGTAGAAAGGAGAAATAATATCCTTCGCAGAATAGATACAAAAATTAGCGATTTTGCTGTAAATAAATTACATTCCGATAAAGATGGTTTACATTTTTGGGGATGCCTTTTTGAAAGACTTGAATCTCTATGCTTACACTTTTTTTCAACCCTTAATAAGGTTAAAACGTCTATGAGAAAAATTCTATACTCTCAGAAGAGCTTGCTTTCCCGGCCGTACCTCACATTTATTCAGACCTCAATTTCAACAATTTCAACAAAGCTACACTCAGTTCCAAGAATCTAATACGTGATAAAATCACAGTGGAGGGGGTGCACAAAATAGTATACAATTAGATGGTGGTCAGTAATAACCCACAAAGGCAATTTACAATTTAAACAGACCAATTTAAACAGACCAATGTTATCTTGTTAAATGAGAGATATATCAATATATGGTTATCTTTGTATAAGTCTCTTTTGAAATCAATAGAAAAGAAAATGTCTTTTTTTATAAAATAAACTGATAGCTGATGGTGGCTGCCTCCTCTTCACCGGATGATCCAGGTAAGAACTAGGAGAAATAGAAAACAAAAGAGGGGCGCCTCATGTGTAGTATTATCTTGTTGATGACATATGAAAATACAACAGAATAGCCAAATGAGTACTCACATACTCCAGGAGCACACTTATGTGCTGGTAGGGGCAGGCTGTAGATTTATGTGGGTGTGACAGCTCACCCGTTCAGGGATACTTCCAATGCTGTGGTGCTGCAACAAGTGTGATAAAGCAGACAGAGAGCACTATATGTGCAGACCATTAAAGATGAAACATGGGTGTGTGCTTTATAGCAAATATATGCCTGATGAAACGGTTTGCCAACCGAGAAATGTGTTGCAATCATTGGGGCCAACTGGGTGACCCTGTAATCCACTCTTTGTAACAACCTTGGTGGGGGGTTTTTTTTTTTTTAATTTTTAAATTTCTGTTTTTAATAAATATTTGCAAACTTTTATCTCTGGAGTGGATCTCATTTCCTACCATCTGCCTACCACCACTGCAAAGGACATAGCTACTGAGAAGCATTAAGCCTGCATTTTTTCTCACTGCACCAATACCAAAAAGATCGTTTGTTTGGGTGAGCTGCCACACCTGCCTGAATCTGCAGCCTGTATCTACCAGCACATTGGTGTGCTTTGGGAGTATGTGAGTACCCACGTTTTACTATAAAGCACACACCCATGTTTCATCTTTAATTGTCTGCACATATAGTGCTCTCTGTCTGCTTTATCACACTTGTTGCAGCACCACAGCATTGGAAGTATTCCTGAACGGGTGAGCTGTCACACCCACATAAATCTACAGCCTGCCCCTACCAGCACATAAGTGTGCTCCTGGAGTATGTGAGTACTCATTTGGCTATTCTGTTGTATTTTCATATGTCATCAACAAGATAATACTACACATGAGGTGCCCCTCTGTTGTTTTCTATTTCTCCTACACTCAGTTCCAATCTCCCAGATACATCAATGAAGCCAGTACCTCATACAATTTTTTCCAATCACGTGCCAGGCCATGGCATCAAAGAGGACAACGCATCAGATCACGAACTTGCCCTCCTGTAGGTAAAATTTCCTCTTCTTCCTCCTCCTCCTTCTTTCCCATTAAAAGTTGGAGGAAGAATAGCTTTATTTGCTCACAACTGGAATCTCATAACTTCGGATCCTTGGATTTTACAAACAGTTCAAGGAGTCCGAATAGATTTAATTTCTCCTCCTGTCCAAATTTTATATCCAAACCCTATTCATTTTTCTCAAAAAGACAAAGTTCTGGTTCAAAAAGAAATAGAAAATCTTCATCTAAAAGAAGCAATTACTCAAAGTATAAATCCTCATCTGGCCTATTTCAGCAACCTATTTTTAGTAAAAAAGAAAAACGGCCAGTTCAGACCTGTTATAAATCTAAGATCCCTAAATGCTTATGTTGTTTTACAATCACTTCAAACTGGAAGGTATTCATTTTCTAAGAGACTGTCTTTTGGACAACGATTGGCTTGTCAGGTTAGATCTTTCGGATGCTTATCTCACTGTTCCAATAGATCCGGAACATTGGAAATATCTAACTTTTTCCTGAGAAGACAAAATTTGGAACTTCACTTGTCTTCTTTTTGGCCTGTCCTCTGCCCCATGGATATTTACAAAACTTCTCAAACCTATGGTCTCTTTCCTGAGACTCAGAGGAATTTGTCTAATTATTTATCTAGACAATATTCTTCTGATAAACCAGAATTTTCTCTCTCTACAATCCCAATTAACCATGACAATGAATCTCTTAGGAAAACTCGGGGTTTCTTATAAACAAAGAGAAATCAGTTCTAATTCCTTCCAAATCTCTTGTTTTTCTCTGTTTCCTCATAGATACATCAAAAGCTTCTTTAAGTTTGCCTTTAATCAAGATAAAGAACATCAAGAAATACATTTCAAAGACTCTCTCCAAACAATTTGTCACTGTCAGACAGATAGCCAGAATAGTTGGGTTACTTTCATCCTCTATTCAGGCTATCTTTCCTGCCCCTATTCATTATCGCAAACTCTAAAGATTGAAAAACGAATATATTCAGAGAGGTTTTTCTTACTCCCATCTCATTCCATTGTCGTTGGAAGCTCATTTCGGTCCGTCCATTACCGGAGGAAAGTGGTCCACAGAAGAGAAAGATTTGCATATAAATTGTTTGAAACTTTTGGCCGGTTCTTTTGCGGTAAAAAGCTTTGTAAAATATCTAGCTCCTGCTTCCATTCTTCTCTGGATGGACAATATCTCAGCAGTCAGATATCTCAATCGATTGGGTGGCACGAAATTGAGGAATCTGTTCAACATAACCAAGGAATTTATTCATCTTTGCCTAGAAAGGAATATCTCTATCAAGGCAGAGTATATTCCAGGTCTTTAGAACTCAGCTGCAGACTGGGGTTTTCATTTTCTCAGAGACTCCAGCGATTGGAGACTTCACAGGAAAGTTTTCCTTTCTATTCAATTTCTTCTTGGTCCTTTTTCTTTGGACATTTTTGCTTCCGTCTCAATTGCCAACTCCTTCTTTACTTCAGCTGACGTCCAAACCTCGATGCATTGGCAATAGATGCCTTTTTAGAAACTTGGCCGAATCAAGGAGCTTATTGCTTTCCCTCCCATTTCCCTGATAGCTTGGACGATTTCTGTTGTTCGTAGGAATCTTCTATTTCTATCACTAATAACTCCCCTATGGTCAACTCAAGCTTGGTATCCTTCTCTTCTCGAAATGTCCTTCAGACCTTCTCTTCTTCTTCCTGTTCTTCCAGACCTCCTCCTAGACCACGAAGACAACCCGCACAATCTCATTCTCAACCAATCCCTTAGGTTGATAACTTGGTCGATTACAGGGATCTCAGAAATCTCCTCGAACTATCGGACTAAGCTAAAGCTCTCATGCAGGATGTCAGAGTTTTTTCCCTGCTTTGTTTGCCATGTGCTGCTGGCAGCCATTTTGCTTACCTTTTCTTGCTGAATCTGGTGCAGAGTGTGTGATGCTGCTCATTTCCTGCACGCGCTCTTATGGCCAGACTGTTGTACATCATCCGTGTGAGACAGGTTGCAGTCTCAGAATTGTGATGTCATCACTTATTATTTAAAGGGCCTCTGTTCAGTATGCTTTGCCCTTGCATTGTCTCAGACCTGTTTGTGAGTTCCTGTGCATTACCTGGCTGTCTGACGTCCCTCCTGGTTCCTGACTCGGCTTGTCTGACTACTCGCTTTGGCTCCTGACTCGGCTCGTCTAACTACCAGCTCTGGCTTTGATTCTGGCTTGTTATTTGACTTTTGGACTTTTTATTATTTTTTGTTATTAATAAAGGTGTGATTATTTTTGCACTTCTCATCTCAGTCTGATTCCTGGCACCCTGACATTATGCAAGGGCCATGAATCCTGATGGTGCTAATAATACACTTTTACCTACCATAATTTCCAGGATGGATGAACAGGATCACCGCTTGGATCAATTTGCACTAGCCCTGCAAACCCTGCTGACTCGCACTGCACATTTGGACCAGGATGTCCCACAAGTTATGGCTGCTCCTGTTTCCGCTGCTGCATCTAGTCCTACCAGGAGCATGTCCGGTTTTGCACCTCTACCTCAGCGATATGAAGGCGATCCTGTGCAGAGGGTTTTTGAACCAGGTTGGCATTTACTTTGAGATGTTACCTCAGGCGTTTCCCTCTGACAGAGCTAAGGTGGGATTTCTCATCTTGTTACTCTCTGACACAGCTCTTGCCTGGGCTAATCCCTTGTGGGAGACTAATAAACCTGTGATTTCAAATTACCCTGAATTTGTGGTCTCCTTTCGAAGGGTATTTGATGTTCTGGCTTGCTTCTCCTCTGCTGCTAAACGACTCATGTCCATTCATCAAGGTACGAGATCTGTTGCTCAGTATGCCATTGAGTTCTGTACGCTTGCCGCAGAGGTAGGTTGGAACAATGAAGACCTTGTTGCCACCTTCTTTCATGGGCTCTCTGATGCAATTAAAGACGAAGTTGCTGCCAGAGATTTACCAGAGGATCTTGAAGCATTGATGTCTTTTTTGATCCTAATTGATATCAGACTCAGAGAGAGGCCCTCTTTCAAGGAGCCCGTTGTCTCCTACATGTTCGTACCCACCCATGCCTCCCTCTCCTCCCATGCCTCCTGGTCCCGAGGTACTGCTGAGCCAATGCAGTTGGGATTCACCCGTCTCTCCGCGGCAGAGAGAGCCTTTAGGAGGAGGGAGGGGCTCTGCCTCTATTGTGGGTTACAGGGCCACCTTTTAAAGTCTTGTCCTACATGGCCGGGAAATGCTCGCACCTAAGGTCCTGTCAGGGGCAGACTTTGGGTGGTTTATCCTCGTCCCCGGAACTGCTAAAGGAGAAACCTTTGGTCACGGTTGTCCTTTCCTGGGTGGACTCCTCCATAGTCACCCAGGCTCTTGTTGACTCCGGTGCTGCTGGCTATTTCATTGACAGTGCTTTTGTATCAAAGCACTCCATTCCTGTATTGCCTCGGTCCGTTACGCTTGCTATTGAGGCCATTGATGGCAGGCCCCTTCAGCCCGCACTCGTTACTCATCCGTTATCCATGGCTGTTAGGGCTCTCCATTTTGAAACCCTCCAGTACCAGGTGATTAACTCTCCGCATTTTCCGGTTGTTCTGGGTTATCCCTGGCTCCAAAAGCACAATCCCAGTCTCGACTGGTGCAGGTCCCAAATTTTGTCATGGTCTTCGCAATGTATTTCCACTTGTCTTCGGAAACCAGTCAAAGTCTTGTGCACTTCTTTGGTATCTAAATTGCCAGAGGAGTACCGAGAGTTCCTAGACGTTTTTGACAAGGTTCGTGCCGGTACGTTGCCTCCTTACCGGTCTTATGATTGTGCCATAGACCTGCAGCCATTACTCCTCGGGTCCGGGTTTACCCTCTGTCTGTTGCGGAGAATTGTGCTATGGAGGAGTATGTTGCTGATGCTCTGTTGCGGGGGATCATCTGGAAATCCTGCTCTCCTGCAGGGGCTGGCTTCTTCTTTGTGAAGAAAAAGGGTGGCGAGATAAAAAGATGCATCGATTATAGGGGTCTTAATCGTCTTACCATTAAGAATGCTTACCCTATTCCGCTCATTATGGAACTCTTTGACCGCCTCAAGAGAGCTATGGTCTTTTCAATCAAGTTTAGAGAAGCGTACAATCTCATTAGGATTAAGGAGGGCCACGAATGGAAAACAGCATTTAACACCAGGAGCAGGCATTATGAATATCTTGTAATGCCCTTTGGCCTATGTAATGCTCCTGCTGTTTTTCAGGAATTTATTAATGATGTCCTACGAGATATGTTGCAACAGTGTGTTGTGGTGTACTTAGACAACATCCTCATACACTCACCAACACTTGAGGCTCATCGTTCTGATGTCACATGGGTACTTCAGAGACTACGTGAGAATGGCCTGTTTTGTAAACTCGAGAAATGTGAATTCCATCAGACTCAAGTAACCTTCCTAGGTTATGTGATCTCTATTGCAGGGTTCTCCATGGATCCTGACAAGTTGTCTGCAGTTCTGCAGTGGCCTCGCCCAGTTGGTCTTCGCTCTATTCAACGTTTTTTGGGCTTCGCCAATTACTATAGAAAGTTTATTAAAAACTTTTCTTCGAGCTATCAATGGAGAAGGACGTACATGCATAGAGCTCCTGATAATAAACAGAATAAAAGACAGTTTAGACTTTATGTAAACAAACTTTTTACGCACTAAATAGATTCCTATAGCACCCAGAGTCACGGTATATGCCAGGTGATTGATCGGCGGTTCCTGGATCTGGTAACAAAACCCTAACTATGATGGAGGCCTCTGAGGATTGGAAATCAGAGATGGCGCATCTTCTTGCGGCTCATTTCTCCAGCCTGGTGCTGGCATTACACAAGTCATATGGGGATGCAGTAGATAATGACAATATCTACATCCAAAGAGTTAACAAGCCTCTAGATCATAGCTATGACACCGCTGAGGTTTCCACTCTTCATAGCAGAGACGTTTATGCACATGTTCCACAGGGTGCGGGCGGCTATACTGGAGATTTTCAGCAAACAGACATCTCTGCATACTATGACAAGGAGAAATTATGCCATGCTGCACACATCTATGCTGTTAAAGAAGATGAGCACAAGCATGTGGAGAACTTTGTAGTCTGGCAGCCTAAGGTGACGACATACTATTTCTACGATCAAGCTAAGGATGTTCAACTAATATGGCGGCAGCGTGCTAACTCTACACGAGATGGTGGACAAGCCCATAGGATCGGAGGCTTTTATCTCCACTACTCTGGGACTGTAACGAGTGCTACCAAGTCAGATCTCCTTATCTGTAGACTGCATCAGCTGAATTCCACAAACAATGTACTTAGAGCAATATGGGATACACTACTGATCCTGCGGTGGGACCCTGGAGGCCTTTCAATGTGTATCTTTACAGCGCAGCTGGAGCTGGCCAAAGCAGCAGGGTTCCTTAGAGTGAGCGAGGGATGAGATCCCTATGTGTTTGGAACTTCTCCCTACCATCTACCGAACTCTGAGACATAGAACTTGTGCTGCCATAAGTCCTACACTGTTGTTGGAGAGTATCGTTCTCATTTTAGTTTAATAACTGTTTGTATGTTGGTTGATCCTCTTTTCATCATCATGCTTGCATGTACGTTTTTTTTTTTCTTGTATTTGTTTTTTTGTTTTCTCTCCTGCTATATTTCAAATTTGTTGGAGACTTCACATGTTCTTCTTTTTATTTGGGTTTTTTTTTTTTTGTATGTTATGCTTTCC
This sequence comes from Bombina bombina, assembly GCF_027579735.1. Taxonomy (NCBI): domain Eukaryota; kingdom Metazoa; phylum Chordata; class Amphibia; order Anura; family Bombinatoridae; genus Bombina; species Bombina bombina. Next base: position 360,879,548 of record NC_069504.1, read on the forward strand.
TTTGGAGACGGTTAATGTATAAAGTTAACTGTGGGGATAACAGCCCTATTATTCTTTTAGCTATGCAGTTGTTAAACACTCAATTCTTGGCAACTACAGTGTAGGCAATAGTTCTGGTTTAGTGGGTGATATTAATATGGGTATAATAAATACCTAAAGGGACACTTAGTTATGCTAACTAGATAAGTGTGAGTGTTTGAACATGCCTTTCACCGTTTTTTTATTTTTTTATTTTTTATCTTTCTTCAACCTAGGTTGCTTATATTTAAGAGACATGTGTGTGTATTTAAAATGTATGGTACTGCAGGGTTTGCTGAAGCCATTTTGCGGCTTAGATTAGATATCATTATCCATACTAATTAGTGGGTTACATAAACCTATCTTATTTGAACCATCTATATTAAGACAAGCCACATTATTGGTTCTGGTTTTAAAACTAACATTCTTGTTCATACGATGTAATTATCAGTCTTCATATAGGAGATTCAGATTGGGGATTAATACATATTACAGATTCCTTTTTACATACTCTCGATAGTAACAAAAGATATTTCACTTATTTTAATATGTAGCTCTCTTCCCCCTAGCCCTCTAGATGGCAGTATAGGCATACAGGAACTTTCTGTCTTGTTGTTGCATGCTCCTTTTTCTGCTCTCACAACGTGGATGATATCGGCTAATACAACAAGGTACATTGTAGTACATTCTCTTCTTCTGCTGCTACATTTAGTCCACTAATTATTGCCCCCACTAAGAGAAATTTAACCAGCCCCAGTTTAACTTTGCTCTCAAATCCATTACTATCCTAATTTATTGCTATCTTACTCCTGATGGTTTATAATTCATTATAGCATCAATAGCATATTTCCTTAACTAACTTAAGATGGGTATTTTATGCAACTAGCAGGAAAGTGTGAGTGTTGGAACATGCCTTACACCATTTCTCAGGCTTAGTCACTTATATTTAAGAGCCATATGTGTGTATTTAGAACTAGGGTGCTGCAGGGTATGCTAAAGCTATTTTGATGTTTGTCCCAAAATTTTTTATAACTGTGTCTCATAAACACCTTGGAGTGAGAACTGACCTCTTACATATGTTTCTTATACGCTGATTAAGTGTTAATGTGTTCAGTATCTAAACTGCTTTACTCTATACATACCTCTAACACCATAAAATTTGAATATTGGATATTTATCTGAGATGTCTAATTAGTAGGCATATCAAAGGTATTTTGTTGCGATGCACATCTTATTTACTAGTTCGTTTGAGTTACTGGTATTTACCTCTCCTCTGGTAATAAATATGTGCATATGGTTAGGACCTCTTTGTCGCTGGGTGTTGGGCCCGCACCCAGGAGACGGGGTTTATTCAGGTTGTGGAGAGATTTGCTTAACTAGCTATCCTTACATTTAAGTGACTTTATCTAGCCCTACACTAACTTGGTCTTTTTAATGTTCCATACTTTGGTGTAAAGTACAGACTTATGACTCTTCTGGATGTTAGCTCTGTTCTGTTCAACCCTTTTTTCCATCACCAGTCAGTACCATGATCAATATATATCCAGACAGATGTGAAAAATACACTATGATATTCTTGCCCCATAACTAAAAATATAAGCTGGTGCGGACTGCCTTTCATCTGGTCTTAAATGTCCAAACTTGGGCCTAGATTTAGAGTTCGGCGGTAAAAGGGCTGTTAACGCTCCGCGGGTTTTTTTCTGGCCGCACCATAAATTTAACTCTGGTATCGAGAGTTCAAACAAATGCTGCGTTAGGCTCCAAAAAAGGAGCGTAGAGCATTTTTACCGCAAATGCAACTCTCGATACCAGAGTTGCTTACGGACGCGGCCGGCATCAAAAACGTGCTCGTGCACGATTCTCCCATAGGAAACAATGGGGCTGTTTGAGCTGAAAAAAAACCTAACACCTGCAAAAAAGCAGCGTTCAGCTCCTAACGCAGCCCCATTGTTTCCTATGGGGAAACACCTCCTAAGTCTGCACCTAACACCCTAACATGTACCCCGAGTCTAAACACCCCTAACCTTACACTTATTAACCCCTAATCTGCCGCCCCCGCTATCGCTGACCCCTGCATTACACTTTTAACCCCTAATCTGCCGCTCCGTAAACCGCCGCCACCTACGTTATCCCTATGTACCCCTAATCTGCTGCCCTAACATCGCCGACCCCTATGTTATATTTATTAACCCCTAATCTGCCCCCCACAACGTCGCCGACACCTACCTACACTTATTAACCCCTAATCTGCCGAGCGGACCTGAGCGCTACTATAATAAAGTTATTAACCCCTAATCCGCCTCACTAACCCTATCATAAATAGTATTAACCCCTAATCTGCCCTCCCTAACATCGCCGACACCTACCTTCAATTATTAACCCCTAATCTGCCGACCGGAGCTCACCGCTATTCTAATAAATGTATTAACCCCTAAAGCTAAGTCTAACCCTAACACTAACACCCCCCTAAGTTAAATATAATTTTTATCTAACGAAATAAATTAACTCTTATTAAATAAATTATTCCTATTTAAAGCTAAATACTTACCTGTAAAATAAATCCTAATATAGCTACAATATAAATTATAATTATATTATACCTATTTTAGGATTAATATTTATTTTACAGGCAACTTTGTAATTATTTTAACCAGGTACAATAGCTATTAAATAGTTAAGAACTATTTAATAGTTACCTAGTTAAAATAATTACAAATTTACCTGTAAAATAAATCCTAACCTAAGATATAATTAAACCTAACACTACCCTATCAATAAAATAATTAAATAAACTACCTACAATTACCTACAATTAACCTAACACTACACTATCAATAAATTAATTAAACACAATTGCTACAAATAAATAAAATTAAATAAACTATCTAAAGTACAAAAAATAAAAAAGAACTAAGTTACAGAAAATAATAAAATATTTACAAACATAAGAAAAATATTACAACAATTTTAAACTAATTACACCTACTCTAAGCCCCCTAATAAAATAACAAAGCCCCCCAAAATAAAAAATTCCCTACCCTATTCTAAAATACAAATATTACAAGCTCTTTTACCTTACCAGCCCTGAACAGGGCCCTTTGCGGGGCATGCCCCAAGAATTTCAGCTCTTTTGCCTGTAAAAAAAAACATACTATACCCCCCCCCCAACATTACAACCCACCACCCACATACCCCTAATCTAACCCAAACCCCCCTTAAATAAACCTAACACTACCCCCCTGATGATCTTCCTACCTTGTCTTCACCATGCCAGGTTCACCGATCCGTCCTGGCTCCAAGATCTTCATCCAACCCAAGCGGGGGCTAGACATCCACTGAAGAAGTCCAGAAGAGGGTCCAAAGTCTTCCTCCTATCCGGCAAGAAGAGGACATCCGGACCGGCAAACATCTTCTCCAAGCGGCATCTTCTATCTTCTTCCATCCGATGACGACCGGCTCCATCTTGAAGACCTCCAGCGCGGATCCATCCTCTTCTTCCGACGACTAGACGACGAATGACGGTTCCTTTAAGGGACGTCATCCAAGATGGCGTCCCTCGAATTCCGATTGGCTGATAGGATTCTATCAGCCAATCGGAATTAAGGTAGGAATTTTCTGATTGGCTGATGGAATCAGCCAATCAGAATATAGTTCAATCCGATTGGCTGATCCAATCAGCCAATCAGATTGAGCTCGCATTCTATTGGCTGATCGGAACAGCCAATAGAATGCGAGCTCAATCTGATTGGCTGATTGGATCAGCCAATCGGATTGAACTATATTCTGATTGGCTGATTCCATCAGCCAATCAGAAAATTCCTACCTTAATTCCGATTGGCTGATAGAATCCTATCAGCCAATCGGAATTCGAGGGACGCCATCTTGGATGACGTCCCTTAAAGGAACCGTCATTCGTCGTCTAGTCGTCGGAAGAAGAGGATGGATCCGCGCTGGAGGTCTTCAAGATGGAGCCGGTCGTCATCGGATGGAAGAAGATAGAAGATGCCGCTTGGAGAAGATGTTTGCCGGTCCGGATGTCCTCTTCTTGCCGGATAGGAGGAAGACTTTGGACCCTCTTCTGGACTTCTTCAGTGGATGTCTAGCCCCCGCTTGGGTTGGATGAAGATCTTGGAGCCAGGACGGATCGGTGAACCTGGCATGGTGAAGACAAGGTAGGAAGATCATCAGGGGGGTAGTGTTAGGTTTATTTAAGGGGGGTTTGGGTTAGATTATGGGGTATGTGGGTGGTGGGTTGTAATGTTGGGGGGGGGGTATAGTATGTTTTTTTTTACAGGCAAAAGAGCTGAAATTCTTGGGGCATGCCCCGCAAAGGGCCCTGTTCAGGGCTGGTAAGGTAAAAGAGCTTGTAATATTTGTATTTTAGAATAGGGTAGGGAATTTTTTATTTTGGGGGGCTTTGTTATTTTATTAGGGGGCTTAGAGTAGGTGTAATTAGTTTAAAATTGTTGTAATATTTTTCTTATGTTTGTAAATATTTTATTATTTTCTGTAACTTAGTTCTTTTTTATTTTTTGTACTTTAGATAGTTTATTTAATTTTATTCATTTGTAGCAATTGTGTTTAATTAATTTATTGATAGTGTAGTGTTAGGTTAATTGTAGGTAATTGTAGGTAGTTTATTTAATTATTTTATTGATAGGGTAGTGTTAGGTTTAATTATATCTTAGGTTAGGATTTATTTTACAGGTAAATTTGTAATTATTTTAACTAGGTAACTATTAAATAGTTCTTAACTATTTAATAGCTATTGTACCTGGTTAAAATAATTACAAAGTTGCCTGTAAAATAAATATTAATCCTAAAATAGGTATAATATAATTATAATTTATATTGTAGCTATATTAGGATGTATTTTACAGGTAAGTATTTAGCTTTAAATAGGAATTATTTATTTAATAAGAGTTAATTTATTTCGTTAGATAAAAATTATATTTAACTTAGGGGGGTGTTAGTGTTAGGGTTAGACTTAGCTTTAGGGGTTAATACATTTATTAGAATAGCGGTGAGCTCCGGTCGGCAGATTAGGGGTTAATAATTGAAGGTAGGTGTCGGCGATGTTAGGGAGGGCAGATTAGGGGTTAATACTATTTATGATAGGGTTAGTGAGGCGGATTAGGGGTTAATAACTTTATTATAGTAGCGCTCAGGTCCGCTCGGCAGATTAGGGGTTAATAAGTGTAGGTAGGTGTCGGCGACGTTGTGGGGGGCAGATTAGGGGTTAATAAATATAACATAGGGGTCGGCGATGTTAGGGGTAGCAGATTAGGGGTACATAGGGATAACGTAGGTGGCGGCGATTTGCGGTCGGAAGATTAGGGGTTAATTATTTTAAGTAGCTTGCGGCGACGTTGTGGGGGGCAAGTTAGGGGTTAATAGATATAATACAGGGGTCGGCGGTGTTAGGGGCAGCAGATTAGGGGTACATAAGTATAACGTAGGTGGCGGTCGGCAGATTAGGGGTTAAAAATTTTAATCGAGTGGCGGCGATGTGGGGGGACCTCGGTTTAGGGGTACATAGGTAGTTTATGGGTGTTAGTGTACTTTAGGGTACAGTAGTTAAGAGCTTTATAAACCGGCGTTAGCCAGAAAGCTCTTAACTCCTGCTATTTTCAGGCGGCTGGAATCTTGTCGTTAGAGCTCTAACGCTCACTGCAGAAACGACTCTAAATACCGGCGTTAGAAAGATCCCATTGAAAAGATAGGCTACGCAAATGGCGTAGGGGGATCTGCGGTATGGAAAAGTCGCGGCTGAAAAGTGAGCGTTAGACCCTTTAATCACTGACTCCAAATACCAGCGGGCGCCCAAAACCAGCGTTAGGAGCCTCTAACGCTGGTTTTGACGGCTACCGCCGAACTCTAAATCTAGGCCTTAATGTTTTATATTTTGGTGTAACTTACAGACGTATGAATCTTTTGGATGTTAGCTCTGTTTTGTCCAACCTTTTCTTCAATTACCAGTCACTACCATGACCAATATATATTCAGACAGGTATGAATAATACACTATGATATCCTTACCCCATAACTAAAAATATAAGCTGGGGTGGACTGCTTTTCATATTGCCTTAAATATTCAAACTTGATTTCCTAAGCCTAATGTAGGTCTTTATGCTGATAAGTGCTAGGAAAGCTCTTATACTTTGTTATTTGATTTGATTCCGCCCCCCTCCCTCCCCCTCCCCCTCCCTCATAGTACTCTGACACTTCTTGATTGTGTTCAGAGGCTTTTGTTGCGGTTTTCCTTGAAACATACCGCTCTTATAATTTCATTCTTTTAATGTGTACAGGTGTTCTCTTGAATATTTATATTCTTATGTAAACTATTCAATACTAGAGTTACTGCAGGTAAACTATATTCCATAATCTCACTCCCAAGTTTGCATGGATCTTCTATATACTCATATATTCTGCTAGTACTTATAATTGGATCCACTGTCTATTGTTTCTTTTTCTCATTTGTTTGGGTATCAATGACACATTCTTTAATTTTACTTATGTTGCTAAATAAGTTTTACATGTTTACAGATTATCTCAATTCAAAATAACATTTGAAAATGTTCAAGTTTATTGATAACAAAAAATGGAAAATGTGAGGTTTATTTCCAATTTGTGTCCTTTATTTTCGCTGTACAACAAACTGGATTCTATTTGATAATATAGTGACTATTGTAACTTTCTTATTTTCATGTTACTTATTTGTTGTATTGCATTTATACCTCAATAAAAAATTATTAAAAAAAAAAAAACTTTTCTTCCTTGGTCAAACCTATCATAGACATGACCTGTAAAGAGAATGATCCACTCCATTGGTCACCTACTGCCATTAAGGCCTTTTATAGTCTTAAGACTGCCTTTGCTACTGCTCCAGTACTGGCTCATCCTAACCCTGTCCTGCCTTTTGTTCTTGAGGTTGATGCACCTGAGACTGGAGTAGGTGCCCTCTTGTCTCAACATCCTACGCCTGACGGTTCCTTGCATCCATGCAGTTTCTTCTCTAAGAAATTGTCTCCAGTGGAGTGCAATTATGAAATTGGTGACAGGGAATTACTGGCCATAATTTTGGCACTCAAGGAATGGAGGCATCTTCTTGAGGGTACTAGCGTACCAGTGCTCATTCTTACTGACCACAAGAATTTAACTATCCGAAGCAAAAAGTTTGTCGCTCCGACAGACCAGATGGGCACTATTTTTGTCTCGGTTTAATTATGTGGTCTCCTACCTGCCTGGTAGTAAGAATGTTAGGGCTGATGCTCTCTCTCTACAATTTTAACCTCTGTCCAAGGAGGAGTCTGTACCTACTCCAGTTATACCTCCTGATCATATTTTGGCTACCATACATACCAATTTGACTTCTCCCTTAGGGGAGGAAATCCTGGCTGCACAATCCAATGCACCTCCTGAGAAACCTAGTGGTAAGTGCTTTGTTCCTGAGAATCTTCTAACTAAACTTTTGCACACTTACCACTATCCTAAAGATGCAGGTCACCCGGGCAAGAACCAAATGATTTAGTCTGTCACTCGACAATTCTGGTGGCCAGGTCTTCGTTCTTCATTCTGATGTTGCTGCGTATGTTACCTCCTGCTCAGAATAAGACTCCTCAACATCTTCCTGTGGGTCTTCTTCAACCTATTGCTAATGGTGAGCGTCCTTGGACACACCTTTCCATGGACTTCATTGTCGAGCTCCCTGTTTCCAATGGCAATACTGTTATCCTTCTGGTGGTTGACCGTTTTTCTAAAATCTCACATTGCATTCCCTTGAAGAAGCTGCCTACCGCTCAGGAGCTTGCTTCAATTTTTGCCTGGGAGGTCTTCCGTTTACATGGATTACCCAAGGAGATAGTGTCAGACTGGGGTAGCCAGTTTGTCTCCAGATTTTGGCGTTCCTTTTGTGCTCAAATGGGGATCCAGCTTTCATTCTCCTCGGCATATCACCCTCAATCCAATGGGGCTGTGGAATGGTCTAATCAAGCTCTGGAACAGTTCCTCCATTGCTATGTCTCAGATCACCACAATAATTGGTCTGAACTGTTACCTTGGGCAGAGTTCGCTTGTAATAGTGCTATTAATGCTTCCTCCCAGTTATCCCCGTTCATGGCGAATTATGGGTTTCAACCATCCTTGTTGCCCGATTCATTCATGTCTCAGGGTATTCCGGCTTTGGAGGAGCATCTCCGGCAACTTTGTTCCATGTGGATGCAGATTCAGGATTTCCTTCATCGTTCTATGCAGCACCAAAAGTTCCAGGCTGATCGTAGGCATCTGCCTGCACCTTTCTACCAGGTTGGTGAGAGGGTTTGGCTGTCCTCTCAAAACTTGAACCTTCATGTGCCTTCCAATAAACTGGCTCCTCGTTATGTTGGTCCTTTTCGAATACTCCGACGTGTCAATCTTGTGGCTTATGCTCTTGACCTTCTTCCTGCAATGCACATCTCCAATGTTTTTCATGTCTCCCTCTTGAAACCATTGGTTTGTAATCGGTTTACCACTGTGTTGCCTCGTCCCCGTCCTATCTCTGTTGACAACCATGAAGAATATGAGGTCAGCAGCATTATTGACTCTCGTATGTCCAGGGGCCACATACAGTATTTGGTTCACTGAAAGGGGCTATGGTCTTGAGGAGCATTCATGGGTTCCCTCCTCTGATGTTCATGCTCCTGCCCTCCTCCGTGCCTTCCATGCCCGTTTCCCCAATAAGCCTTTTGTCCTCCCGCGGGGGAGGGGTCGTTGAGGGGAGGGTACTGTCAGGGTTTTTTCCCTGCTTTGTTTGCCATGTGTTGCTGGCAGCCATTTTGCTTACATTTTCTTGCTGAATCTGGTGCAGAGTGTGTGATGCTGCTCATTTCCTGCACGCCTTCTTATGGCCAGACTGTTGTACATCATCCGTGTGAGACAGTTTGCAGTCTCAGAATTGTGATGTCATCACTTATTATTTAAAGGGCCTCTGTTCAGTATGCTTTGCCCTTGCGTTGTCTCAGACCTGTTTGTGAGTTCCTGTGTATTACCTGGCTGTCTGACATCCCTCCTGGTTCCTGACTCGGCTTGTCTGAGTACCAGCTCTGGCTTTGATTCCTGGCTTGTTATTTGACTTGTGGACTTTTTATTATTTTTTGTTATTAATAAAGGTGTGATTATGTTTGCACTTCTCATCTCAGTCTGATTCCTGGCACCCTGACACTGGATTCATGGGCTCCAGGAACCCACAAATCTTACCTTTCCGCATGGACCAGATGGTCTAGCTGATGCATGCTTAGGAGCCTGGATCCCTTTTCCGCCCCTGTAAATCAAATTCTTAATTTTCTCTCTCATCTTTTTGACCTTGGACTACCTTATAGAACTATTAATCTTTCTAGATCTGCTATTTCTGCTAGACATGACTTTATTAATATTCTGCCTATTGGAAAGAACCCCTTAATTTGTCATCTTGTCAAATCTATTAGATTAAAAAGACCTCCTAATACTAAACATAATTTCTTTTGGGACGTAGATTTAATTGTCTCTCTCTTGATTGGCCATCTAATGATTATTTATCCTTAAAAAAATTTCGGCTTAATTGGCTACCCTTCTTTGCCTTATCTCCTTTTGCAGGGTTTCCGATGTTTGGGCTCTTGATTTCAATTTTAAATCCTTTTCCCGTAGAACTAAAACTTTATCTTTTTCTATTTTTTACCCTTATTTCCCAGCTGAACCTTCTTTCTGTGTTGTGTCCTGTCTTAAAGTTTATAAAGTTAAAACTTCATCCTTTAGAGATTCAACTCTTGTTACCTTTTGTTCCTCCTTATGCTCCTGTCTCTCCTACTTCTATTGTGAGGTGGAATAAATTGGTTATGTCTGAGGCTGGAATTAATCTTGCATTCACAGCTCATTTGGTTAGAGGATCAGCCGCTTCTAAAGCCCTTTTAAAATCTGCTCCTTTACAAGAAATTTTGAAGGCAGCAGACTGGTCCTCTGATTCTAGCTTCAAACATTTTTACTTTAAACCCATTCAACACGCCTCTCTAAATTTATTTCAATAATTGCTTTAAACTTGCAAAATATGAAGTCTCTGGTCTTGTAATAAAATTCCGATTATCCTAGTTTTGTGCAGGAATAATCTAGATTTTATTAAAGACACAGAGATGAATATTTTCCCACCTCTACTTTCTGTCTTTCTTCCCAACCCATACTTTTATTTTACTTGTTTATACTAATGATATATATTTTATTTTAGTTACCAACTATTCAAACATCACTAATTAATTCTGAATTTGTTCCTACAATCAAATCTTCTTCAACTTCATGGAGACATATCCTGAGTTTTCTTCAAGTCAAAATTCTCTTCAAGTTTTTTGGTTCTTCCTTGTTCTATGCTTGTTAATTGGACTGGTGGTACGTTTCTGTTTTTTCTGAAGATTCTTTGTTATGAGCATCAAGCAAGAAAGAGGAAGATGGGGTGCACATTAATCTGTTTATGGTCAATATGGTTAATCTGATTGGTCCTTTTTTACCCTGGTCTCTAACCTAGCATTCTCATTGGCTAATTATGTAGGCTCTTTTTTCTCTGTATTGTTTAACTCTTTATGTGATTTATGTACATTTAAGGCTGCACACAAGTAGTAAAAGAAAGTAATGCAAAATATTCATCTGTGTCTTTAATAAAATCTAGATTATTCCTTTACAAAGCTAGGATAATCAGAATTATAGTGTATATCATGTAGTATTTTACTGCCTGATGTTTTCCTTTAAATTGCATTATATTCTTCCATCACCACTGTTTGATTCATTATGAAGAGCTACATTATATCATGCAGAATTTAACGGTTATAGCTATTAAAGGTATAATTTATCAGGTTAACAGTCAGGAATTTAATGTGATAACAGAATTCTATTTTCTCTGTCATTATAGATAAAATAGTTATCTATAGCTGCTTAACACATCACTGGAACATTTTGTTAAGAAGCAGTAATGGCAGGGTATATAATTTCTTTGGAGGGGAGGTGCAGCAAAATGTGTCTTCGCCTGTGTAGCTACAAATCCTTGCACTGGCCCTGTATTCTGCTCATGTCAATCCTGTCTTCCTTCTTTAACTTGTATGATACATATACGGATCTATATTTGTTTTTTTTTATTAAATGTGTTGTCAGGGTTATTTCACTATAAATAATAATAATAAAAACAATCAGACAAATCAGGGCAGTCAAATTTCAAAACTTAAAATAGCTTTCCATAGGTAACATACATTTGAGAACTTATTTTAAGTATTAATATTTGTCCAGAAAAGTTCTTATTTAAAGTGAATGTCAATTTTCAACTATGGGATTTAATATATCAATTCCTTGTGTATATAATAGTAAAACCGCCACTTTATTTTTATAAAAAAAATTAAATCAATGTTATATTTAGCTTACAAATTTTCGTCTGTTTTCATGCTGAGCTCCTCCCAGCCGTTACTTCCTCATTTCACTCCCTGTTACGTATGGAGCGGTCCCACCCGCTGTTTACCTAATTGCAAAGCACGCTCCCGTGGAGAACAACTACAGCGCATGCGTTCCATGGCAAATCCGTTCTATAGCTACATAGTATTAAATTAATGAATACAATCATTGAATACCATTGTGGCATCAAATGCAGCATCTTACTATGTAGTATATGTAGTATATGAACCTATGTAGTTTATGTAGTAAATGAACCTCAAATATATTGCAAGGTTTCAATAACGTTGCCAAAATCATTATATATTTGTTTCAAACTGCAGTGATACGATCGCTACTTACCTTGCTGATAGACAATCATTGAATAATTTTCAAACACCTAAAAAATTGCTAGAGCGCATGCACGAAGCGTGAACGCACGTCCGTGTGGAATTGAAGATTTGCAGTCTGACGCATGCGCATTAGGATCGAGTGACGAAGTAAAAAGGGGTTTGGCCCCCTGGGGGGATTCAATGATTGGCCGGTTATATTAGGCATAAGCTGTTAATCTAATACCTAAGATGGCGGGCGGAGGAATTGTACTAAGAGCGATCTTAAAATAAAGGTAAAATACAAGCGAACAATTGAATAGTAAAAAGTGACCTTTTTTTTCAAAAAAGAATAAAGCACGGTCAACATGAGCCAATGACTTTACATTCACTATAAATAGCCAGATTAGAGATGTGTTTTTTTCCAATATAGAATAAAATGAAAGCAGACAAACTATTCAGGGTAAAGAGTATTCTGCTGAGTCATAATGACCGCCACAAACAGTTCACCTAGAGAAAAAAATTAAAGAAATAAAGTTACAGGGGAGTATTTTATAAATACATACCTTCTAAGACAATAAGAGCACAAAGTATTATGGCAAATAAAATAATATAGATCTATGATCTCTTTATCATATTTTTAGTTTGAATACATGTTTTTATTAAAAAAACACCAAGTATCCTTTGTACAGACAGGAGACAGTTAGGTACATCTATCCACTTTACATAGTATCCATAGTCCAGTGTACAAGAGTTTCTTATTGGTGGGTAAATATGTCGGTGCTTCAGTTTTTTTGTTTACTGCTGGTAAATGTCCAAGGTCTTGAGGATGGAACGCTTTAGGCGTTACTGTTTGTGACTTCTGGCATTTGTCCAATAAACTCCTAGCTTATACAAGACTCTGAGATCCAGATTCCTTTTTTCATATATTTAATTTGTTAAATATACATTTTATAAATATCCATGGTTCTCAGGAACAGCTTATATATTTAAACAATATAGCTATATTTCGAGTACATGTTACATTTCAATGGTAAATCTCCAAGTATGTTTTATTGAATGAAGAAAGTATACAAGACTCTGAGATCCAGATTCCTTTTTTCATATATTTAATTTGTTAAATATACATTTTATGAATATCCATGGTTCTCAGGAACAGCTTATATATTTAAACAATATAGCTATAGTTCGAGTACATGTTACATTTTAATGGTAAATCTCCAAGTATGTTTTATTGAATGAAGAAAGTATAAAAGCTTATGTGCTTCCTTAGCTTCTTAGAGGGGGTGGGGAGGAAAAAAAAGTGGGAGAAGAGAAGTGGGGAGGGAGGAGAGGGAGGGTACAAAGGGATAAGTGTCAGTGTTGCCCTTGTATGTGATCTGGGATTAATCACTAGGCATGTGGAGGTAGTGAATCCCAATGTCCCCATATTTCACAGTGAAGGTCTAGAATTCCTCTGTTCAGAAATACTGCCTCTTCCATGTTTCTAAGGTATGCAAGGATTTATTTTACTTTAGATATGATGGAAGCTGTCTGCTGTTTCCAGTGCCTTGCTATTGAGAGTTCGGTCGCCATCACTATATATATATGTAGAGGTATTTAAGTTATTTGGGGAATTTAGGAATTCCTAGGTGAAGAATATGTAATTCTGGGTTATTGTCATTAGGGAGACCTAGGCGGGAGCACAGGTCTAGAATCTTTTGCCATAGGGGTTGTATTATGGGGCATTACCAACATATATAGAGGTTGTCTCCCAGGTTTCCACATCCTCTCCAGCAAGTGGAGGGATTTAAAGGTGACATTTTATGAAGTCTACTGGGGACTCGTGCCATCGTGTTAGTAGTTTAAAAAAGAGTGTGAATAAAATTATACAGTGAATGGCCTTTCTGGTATCTCTAATGGCTAAGGTCTAGAACTTTGGGTGTATTTCTCTCTAGAGGTCTCTTTCCCATGCTAATATGTTGTGGGTTTTGCGTAGTGTGGGGCAATCTAATAGAAATTGATAGTGAGCTGTCAGTGGTTTGTATTTCTGAAGGCCCGTCTGCCATCTAGTCTCCCAGGGAGTCAATGGTCTGGGTTCTGTGTGAAGGAATTCCCTGCTATATAGTAAAGAGAGGAATCTAGTAAATTCTAATCTCAGTTTAGCGGGGAGGTGGAGGTGAGTAATTAGTTTGTCAGGGGATAACCATTTATGCCCAATGTACAGATCTCCTACTTTATGTAGGTCTCAGCAATCCCAATATTTGGGGTTAGATTCTGCTAGACCCTGTAAGCATTTGATACTTTGAATTAGGGATGGGTGGTGAGCAATTGTGAGGGTGTGTCGGAGTTTGCACCACATAGATACGCAGTCTCTCATCAGTAAATTGAGTAAGGCGGTCAGGAATTTGCAATGGCGTGGTATTCATATTAGGTCTTGGAGCAGTATGTTGTGAGGAAGGGAGCTTTTTCCAAGTCATACCATCTTGGGCGTTCGCCAGGGGTGCCCCAAGCTGTTATGTGTGAAAGAATTGCTGCTTCATAGTAGAGTTTAATGTTAGGGAGGCTGAGGCCTCCTTTGTGTATTGGGGCTTGTAAGATGTGTCGTGATATACGGAGATGTGAGTTAACCCATACATATGAGTTGAGGAGGGACTGGTAATTATCTATGAGGGCCGATGGTAGTTTAAGGGGTAGACAGCGGAAAAGGTAGGTGAACTTTGGCAGTAACATCATTTTGAAAGCTGATAATTTGCCCATCCATGAAATCTCCTTGTATTTGGCAAGTGCTAGATTATGTCTAAAGGTGTGTAGTAAGTGATGGTGATTGGTGGAGATCACCTTAGGCAGATCCTGAGAGAGGTGTACTCCCAAGTGTTTGATGCCATCTCTATTCCACTTAAAGCGGTATTTGGCTTGTAGGGCTTTAATCCTTTGTTCAGGAATATATATATATATATATATATATATATATATATATATATATATATATATATATATATATATTGTCATGATCCAGCCTAGAATTGAACCTGGGACCAGTCTCTATTTCTGCTGCTGTTCTTCCCAGCCTGTTGTTTTACCACTTTGCCACCAGTTGGCTTGATCACAGGATAAGAATATTGGGTTTTTCTGTTTGCTGCAACTTTGGCTCTCTGGCTCCACCTGCTTTCCAGCTGAAACAAATCATATAATCAGCAGCCTGCTATATCTGGGAGGTTTGCTTGCAGTTCTGGGCCGTGACATTGAGTGTTATACTCTGACAGACCCTCTGGTCCTGTTTCCTGAGTGAAATACAGATTTGTTTGGATTTCCTGGTGCCTTATTTCTGCTTCATTTACAGACTGCTCTTCTTGATTTTCCCTTGGCACTGTGTTCCATTTCTGGACTGATATTCTGGCAATTGATCTTGGCTAATCCATTTATATTTCCTAAGGACTGACTCAGGTACTTTTGCTTGCATTCCTGCCTGTTATTACACAGTTCCAGTCTAAAGCATATGCAAGTATCCTGCCTGTTATTACAAAGCTCTGCATTCCAGCCTGTTGTTACACAGTTCCAATCTACAGCATATGCAAGTATCCTGCCTGTTATACAAAGCCCTGCATTCCTGCCTGTTATTACAAGGTTCCAGTCTACAGCCTATGCAAGTATCCTGTCTGTTATTACAAAGCCCTGCATTCCTGCCTGTTATAACACAGTTCCAGTCTACAGCATATGCAAATATCCTGCCTGATATACAAAGCCCTGCATTCCTGCCTGTTATTACACAGTTCCAGTCTACAGCATATGCAAGTATCCTGCCTGATATACAAAGCACTGCATTCCTGCCTGTTATTACACAGTTCCAGTCTACAGCATATGCAAGTATCCTGTCTGTTATTACAAAACCCTGGATTCCTGCCTGTTATAACACAGTTCCAGTCTACAGCATATGCAAGTATCCTGCCTGTTATTACAAAGCTCTGCATTGCAGCCTGTTGTTACACAGTTCCAATCTACAGCATATGCAAGTATCCTACCTGTTATTAACAAGATCTGTATTCCTGCCTAATACTACAGCCTATAGACATTGTCTTATCTAATTGCATATCTCTGCATTACTAATTATCCTATAAATAAAACCATCACCTTTTATTTCCTAAAACCTTGTACCTGTTTAATTATGCCAAAAAGGAAAGACACACGCAGACAAAACACAACTTTAAGCCCAGAACCTGACACCTCTGCACAACAGCTCCCAACTCCTGAACCTGCTCCCTTGCAGAGTATGACATATATAGAAATAAACAAATGGCTTGCCCCCACTGGACTTTTAGATACGTGCCTTTATTCGTGACGTTTCAGGGACCGTATCCCCTTCCTCAGACAAGGACACACAGAGTGATACATTCATTTATAGAAACAAACACCAGTAAAGCAAACAAACGCCAAGTGGTTGTCATAGAAACCACAATAAACAGTATAATTACACACCCACAAATCTTAGCCAATGGGAGAGCAAAAAAAAAGTGACAACTAACCGGTAAGTAGGAAAGGATAGAAATGTGGACAGTAATGATTATAATGTTGATTAGGGACTATAAATTTACCCATAATGACATACCATAAAGGCTTGTGCATTCACATCAAAATAACCTCAATTACTTAACCTTCTGTTTGAATCCTAAAACTAATACATATTATCAACGGAACTCCATACAAAATACCTTAATCAAGCATTAGAACGAACATCATCATACCTACCCGAATGAAGAGCAGGACACACATCAAGAGTTAAGGCCACAAAGTAGAGACATGACCCCATAATGCTGCAAAGAGCGGAG
This sequence comes from Bombina bombina, assembly GCF_027579735.1. NCBI lineage: Eukaryota > Metazoa > Chordata > Amphibia > Anura > Bombinatoridae > Bombina > Bombina bombina. Next base: position 360,896,112 of record NC_069504.1, read on the forward strand.
AGCCGCTAGGACCAAACCGCTAGGAAAACAACACAGTGGCAGCGTGCAGCCGGAGGGGAAAGCACAAATGCGTCATCACGTATTCACAGCTGTAAACACACCAACAGCTGATCCAGCCGCAGACACGCTGTCACTATGAGGAATAGAGAGGGATAGTGCCGGAGTATAGACAGAGCAAGCACACCACATAAGAACAAGTGAAATAAAGAATACATATTTGCAGAAATAAATATTTGAAAAAAACTGTTCAAAAACATACATATTCACAAAAGAGTGAATGTTCAAAAAAATTAAATGTTCAAAAAACTAAATATTCAAAAAAATGCATAAATGTTCAAAAAGAATAAATACACAAGGAGCAGGGTAAGGCACATGGATCAATGACAAATTGGCTTCAAACACAGATTCCAGAAGCCACCAACTAGGTGATAAAGCTCAGATGGTACATACAATGTAAATAAGGGGACATCATAAGGTCTACACAGATCACCCCGCAAAGCAATAGAAACCACTATATAAATAGGTTAAAAAGCTTCAAAAATATTAAATGCTACAAAAATATCCACAAAAAGTATTAAATGCTACAAAAATATCCACAAAAAGTAGCAATAAGCTATAACCCAGACTATATGCATGTACATGGGGGTACTTATTTCAAATAAAAATAAACCATAAACAATGACAAGAATAGTACTGATGATAATAGTCATCCTAGGAAAATGATTCGCAGACTCTCAGAGACATGGATCTCAGACTCTCAAAAACATAGATCAAGTGGATAGGCTCATCAAAGAAAGCAGTGCCAATCCAACATGGAATTTAATCCATGTGGCTGTATAGTGTTCAATCTATATGTCCATTTTGCTTCAATCTGAAGAAGGACCTTGTTCCTGTCACCTCCCCTTCTCAGAGGTGGGACGTGGTCAATTAAAACAAAGCGAAGGTCTGTTGGATTGTGGCCTGCCTCCAGAAAATGTCTTGCCACAGGTTGTTCACTCTTCTGGTTCTTGATTGCAGCTCTAATGGCCGATCGATGATTCACCATCTGTGTACGGGCATCATCAGATGTTTTTCCCGCATAAAATTTGGAAAAGAGGCAGCTCAACGGGTATTCTACATACTTTGTTGTACATGTCAAATGATGACTGATAGTAAATTTTTTCTTCTTGTGCGGGTGACCAAATGTGGCCCCAGGTAGCATAGAATTGCAGGTAGTGCATCCTGTACATCGATAGCATCCCAACTTTTTTGGTTGGAGCCAAGTGTTCTCCTGATAGCAGTGACTGGGGTCAGTCTTCATGAGGAGGTCCATCAAACTGGTATTCCTTTTGTAGCCAACCCTTGGTGGTGCCCAATTGGACAATGGCAGATTAGGGTCACTCTGTACAATATGCCAGTGATCACGGAGGCTCTTCCCAGTTAATCTTGTGTCAGGAGAATATTTGGTGACAAAGGTCATACGTGAAGTAATAGGCTCATCCTTCTTCGAGTGTGTCAAACATGACTCAGTACTTTTTTCGATTGCCTGACTGATAACCCTTGGACGATAACCCCTGTCCAGAAACTTTTTGCTCATAGTTTCAAGTTGTAATACTTTGTTGTGATTGTCACTGTTGTTCCTAATGACACTCATCAGTTGGGCTTGTGGTACAGCCTGCAGGAGTGCTCCAGGGTGACAACTGGTGGCATGGAGAAGTGAATTTCTGTCAGTGGGTTTATGGTAGAGAGTGGTACCTAATATGTTACCAACTTTGTAAATTCGTAAATCCAGAAAATCAACAGATTCATGGTGGTATGTGATTTTAAACTTCACAGGGCTATCAAGTTGGTTCAGGGTCATGAAGCAGGCATTAAGATCTTGTTCAGTCCCTGTCCAAATTAGGAACAGGTTGTCTATATATCTCTTATAGAATGCTACCTCTGTCTTCTGGTATACCATCATGGTTATGCATTCATATTGTTCCATGTATAAATTGGCCAGAGAATTTGCTGGTAAAAGGATTTTTCAAAGAGAAAGTAATTGAGGGTAAGACTCAGATCTAGTAGCTCTATCAGATAATCCACTGGTGGACCTACATACGGATATTTCTGCAGGGTGTTGCGGACACATTCTTTGCCATCCATATGTGGTATAATGGTGTAGAGACTTGTAACGTCTGCAGTGACAAGTAACCAGTGATCCTCAATGAGTAGTGGCTGTAGTAGATCCAATAACTGAGATGAATCCCTCAAAAAAGATGTCATTTGCCTCACACACGGTTGGAGATAATAATCTACATAAATTGCCAGTTTAGATGTACAAGAGCCCCTGGCAGAGAAAATTGGTCGTCCCGGAGGGTGTTGAATGTCATTATGTACTTTAGGTAAAGTATACAAAATAGGACAAATTGTATATTGGACTTTCAGAAAGGCAACCATATCGGCATCAATCCATCCGTTTGAATGACCTCTTTCAATCGTGGTGCAAATCTAATTTTGGAAAGATAGGGTTGGATCCCCTCTTAGCTTGTTGTATGTGTTAGTATCTTGAAGTTGTCCCATAATCTCATGTTTGTAGTCACTGTAATTCTGGACCACCACAGCTCCGCCTTTGTCCGCTGTCCTATTGATGATCTTTGGGTCATTGGCCAGGGATTGAATAGCATCTCTTTTGTCCTGAAACAAATTGTGGTGGAACCTAGTTGTGGAGCTGTCATTCAACTCTTGTGTGACCAACCGCATGTAGGTTTTGATACTAGGGTTAGGACTAATGGGATTAAAGATACTAGGCTTTTTGAATGGTGTTAGCATGTTGGAACTCTCTTGATCTTTGAAATGATGTTTTAAACGTAGCAATCTCTGAAACTTTTGGCAGTCAATGTATGTATCAAAAGGGTCAGCCCTACGTGTAGGGACAAAATTCAAGCCTTTATTGAGGAGTTTAAGTTCAGTTTTTGAATAATATTTTTGAAGCTTTTTAACCTATTTATATAGTGGTTTCTATTGCTTTGCGGGGTGATCTGTGTAGACCTTATGATGCTCCCATTATTTACATTCGCCTAGATTACGAGTCTTGCGTTAGCCTTAAAAAGCAGCGTTGAGGGGTCCCAACGCTGCTTTTTAACGCCCGCTGGTATTACGAGTCAGGCAGGTACAGGTGTACCGCTCACTTTTTTTCCGCGATTTTAGCATATCCCCTTACGTCAATTGCATATCCTATCTTTTTAATGGGATTTGCCTAACGCAGGTATTACGATCACTTGAAAAAGTGAGCGGTACACCCTCTACCTCCAAGACTCCTACCGCATTTTAAAGTCAGTAGTTAAGAGTTTTATGGGCTAACGCTGTAACATAAAACTCTTAACTAAAGTGCTATAAAGTACACTAACACCCATAAACTACCTATTAACCCCTAAACCGAGCCCCCCCCCCACATCGCAAACACTATAATAAAATTATTTAACCCCTAATCTGCCGACCGGACATCGCCGCCACTGTAATAAATGTATTAACCCCTAAACCGCTGCACTCCCGCCTCGCAAACACTAGTTAAATTTTATTAACCCCTAATCTGCCATCCCTAACATCGCTGACACCTACCTACATTTATTAACCCCTAATCTGCCGCCCCCTACGTCGCCACTACTATATTAAATGTATTAACCCCTAAACCTAAGTCTAAACCTAAGTCTAACACCCCCCTAACTTAAATATAATTTAAATAAAACAAAATAAAATTACTACAATTAAATAAATTAATCCTATTTAAAACTAAATACTTACCTGTAAAATAAACTATAAGATAGCTAAAATATAACTAATAATTACATTGCAGCCATCTTAGGGTTTATTTTTATGTTACAGGCAACTTTGTATTTATTTAAACTAGGTACAATAGTTATTACCGCTACCGTATGCAACGCTGGTATTGAGGTGAGATGTGGAGCTAAATTTTGCTCAACACTCACTTTTCTGAGGCTAACGCCGGCTTGCAGAAAACTCGTAATACCAGCGTTGTCTTAAGTGAGCGGTGAGAAAAAAAGGCTTGTTAGCACCGCACACCATTACCGACAAAAACCCGGCTGGGTGAAGATGGCTCAAGGTAGGGTGATCTTCAAGGGGTTAGTGTTAGGTTTTATTAAGGGGGGATTGGGTGGGTTTTAGAGTAGGGTTGGGTGTGTGGGTGGTGGGTTTTAATGTTGGGGGGGTATTGTATTTGTTTTTTACAGGTAAAAGAGATGATTACTTTGGGGCAATGCCCCGCAAAAAGCCCTTTTAAGGGCTATTTGTAATTTAGTATAGGGTAGGGAATTTTATTATTTTGGGGGGGCTTTTTTATTTTATTAGGGGGATTAGATTAGGTGTAATAAGTTTAAAAATTTGTAATAATTTTTTTATTTTCTGTAATTTAGTGTTTGTTTTTTTCGTAATCTAGTTTATTTTATTTAATTGTAATTAATTGTAGTTAGTTTAGGGAATTAATTTAATTATAGTGTAGTGTTAGGTGTAATTGTAATTTAGGTTAGGTTTTATTTTACAGGTATATTTGTCTTTATTTTAACTAGGAAGTTATTAAATAGTTAATAACTATTTAATAACTATTGTACCTAGTTAAAATAAATACAAAGTTGCCTGTAAAATAAAATTAAATCCTGAGATAGCTACAATGTAATTATTAGTTATATTGTAGCTATCTTATGGTTTATTTTACAGGTAAGTATTTAGTTTTAAATAGGAATAATTTATTTAATTGTAGTTATTTTATTTAGATTTCTTTAAATTATATTTAAGTTAGGGGGGTGTTAGGGTTAGACTTTTTTTTTATTATAGTGGCGGCGACGTTGGCGGCGGCAGATTAGGGTTTAATAAATGTAATATAGTTGCAGCGACATTGGGGGGGCAGATTAGGGGTTAATAAATAAAATGTAGGGTTCGTCGATGTTGGGGGCAGCAGATTAGGGGTTCATAAGTATAATGTAGGTGGCGGCGGTGTCTGGAGCGGCAGATTAGGGGTTAATAATATAATGCAGGTGTCGACGATGTCGGGGGAGGCAGATTAGGGGTAATACGTGTAAGATTAGGGGTGTTTAGACTCGGGGTTCATGTTAGGGTGTTAGGTGTAGACATAAAAAGTATTTCCCCATAGGAAACAATGGGGCTGCGTTAGGAGCTGAACGCTGCTTTTTTGCAGGTGTTAGGTTTTTTTTTCAGCCAGCTCAGCCCCATTGTTTCCTATGGGGAAATTGTGCACGTTTAGCCATCTTACCGCTACCGTAAGCAACGCTGGTATTGAGGTGAGATGTGGAGCTAAATTTTGCTCAACACTCACTTTTCTGAGGCTAACGCCGGCTTGCAGAAAACTCGTAATACCAGCATTGTCTTAAGTGAGCGGTGAGAAAAAAAGGCTTGTTAGCACCGCACACCATTACCGACAAAAACTCGTAATCTAGCCGATTGTATGTACCATCTGGGCTTTATCACCTAGTTGGTGGCTTCTGGAATCTGTGTTTGAAGCCAATTTGTCATCGATCCATGTGCCTTACCCTGCTCCTTGTGTATTTATTCTTTTTGAACATTTATGCATTTTTTTGAATATTTATCTTCTTGAACATTTAATTTTTTTGAACATTTACTCTTTTGTGAATATGTATGTTTTTGAACAGTTTTTTTTTTAATATTTATTTCTGTGAATATGTATTCTTTATTTCACTTGTTCTTATGTGGCTTGCTTGCTCTGTCTATACTCCGGCACTATCCCTCTCTATTCCTCATAGTGACAGCGTGTGTGCGGCTAGATCAGCTGTTCGTGTGTTTACAGCCTTGAATACGTGATGACGCATTTGCGCTTTCCCCTCCGGCTGCACGCTGCCACTGTGTTGTTTTCCTAGCGGTTTGGTCCTAGCGGCTCTCCGCTCTTTGCAGCATTATGGGGTCATGTCTCTACTATGTGGCCTTTACTCTTGATGTGTGTTCTGCTCTCCATTCGGGTAGGTACGATGATGTTCGTTCTAATGCTTGATTAAGGTATTTTGTATGGAGTTCCATTGATAATATGTATTAGCGTTAGGATTCAAACAGAAGGTTAAGTAATTGAGGTTATTTTGATGCGAATGCACAAGGCTTTATATTATGTCATTATGGGTACATCTATAGTCCCTAATCAACATTATAATCATTACTGTCCACATTTCTTTCCTTTCCTATTTACTGGTTAGTTGTCACTTTTTTTTGCTCTCCCATTGGCTAAGCTTTGTGGGTGTGTAATTATACTGTTTATTGTGGTTTCTATGACAACCACTTGGCGGTTTGTTTGTTTTTACTCAGGGAGTGGGGTTTGTTTGCTTTACTGGTGTTTGTTTCTACAAATGAATGTATCACTCTGTGTGTCCTTGTCTGAGGAAGGGGATACAGTCCCCGAAACATCACGAATAAAGGCACATATCTAAAAGTCCAGTGAGTGCAAGCCATTTGTTTATTTCTATTCATGTTCCTGCATGCACCCTGGCAGGTTGACCTAGTTGTGCGAGTGCTCTTCTGTTGCTCATATATATATATATATATATATATATATATATATATATATAACACACAGATAGAGAGGATTTAGACTTAATTTTAGCTGTTTGCAAGTCAATATATATTTGTGAGATTGTGTGTTTGGATCTAATAGGGGTGCAACTTAGTCTTTCTAGATTTGTAGTAGGTTGTATAGTTCTGTTGGCAATGTAAGCGCGAATCACAGATACTATTTGCAGGTACAGAAACCACTGCAATGGTAACGGTTCTATTTTTTGGCTCAACTGTGCATAAGAAATAGGGGTTCCGTTGTTTACAAGATCTGCAACTCTATAGAGTCCCTTATTTTCCCATTTACTTATGATTGGTCTATGGTCGGGGTTTATCAGATATTTTAGTTTTTTTTTCAATGAGTTTACAGGGAAGATATTTGAAGTCCCAAGTGCCGATTTCCACTCCCGTATTGACAATTTGGTAATTGGAGCAATATGTGTGGCTTCCTCCCCCCCAACCCCCATATGATATCTTCAGGGGAGTTGAATTTCCCCAACTCAGATTCCAGGGTTGGCCAGAGGATATTATCATCTCTCCTACCACATATGGAGATCTGAGCTAGTCTAGACGCCCAATAATAGTCTTGTAAGTTAGGCAAACCCCCCCCCCCCAACTGTCTGTCTCGCGCAAGAACCCGAGCTGGAATCCTAGCCTGTTTCCTGTCTCTAAGAAAGCAGTGTAAGGCTGATTGAATAGAGTCAATGTCTTGTTTGTTAATCTTTATTGGTAAGACTCTAAATAAATATAGTAGTCTCGGCAATATATTCATTTTAATGGAGGTTAGTCTTCCATACCAAGAGAAATTATATGTCTGTCATCTGTTAAGGTCTGAGCGAATTTTCTTAAATAGTGGGATGTAGTTTTGTTTGTAAAGTCTAGAGGAGTGGGGAGTTAAATTTATTCCTAAATATTTGATACTATTTTTTGGTCCATTTAAATTCAAAGTTAGTTTCAATAAGTTTAAGTGTGTGTTTTGGGAGGTTAATGGGAAGGTCCTCACATTTGTCTAGATTAATTTTATACCCCGAGACAGAGGAAAACTCCTGTATAGTTTTGTACAAATTTGGAAGCGTCAGTAGTGGTTTGGTTATTGTCAATTGAATGTCATCTGCGAACAGAGTTATCTTATGGTTGAATTTCCCAATCTGTAATGCCGATATGTCTGGGTTATTTTGGATTGAGGCTGCAAGTGGCTCTATACACAACGCAAACAGGAGTGGTGATAAGGGGCATCCCTGTCTGGTTCCGTTCTGAATCTTAATGGGTGTGGAATGATGCCCAATTGCTCTTATACGTGCGGTAGGGGTGGAGTAAACATTCTTAAGCGCTGTGAGAAAAGGGCCATGAATACCTCTCCTCTCAAGCACCGTCCACATATACTGCCAGTCCACTCTGTCGAATGCCTTCTCTGCATCCAATGATAGGAGCAGAGAAAGCACTCCCCTATCAGTCAAATGGTCTGTCATTACTGTCATTCTCCGTACATTGTCAGGAGCTTCCCTACCCGTAATGAAACCTACTTGGTCTGGGTGAACCATTGTCGGGATTATTCGTTTAAGTCTGTTGGCCATCACCTTTGTCACAATTTTAATATCTTGGTTGATAAGGGAGATAGGTCTATAGTTGGAGCAATACTTCGGATTCTTCCCTGGCTTAGGTAAGACAACTATTTTAGCTTGGAGTAGTTCTGTTGGAATTTCATGGCCCTCCATAATATGATTTGCAAATCTGACTAGGTGGGGGATTAAAACTGATTTTAACAATTTGTAGTACTCACTAGAGAACCCATCTGGTCCCGGTGCCTTCCCTGGTTTGAGATCTTCAAGAACTGCCAAAGTTTCTGCTTGGGAGATCTTGGCATTTAGTGAATCCTGGTCACTCTCCGAAATTTTGTCTAGTCGCGTAGAGTCTAGAAAGTTATACTGTAATTGTTGTGTATTGTCGTCATAGGTTATTTTTTTTGCCGTCATACAGATTCCCATAATAATCTGCAAACGTGTCCACAATCTCTTGCGGGTGGGAGGTGAGGAAGCCCAATTTATTTTGCAAAAGTGCTATTGAAGAGGCCTGTTGTGCATCTCTAATTTTTTTGGCCAAATATTTATCGGGCTTGTTTGCATACAAAAAATAATTTGTTTTTAGTCTATGCGCCGTCCTGATGGAATATTCATTCAAGTATTTTGCTAGGGTCTGTCTTTTAAGTTGCAATGTGTGAAAGGTAGCTGCAGAAAGAGTCAATTTGTGGGAGCATTCTAGTTCCTCTATCTCGGTGTACAACTGTGACAGATGTGCCTTCATTTACTTGTTATGTATAGTTTTTTCCTTAATGAGTAGTCCCCTGACTACTGATTTATGTGCTGCCCAGACTGTTATGGGGTTAGATGTTGAATCCAAGTTTATATTCCAATATTCTCCTAACGCCCTAATTAGGTTATTTTTAGTTTGGGGATTTTTTAAGCAAGCAGGGTCGTAAGTCCAGGCTCACAATCTATTTATATCCCTTAATTCTCCCAGTTGTACTTGAGTTATAGAATGGTCCGACCAAACGCATGTGTGAATGCTAGTGGACCTAAGGACCGGTTGCAGTATCTGACTGATAAATATATAATCTAGCTTGGAGTATGACTTGTGAGCTTAGAATAGTATGTACTGTCTGTGGTTATGCCAATCTGGGTTTTCCAAGTGTCAACAAGGGAGTCTAGAATAGTTTTGGCCATAGACCTAAGTCTACTGTGTTTCTTGGAGATTTCATTGGAGGTCCTATAAACTAGATTTTGAATGTCTAGGTTAAAGTCTCCTGCCAGAATAATACGCATTTTAGACCAGGTAGTTAATAAATGTGAATTTTTTTTGAAAGAGGTGTTCTGTTTTTTATTTGGGGCATAGACGTTACATAGGACTACATCCACACCCTGAATCTGACCCTGTACTAAAATATATCGTCCCTTAGTATCTGCTATTGTTTCCCCATGGACAAACAACACTGAATGGTGTATTAATATTGAAACTCCGCGTTTCTTTGAATTCGAGGTGGCATGATAGTGTTGTGTGAATTCCCGTGACCAATATTTGGGAATGGATGCTGACACAAAATGTGTCTCCTGAAGAAACACAATATTGGCGTATAAGTTTCTATATTGAGTAAGTGCTGTACGCCTCTTAAGGTCAGAGTGTAAGTCCCTCACATTATGTGAAAGTAAATTTATTGTGGCGAGTGTCATTATTTTGTGTGGTGAAGGTAAACATCCCTATGAAAAAGTGTAAGAACCAGCAATATCCCCTGTCTTGGCAAAAATCCCAGGAGGAGAGCAGTGGAAGACTTACCCGACTCGTGATCTGTAGAGTGGCCATGGCAGGAGTCATCTAAATCCCCCAGTTGGGGAAGTATGTAACTTAACAAGGTTGAATGACTCGAAAGTATTTGTGGTTTAAGGCATACGTAGTGACTATGTAACAACTCAACCAACCTAAAGAAAAACATAAACTTGAACATATAAACATTTTTAACCATTAAACCTTAACTCAGTGAGTTCCAAAAGAAACTCCACAATGTTGAGAGAAATAAGAAGAGATCTAGAAAAAGAGAATAAGACAGTAAAGGAAAATAAATTAAGTTGATTAGATTAGTAAGAAGAAGAAAGAAATTAGGGAGAGCGTGCAGCTAGGAGTATCAGCTGTAAGCCGAGTTTCGGCTAGAAATTACAGACATAGTAGTCTCAAGAGTGGACACATGAGTATTTCTGACCAGTACTTTTCCAGGAGTTTATGGGTACAAAAGAAGGTAGAAAAAAATGATATAAGCAGAGACATCCATATGCACCCTCCATGTATCCCCATTCCTCATGTGAGGATGCTGTGAATAGGTCTGCAGAACCAAGGAGACTTGGCTATCAAGAGTTACATTAAACAAGAAAGTTGCACTGTAAGGGTGGATCTCCCGCCTCTGTCCCAGTGGCAGGTTACAGGATCATGTCTTGGGCTTCTTCCCCCCATTTGTGATCTTTGTCCATTTATTTTTTGATGATGAGCTTCTAGTTTCCGAAGCATCTGGTGCTTTTGTGGATGACGTAGTAGTTGGGAAGTCCGGTAGATCTAAACTCAAGGATTGGCATGCTGTGGGTACATCCTTCATAGATCTTATGCCCCAGCGGTATGGCATTTGGTGTTTTCGCAGAAGCGCTGTGAGTGGTCTTAGTGTGCCTCGACGTTGTAGAGTACGGACACAGAGGTCCTGATAAAACTGTATCACATTTCCCTGGAATTTAAATGTGGGATTCTGGCGAGCAGCTTGCAAGATTTTTTCTTTCTCAGGGAAACGTAAAAGCTTTACTATAATGTCTCTAGGTGGTAAATCATCTCTAGGTCTAGCTCTAAGAGCTCTGTGAGCTCTTTCTATTTGATAGGAGTCCTCCATGTTATCTCCAGTAATTGTTCTGAACAGTTGAAGAATATAGGAGTTTAAATCTTTATTTATAATTGACTCTGGGACTCCTTTGAGGCGTAGATTGCACCTCCTAGACCTGTTCTCCAAGTCCTCCATCTTATCCTGGAGTTCCAAGATTTCTTGTTGTTGTAAAGATACAGACTGGGAGAGTGTGGTGATTTCCTCAGATATCTCATCCTGATTGGTTTCCAGGGTGTCCACCCTGCTCCCTATCTCTGTGATGTCATTTTTTTATTTCTCTGAGACTGGTTGACACCGTGGAATGGAGGGTGTCTATCTTGTTCCAAAGCTTTTCAAAATTAGTGTCAATATCTCTTTTGGAAACCAACAGTTGTAGGTCAGCTTTTGTAGCAGGGATTTGATCTGCCGGAGTTAATGCATTAGAGTCCATGTCTCTATCTTCTTAATTTTCTGACTCCATATTATCAGGGAGTTTGTTGACTTTTGAAGTTTTAAAAAAAGAGTCCATGGGAGCTGTTTTAGTAACCTTGTCTGGTTTATTTGCCTTTCTGGTGGACATGGTGGTATTTAAGATTGCAATATTCTGAATCCTCAGATGTTGTATCAAAGAGCAGATTCCATTTGTGCCCCACAGGCTTATATGTTCAAGTGCAGTTATATAGCTTTTCTTGCTGGACTACCTCCTCTTATAGCTCTAATGTTTGTTAATGCATTAACCTGGGATGAACCAGCTGAAATTTGATATAATTATCACACACCAAGTACCACACTGCAAAAATAGGGAATATAACAATGATGTAGCGCACTCTGCAAAAGTCTTACATGCTCATGACACCTTGCCTATTGTAATAGTATAGGATAGACAGCGTGCATCCCTTTGATAAGGGTAGTGACTTTAACTATGTTTTCCCAGCCTCACCCGGAGCTCACAGAGACCAGCATTCTCCCCATCTGCCTCCCAACAACTATTTTCTAGCTGTCTTATGTTGGGGAAAAGGTCAGTGTCACGACCAGAGCCTTAATACATTCTGTCTCTAGGAAGCCTCTTACCCATGTGGTAATGGCGGCTCTCTGTCTCAGCAGAAATTTCTACATGCCGCGCCGCCAGGCAGTATCCCCCGATCTCGCTTCCCCTCTGTTCCGACCAAACGCCTGAATAGCCAGAGGCGAGTGAGGGAAAACCCCCACAGCTGTTTGTCTGTCGGGTTCTTTACTTGATGCGTCGCTTCATTAGGCCTGGGCCGGGCGATCCCAAACCCCCTTCTAGCTGCTCACCCTGTAGTGTTCTGGAGCATAAAAAAGCTAACCGCTGATGTAAAGGTTCTCCTTGCCTTCAGGTATAGCTGCTTGTCCGCATTGCAGGCACTTGATGTGCCCTTTCTCAGCTCCCAGCTGCACGGAGCTCTTCACCTACACCTCCATCTTAGATCACAGCTAGGCACCGCCTCGTTACTTACTTATTTAAAGGGACACTGAACCCAATTTTTTTCTTTTGTGATTTAGATAGAGCATGCAATTTTAAGCAACTTTCTAATTTACTCCTATTATCAAATTATCTTCATTCTCTTGGTATCTTTATTTGAAATGCAAGAATGTAAGTTTAGATGCCGTCCCATTTTTGGTGAACACACTGTGTTGTTCTTGCTGATTGGTGGATAAATTCACCCACCAATAAAGCTTTCCATAGTACTGAACCAAAAAAATAGCTTAGATGGCTTCTTTTTCAAATAAAGAAAGCAAGAGAACAAAGAAAAATTGATAATAGGAGTAAATTAGAAAGCTGCTTAAATTTGCATTCTCTATCTGAATCACGAAAGTAAAAATTTGGGTTCAGTGTCCCTTTAAGAATATATTTTCATATGGGAAAACGTTTCCTCTATAATTAAATATCTATAACGACTTTTTTTAACCCCAACTCCTTTTTTTGCAGTAAATTTAGGACATGTTATTAAGAATATATATTTGTTCAGAGTTTCCTTCCCAGAATCCCAGCTTTTTCCACAAAAATCGCCACTCTTATCACTTTTTGTTTCTTATATACTTCTCCAGTTTTTTGGAAAATAATGTGGTTTGAGAACTTCAGAGTTGGCTTAGCCTTACAGGTATAATGAGTGAACTGCTGAGCGCACAGCACAGTGAATAATTTTACAGAGTTAGGCTTAGTTTAGTTATACAAATATACACTATTAGTCTATTATTATTTATGTGCCCCCTGCCCGCTGGGTGACCCCCCTCCTCACCAGTCCTCTCTGCTCCGGTGACGGTTGGATCGATGCGATCCCAGCATCGCACTCACTGTGATGTGCGATCCTCATAACCGCTCCTCACTGCCCTGGGAGGAAGATCACGTACGTACGCACGTGCGTGTCTCCCTCCAGGCCTCCATCCATGTGCGGCAACTGTCTGTGAGTGAGCAGACAGGAAGGCGGGTGGGCGGACAAGAAGGCAGGCGGAAGTAAGAAAACGTCACGTGACCTCGGCAAAAGCCGGGTCACGTGACCGCCGAACACAAAAAAAAATTAATTTTACCAAAAAAAAATATATGCAGTTGCAAGTGAAACTCTGCCGCCCCCCCAAATCTGACGACCTAGGCACCGGCCTTGTTGGCCTAGGGATAAATACGCCCCTGACTTAGCTACTAGCCAGGCAAAAATGTTACTTGCCACTTCTGATCCCACCCACCCACTGCTTGCCCATGCCACGCCCACTGCCCACCCACTATCCCACCATATCTTTTAGCATTTTTACAGGCAGTGTATTCTCTTATTATTATTATTATTATTATCATCAGGTATTTGTAGAGCGCCAACAGGTTCCGCAGCGCTATGAACATGGGTGGTATATAAAAAACGATTACAGGGATCAAATGGGTGAAGGGTCCTGCAGTTGCACTGTTGTAGTCAGCTCTTATGAAGGTGGACTACAAACAGCTGGGCTCATAGGCTTACATGCTATGGGGTTTAAGGGGATAGCAGTGGAGATAGGAAGATTAATGTAGGTTGTAAGCGTCCCTGAATAGTAGAGTCTTCAGGGAGCACTTGAAGCTTTTAAAACTAGGGGAGATTCTTGTGGAGTGAGGCAGAGAGTTCCATAAGATGGGAGCCAGTCTTGAGAAATCTTGTAGACGGGAATGTGAGGAGGTAACAAGAGAGGAGGAGAGTAGGAGATCATGAGAGGAGCGAAGGGGGCGGGAGGGAGAGTATCTGGAGACAAGGTCTTATATGTAGGGGGGAGCAATGCAATTGAGGGCTTTGTGTGTCAGAGTGAGAATTTTGTGTTTAATCCTGGAGACAAGAGGAAGCCAGTGAAGGGATTGGCAGAGAGGGGCAGCAGATGAAGAGCGATGTGCAAGGAAGATGAGCCTGGCAGAGGCATTCATTATGGATTGCAAAGGAGCTAGGCGGCAGCTAGGGAGACCAGAGAGGATAAAGTTGCAGTAGTCGAGGCGGGAAAGGATGAGAGAGTGGATTCAAATCTTTGTTGTGTCTTCTGTAAGGAAATGTCTAATTTTAGCAATGTTTTTATGGTGGAAGCAGCAGGCTTTAGCCAAGGACTGAATGTGAGGAGTGAAAGAAAGATCTGAGTCAAGTGTGACCCCAAGACATCGGGCATGTGAGGTTGGGGTAATGATGGAATTGTCAACAGTCATAGAGACATGGGGGGTGGAGATTTTTGAAGAAGGGGGGGAAATAAGGAGCTCTGTTTTGGAGAGATTTAGCTTGAGGTAGTGAGAGGACATCCAAGATGAGATATGAGAGAGACAGTGACACTCTTAGTCAGTAATCTTGGAATTGTCTGTAAAGGCAAGATTTAAATAAGTAAATCTGTCCATCTATCTATATCTCCCTCTCTTACACAAACTCCCTCCTCTTATTCTCCCCCTCACATTCTGCCACTCTCTCTTTCTCAGACTCTCCCCCCTCTCTCTTACATTCCCCACCTCTCTCTCACAATCTTCCTGTCTGAATTTCCTCTCGTCTCTCTTACTCACTCTTCTTCTCTCACTCACACACTCTCCTTAATCTGTCTATCACACACTTCCCTCCTATGTTTTAAACTATCCTCCTTTCTTCTACACTGTCTTCTCTCACACACTTTCCCTCTCTCTTCCTCTCCCTCCTCTCTTCTCTCTTACTCTCTTCTCTCTTACTCTCCTACTCTCTCATACTCTACCTCTCTCACTCTTCCCCTCCCTCTCACCCTTTCCATCCTCCTCATACATTCTCCCCGCTTAAAAGAGCGAAAGGAACGCCTGTAACTGGAGCGGTCTAAGGGCTGGGCTCCTAACCGGAATGGGGAGGGGGAGAAATAGGGGGGTTAGGAATTAGAAAAGAATAGGGAAAAAATAGATAAGAGTGAGAGGAGGGCTTAAAGGGATAGCAGATAAGAGGGGTGGGGAAAGGGTACAAATAGTCAGGGCAACAGGAAGTTGGATTATTACTAACCTTTTTGTTTCAGGAGTTGCTTGTAAGCTGTTGTTGCAGAAGAAGTGGCTGAAGATGTCGTTCAGAAGCAGGAAGATTCCTAGGCGTTTCCTCACAGACGACGAGACCCTCTGGAAGACAAGAGCGATCCGGGCGCAGAAGAGGCTGAAGCTCCTTGAAAAAAGACAAGAAGGTAATCAGAAGCAGCAGGAGATGGTTCAGGATCGGATGGCGGCGGTAATCCCCCCCAGGGAGAGTGCGAGTAGAAGATGGTGCCGTGAGTATGGAGAATGGGGTCAGGGCAGGAGATGGGGCCATGTCCGATGTGAGTATGGGGGAGTTAATGCTATTTAGCGATTCTGAGCGATCCACTAGCCCAGTAATCCCCCTAGGGCAAGGGGACAGTTTTTGTCAGGCAGGGGGCTATGCGAGGTCACCCCCCAGGTGCAGTAGGCAGGGCGCGTTTCAGTTATCATTGGGGCAGGCAGAGCAGGACAGTAGGAGGCGCGCGGATAATCATCCGCGGAGCAGGGAATGGTTGTCCAACAGAGGGCAGGTCCGGGCAGCATCCAGAGGTCCAATCTCCTCGGACGAGGATGTAGGCCTCCACGGCTTTAGGCGCGGCAGTAATTTCCCTCCCCTTCCATCCCCGGGCAAATTTCGCGGTCGGAGCATGCGCACGCCGGACGTGCGTACGTGCCGCAATGACGTCACCCCGGACGTGGGGGCGGGGACTTCCGGGCACTGTGCAAAGTGCTCTCATTGAGGGATCGCACAGGGAGCGGGCGGGTTGCGTCCTTTATGAAAAAAGGAAAAGGGGGGATAGCAGGGCATATGGCCAGGGCAAAGGGGGAAGTTCCTGGCCAGGGACCCGGTGGTCCAGGCCGTTATTTCCAAATAGAAGAAGCGAGGAAGGGATCAAGTGAAAAAGGGGAGGGGTGTAGGGGGCCCCCGGCGTATTGCAAAGTCCATGATAGGGGGGCAAGTAGCAGTAGGGCCATTAAAAGAGTAAGGCTTGAGGAGAATAGGGCAGAGCGGCCTTGGGTAATTAGTGATAGTGAGAGTAACATTTATATAAGGGTAGAGGAGGAAGGGAGTTTTAGGGATAAGGCAAAAGAGGTGCACAACAGCAGAAGGCTAGGACAGACAGAGGCCTGGGAAGCAGATGCCTAAAAAGGGGGGGGGGGATTGCTCTAACTTAAATGTGAATATGTTGCAGAAAGGAGACAAAGGGAATAAAGCACCTAAAGGAGCAAGGGACAAGGAGGAAGAAGGAAACATTGCAGCATCGCAAGGAAGGTTGACAGCGGACAAGGAAGGACAAGATGGATTTCACGAACAGCAGAGGAATCACGGTAAGCAAATGTATTCTAGTGGCAGTAGTGAATCTGATACATCAGATAGTTCTACGGAATGGGACTCTGAGGATGATAAACATAATGGTAATGGGCATAGAAAAATACTAAAAATTGTAAGAAGGATATATGCTAAGCAAGGTAAAAGAAGGGTAGAGAAGGAGGGGTCTGAAGAGGATGACAGCAGTGATAATGAGGTGAATTTAGATGATGAGGTGGCAGGGACCAAGCTCTTACCCCTTCCTATGCATTTGAAAGCAAAAGTTGTCAGGAAAGCGCAGAAAGGTAGGTACGTGGATGTTTTCAAAAATGACTAGGGATGTGCTGGCTCTTAAGTCTAGAGGGGACGAAGGTAGAGGGAGGAAAGCAAGGCAAACATTTCCAGAATGGGTGAAGGGAATGGCTATATATGCAGAATGCTTTATAACGGCTAACCCGGATAAGGTAAAAGGGGTATTGCGATACATTCATTTAATAGCGGAGTACTATACAACATACGCCTGGAAGGATTATGATAAGGAATTTAGGAAGGGGAATTTGCAATTAGGGGGGAAGGGTAGAAAGGAATTTGGAGTTAAAATACTGGATATGTGGAGGTTAATGAAGGTTTCAAAAGGGCAAGGTGGCAGGCCTATAGGGCAGGCGAAGGCGGTTAGGTCAGAGGTAAAGGAGTGCTGGGCTTTCAATGACAAAAGGTGCGATAGGGGGAATTCATGTAAATACAAGCACGCATGCAAATACTGCGGGGGAGCTCATCCAGGCGTAGAGTGTAGAAGGAGTAATGCAGGTGCTGGCAATAAATTTTCCGTTCGAGGGCAAGGAGGCGGCAATAGCGGGACAGGAGTGGCAGGAAATAGCCAAAACACCGCTGAGAATAGATAGAATTGTTAAAGAATTAACAGCATATCCGCTGAGAGCGGAAAGAAGTTTATTGACAGAGGGTTTGAGCAAAGGGTTTATTGTCCCAGTTAAGACAGTGGTTAATGGGGCAATGCAGGCAAGAAACTTGAAATCGGCAGCGGAATTTCCCGGGGTGTTAGCGGAGAAGGAGGTCAAGCTGGGTAGAATTGCGGGGCCATTTAAACAGAAATCTTATGATGATTTGATTGTGTCTCCCCTCAGAGTGGTACCCAAAAAAGAAAAAGGAAAGTACAATGATACAACACCTGTCCTACCCCAGGGGAGGTTCTGTCAATGATGCAATTGACAAGTTGGATTCATCAGTGCAATATCAATCCTTTGATAGTGCGGTAAATATAGTCAAGCAGCTGGGGAAAGGTGCCTTGATGGCAAAGATTGACGTGGAATCTGCATTTAGATTGTTACCTTTGAACCCGGTTAGTTTTAATTTGATGGGTTGTAAGTTTGACGGCTGTTATTTTATAGATAAGTGTTTGCCCATGGGGTGTTCGGTTTCTTGTGCAATTTTTGAAAAGTTCAGTTCCTTTTTGCATTGGTTGTTCGCGAAGAGGACAGGATGTGGTTGTATGGCGCACTACTTAGATGATTTTTTGGTAGTTGGTAGGGCTGAATCGGCGGAATGCCGGATATGGAAAGAGGAGTTGGAAGCGATGTTAAAATAATTAGGAGTTCCAGTAGCAGTAGAGAAGTCATAAGGCCCAGACACAAGGCTTGTATTTTTGGGAATTATGATAGATTCAGAGAAAGGCCAGTGCGAGTTGCCATTTGATAAGATGACAAGGCGAGGCAGATGATCAAAGGGATGTTGAAAAGAAACAAACAGGCAGACGTGAGATGGGGTGCAAGGGCCGTGCTAGTTTTGATTAGGAGATCGAAGACGGATACAGCAGGAAAAGGGGTATGGGTGGCAATGGGAGCGACAGGTAGTGTCTCCTGCCCAGTAGCAGCAGTGAAGGAGTACTTGTTGGCGGATAGGACAATGGGCCCGCAGTTTGTCAGGCATAAGGACGGTGCTAGTGTTCCAATCTTCCAATTTCTGAAGGTGCTAGAACTGACAGTAAGGAAACTAGGATGGTTAAATGCATACTACGCCCACATTCATTCAGAATAGGGACGGCAACTAGTGCAGCGCGCGCTCGGTGGAGCAGATTAAAAAGCTGGGGAGGTGGAAATCAGCGGCATACAAGTCCTACATCAGGCTGTGTGGAGGACTATGATAACGTTTGAGTAATGTTTTTCTTTACAATAATGAACCAAACTAAATTAAAATGTTTTTTCTTCATCTTGTTGCAGGGGGTGCCTTGAGGATATGGGTAGTGGGATACTCATACGTATACTGGGCACATGTTAGGGCGGCATCATTGGCAAGAGGGGAGCATTTAGGTTTTAAGCACACTGAAGCCAGCGTTAGATGGATTGGCAAACGTGGAATGAAGTGGGAAGATTTGGTAGGCACAATACAGCAAGCGAGACAAAGATGGGAGCGCCCGTATGTGCTGATCATACATTTGGGAGGGAATAATATTGGATCATACCCTTTAAGGGAATTGGAAGAAAAGATAAAAGGAGTCATGAGTTGGCTGGCAATAGCATGGCGAGGAGTAAGCATAGTATGGTCAAACATAATATCAAGGCTGTTTTGCAGAAATACGAATACGCAAAGGGCAGGCTATAGATCCAGGAGAAAGATTAATCTGGTAGCAGCTAAGGCAGTAAGGGGTATAGGTGGCCTAGTGCTCAAACATCCTTTAATAGCAGCAAAAAGGGAGGAGATATTCAGGCGAGACGGAGTACACCTAAACGAAGAGGGTAATGATCAATTCCTGGAGGACATAAGGAGAATGCTGGAGGATATGATAAAGGTAAGGAAAGGTCACGGTGATGGCTAAAGGGGATTGGCCGAAAGAGTATTACTTTGTTGGCAGTGAAATTGGGATCTGGCACGTAGGCGG
The DNA here is from genome assembly GCF_027579735.1 of Bombina bombina. Taxonomy (NCBI): domain Eukaryota; kingdom Metazoa; phylum Chordata; class Amphibia; order Anura; family Bombinatoridae; genus Bombina; species Bombina bombina. Next base: position 360,915,718 of record NC_069504.1, read on the forward strand.
GGCATGCGAGGGGTGGAGGGGATCCTGTAGCATACTCAGACTAAGTCGTGATTCGGTGGTCTAGCTAATGGCTGGTATATGCTGCATGTTCTCTCCTCCCCCTCCTGTCCTGCCACAGGGGGGGGGGGGGGTTGTGGTCTCCCCCCCTGACACGTGGGATCCAAGTTCAAGTTGTGCAAATGCTGGTGCATTTTGAGTTGTTGGTTGATTTTAGGGTATGTTATTACCCAATGAGAAATTTAATTAAATTATTAAATGTGACCTTTCCATATTTAGCCAAACTCCTGTGTTGTGTCATTATTTCAGGTCGCCATAATGGCAAAGGGGGAAGTGAATGGTGAGCAGTTGGAGAGAGGGTCATAGTTTTAATGGTATATGGAAGGTAAATGGAGCCTCTAAGACCTTAAAAGAGCAAAAGGAACGCCTGTGACTGGAGCGGCCTAAGGGCTGGACTCCTAACCGGAATGGGGAGGGGGAGAAATAGGGGGGTTAGGAATTAGAAAAGAATAGGGAAGAAATAGATAAGAGTGAGAGGAGGGCTTAAAGGGATAGCAGATAAGAGGGGTGGGGAAAGGGTACAAATAGTCAGGGCAACAGGAAGTTGGATTATTACTAACCTTTTTGTTTCCCTCCTACCCTCTCTAGATTCAAACAAGCAAGTAGAGACAACTATGTGGAGAGGTCACAACCAGAGATGTGGAAAGAATTTGGCATGGTTATGGGCACGATGTCAGCTACTTAGTTGGATCGCAGTAAGACCGCCCGTGCCCCCTAATAAAGGGAACAAAAGAAGCTGCAGCTGGAGGCTAGTGGGTGACTCGAGCGGTCTAAGCTAGCTGAAGGCGTTAAGATAAAGCAGGCAGCATAAAGATGGAAGAAATTTTTTGTAGATGGTGCGGTGAAATTGGGATCTGGCACATAGGCGGGGCATGCGAGGGGTGGAGGGGATCCTGTAGCATACCCAGACTAAGTCGTGATTCGGTGGTCTAGCTAATGGCTGGTATATGCTGCAGGTTCTCTTCTCCCCCTCCTGTCCTGCCACAGGGGGGGGGGGTTTGTGGTCTTCCCCCCCTGACATGTGGGATTCAAGTTCAAGTTGTGCAAATACTGGTGCATTTTGAGTTGTTGGTTGATTTTAGGGTATGTTATTACCCAATGAGAAATTAAATTAAATTATTAAATGTGACCTTTCCATATTAGCCAAACTCCTGTGTTGTGTCATTATTTAAGGTCGCCATAATGGAAAAGGGGGAAGTGAATGGTGGGCAGTTGGAGAGAGGGTCATAGTTTTAATGGTATATGGAAGGTAAATGGAGCCTCTAAGACCTTATGCACTTAGACTCCCATATATGCACACACACACAATCATACTGCTCTGTGCTGTTAGCTACATGTCACATACTGCTCTGTGGTGTTAGCTACATGTCACATACTGCTCTGTGGTGTTAGCTACATGTCACATACTGCTCTGTGCTGTTAGCTACATGTCACATACTGCTCTGTGCTGTTAGCCACATGCCACTTACTGCTCTGTGCTGTTAGCCACATGCCACTTACTGCTCTGTGCTGTTAGCCACATGTCACATACTGCTCTGTGCAGTATATACACTGATACACACACTCATACACATACTCATACACACAGATAAAACACTGATACACACACATATATGTTAACACAGACACATTTTAAAAGGGCACTAGGACCATGCTACTACTTACTTTGCAGGAACAGAGACTCATGATGCCAGTGTAAATCTGCTGACCATTATCACAGAGCTGACCTGAGGATCTCTGTGTCACCTGCTTCACTTATCACAGCTGAAACATTAAGAGCAGCTTTAAATTTGTTGGGTACATTGAGAATGTACAGGAGTTTTAAAGTTGCTCTGTTTTAGTTGCATAGTTGCCAACATTTCAAAAACACTTCCAGGGACACTTTGCCCTATCTGGTGCAGAGAACCAGGAGGTGAAGGAAGTTAATGAGGACAGCTCTTTTACTTTTTAAAATCCAGTAACTGTCAATGAGTGTCCAGGCCAAGATACTATGGTGATAGAGAGATTCTGTGACATTGTGCCTGGGTACTCTGTGTCAGTTACTGAATTAAAAAAACAAACGCCTAGATTTAGAGTTCTGCATTAGCCGTCAAAAGCAGCGTTAAGGGGTCCTAACACTGCTTTTGGCCGCCCACTGGTATTTAGAGTCAGCCAGGAAAGGGTCTAACGCTCACTTTCAAGCCGTGACTTTTCCATACCGCAGATCCCCTTACGCCAATTGCGTATCCTATCTTTTCAATGGGATCTTCCTAACGCTGGTATTTAGAGTCTTGGCTGAAGTGTGCGATACACCCTCTACCGACATGACTCCAGCCACAGAAAAAAGTCAGTAGTTAAGAGCTTCCTGGGCTAACGCTGGTTTATAAAGCTCTTAACTACTGTGCTCTAAAGTACACTAACACCCATAAACTACCTATGTACCCCTAAACCGAGGTCCCCCCACATCGCTGCCACTATAATAAATATTTTTAACCCCTAATCTTCCGACTGCACACTGCCGCCACCTACATTACCCTATGAACCCCTAATCTGCTGCCCCTAACATCGCCGACACCTACATAATATTTATTAACCCCTAATCTGCCCCCCCCCCCCCAACGTCGCCGCTACCTAACTACACTTATTAACCCCTAATCTGCCGACCGGACCTCGCCGCTACTCTAATAAATGTAGTAACCCCTAAAGCTAACCCTAACCCTAACCTTAACACCCCCCTAAATTAAATATAATTTTAATCTAACGAAATAAATTAAATATTATTAACTAAAGTATTCCTATTTAAAGCTAAATACTTACCTGTAAAATAAACCCTAAACTAGCTACAATATAACGAATAATTATATTGTAGCTATTTTAGAATTTATATTTATTTTACAGGCAACTTTGTATTTATTTTAACTAGTTACAATAGCTATTAAATAGTTAAGAACTATTTAATAGCTACCTAGTTAAAATAATTACAAAATTACCTGTAAAATAAATCCTAACCTAAGTTACAATTAAACCTAACACTACACTATCAATAAATTAATTTAAAAAATTACCTACAATTACCTACAATTAAATAAACTAAACTAAATTACAAAAAAAAACAAACACTAAATTATATATATAAAAAAAAGATTACAAGATTTTTAAGCTAATTACACCTACTCTAAGCCCCCTAATAAAATAACAAAGCCCCCCAAAATAAAAAAATGTCCCTACCCTAATCTAAATTAAAAAAGTTAACAGCTCTATTACCAGCCCTTAAAAGGGCTTTTTGTGGGGCATGCCCCAAAGAAATCAGCTCTTTTGCCTGTAAAAAAATAAACACAATACCACCCCCCAACATTACAACCCACCACCCACATACCCCTACTCTAACCCAAACCCCCCTTAAATAAACCTAACACTACCCCCCTGAAGATCTCCCTACCTTGAGTCATCTTCACCCAACTGGGCCGAAGTCTTCATCCGATGGGCCAGAAGAGGACATCCAGACCGGCAGAAGTCTTCATCCTATCCGGGCAGAAGAGGACATCTTCATCCAAGCGGCATCTTCATCCAAGCGGCATCTTCTATCTTCATCCATCCAACGAGGAGCGGCTCCATCTTCAAGACCTCCGGCACAGAACATCCTCTTCCTTCTGACGACTACCGACGAGTGAAGGTTCCTTTAAGTGACGTCATCCAAGATGGCGTCCCTCGAATTCCGATTGGCTGATAGGATTCTTTCAGCCAATCGGAATTAAGGTAAGAAAATCTGATTGGCTGATTGAATCAGCCAATCAGATTCAAGTTCAATCCGATTAGCTGATCCAATCAGTCCTCTTCTGCCCGGATAGGATGAAGACTTCTGCCAGTCTGGATGTCCTCTTCTGGCCCATTGGATGACGACTTCGGCCCGGTTGGGTGAAGACGACTCAAGGTAGGGAGATCTTCAGGGGGGTAGTGTTAGGTTTATTTAAGGGGGGTTTGGGTTAGAGTAGGGGTATGTGGGTGGTGGGTTGTAATGTTGGGGGGTGGTATTGTGGTTTTTTTTACAGGTAAAAGAGCTGATTTCTTTGGGGCATGCCCCACAAAAAGCCCTTTTAAGGGCTGGTAATAGAGCTGTTAACTTTTTTAATTTAGATTAGGGTAGGGACATTTTTTTATTTTGGGGGGCTTTGTTATTCTATTAGGGGGCTTAGAGTAGGTGTAATTAGCTTAAAAATTTGTAATCTTTTTTTATTTTTTGTAATTTAGTGTTTGTTTTTTTTGTAATTTAGTTTAGTTTATTTAATTGTAGGTAATTGTAGGTAATTTATTTAATTAATTTATTGATAGTGTAGTGTTGGGTTTAATTGTAACTTAGGTTAGGATTTATTTTACAGGTAATTTTGTAATTATTTTAACTAGGTAGCTATTAAATAGTTCTTAACTATTTAATAGCTATTGTAACTAGTTAAAATAAATACAAAGTTGCCTGTAAAATAAATATAAATCCTAAATAGCTACAATATAATTATTCGTTATATTGTAGCTAGTTTAGGGTTTATTTTACAGGTAAGTGTTTAGCTTTAAATAGGAATACTTTAGTTAATAATATTTAATTTATTTCCTTAGATTAAAATTATATTTAATTTAGGGGGGTGTTAGGGTTAGACTTAGCTTTAGGGGTTAATACATTTATTAGAGTAACGGCGAGGTCTGGTCGGCAGATTAGGGGTTAATAAGTGTAGTTAGGTAGCGGCGACGTGGGGGGGGGCGGATTAGGATTAATAAATATTATGTAGGTGTCGGCGATGTTAGGGGCAGCAGATTAGTGGTACATAGGTATAATGTAGGTTGCGGCAGTGTCCGGAGTGGCAGATTAGGGGTTAATTGTGTAATGCAGGTGTCAGCGATAGCGCGGGCGGCAGATTAGGGGTTAATAAGTGTAAGGTTAGAGGTGTTTAGACTCGGGGTTCATGTTAGGGTGTTAGGTGCAGACTTAGAAAGTGTTTCCCCATAGGAAACAATGCTACTACTTACTTTGCAGGAACAGAGACTCATGATGCCAGTGTAAATCTGCTGACCATTATCACAGAGCTGACCTGAGGATCTCTGTGTCACCTGCTTCACTTATCACAGCTGAAACATTAAGAGCAGCTTTAAATTTGTTGGGTACATTGAGAATGTACAGGAGTTTTAAAGTTGCTCTGTTTTAGTTGCATAGTTGCCAACATTTCAAAAACACTTCCAGGGACACTTTGCCCTATCTGGTGCAGAGAATCAGGAGGTGAAGGAAGTTAATGAGGACAGCTCTTTTACTTTTTAAAATCCAGTAACTGTCAATGAGTGTCCAGGCCAAGATACTATGGTGATAGAGAGATTCTGTGACATTGTGCCTGGGCACTCTGTGTCAGTTACTGAATTAAAAAAACAAACGCTTAGATTTAAAGTTCTGAGTTAGCCGTCAAAAGCAGCGTTAAGGGGTCCTAACACTGCTTTTGGCCGCCCGCTGGTATTTAGAGTCAGCCAGGAAAGGGTCTAACGCTCACTTTCAAGCCGTGACTTTTCCATACCGCAGATCCCCTTACGCCAATTGCGTATCCTATCTTTTCAATGGGATCTTCCTAACGCTGGTATTTAGAGTCTTGGCTGAAGTGAGCGGTACACCCTCTACCGACATGACTCCAGCCGCAGAAAAAAGTCAGTAGTTAAGAGCTTTCTTGGCTAACGCCGGTTTATAAAGCTCTTAACTACTGTGCTCTAAAGTACACTAACACCCATAAACTACCTATGTACCCCTAAACCGAGGTCCCCCCACATCGCCGCCACTATAATAAATATTTTTAACCCCTAATCTTCCGACCGCACACCGCCGCCACCTACATTATCCCTATGAACCCCTAATCTGCTGCCCCTAACATCGCCGACACCTACATAATATTTATTAACCCCTAATCTGCCCCCCCCAACGTCGCCGCTACCTAACTACACTTATTAACCCCTAATCTGCCGACCGGACCTCGCAGCTACTCTAATAAATGTATTAACCCCTAAAGCTAAATCTAACCCTAACCCTAACACCCCCCTAAATTAAATATATTTTTAGTCTAATGAAATAAATTAAATATTATTAACTAAAGTATTCCTATTTAAAGCTAAATACTTACCTGTAAAATAAACCCTAAACTAGCTACAATATAACAAATAATTATATTGTAGCCATATTAGAATTTATATTTATTTTGCAGGCAACTTTGTATTTATTTTAACTAGTTACAATAGCTATTAAATAGTTAAGAACTATTTAATAGATACCTAGTTAAAATAATTACAAAATTACCTGTAAAATAAATCCTAACCTAAGTTACAATTAAACCTAACACTACACTATAAATAAATTAATTAAATAAATTACCTACAATTACCTACAATTAAATAAACTAAACTAAATTAAAAAAACAAACAAACACTAAATTACAAAAAATAAAAAAAGATTACAAATTTTTAAGCTAATTACACCTACTCTAAGCCCCCTAATAAAATAACAAAGCCCCCAAAATAAAAAAAATGTCCCTACCCTAATCTAAATAAAAAAAGTGAACAGCTCTATTACCAGCCCTTAAAAGGGCTTTTTGTGTGGGCATGCCCCAAAAGAAATCAGCTCTTTTGCCTGTAAAAATGGATGAAGATAGAAGATGCCGTTTGGATGAAGATGCCGCTTGGATGAAGATGTCCTCTTCTGCCCAGATAGGATGAAGACTTCTGCCAGTCTGGATGTCCTTTTCTGGCCCATCGGATGAAGACTTCGGCCTGGTTGGGTGAAGACGACTCAAGGTAGGGAGATCTTCAGGGGGGTAGTGTTAGGTTTATTTAAGGGGGGTTTGGGTTAGAGTAGGGGTATGTGGGTGGTGGGTTGTAATGTTGTAATGTTGGGGGGTGGTATTGTGTTTTTTTTTACAGGCAAAAGAGCTGATTTCTTTGGGGCATGCCCCGCAAAAAGCCCTTTTAAGGGCTGGTAATAGAGCTGTTAACTTTTTTAATTTAGATTAGGGTAGGGAATTTTTTTTATTTTGGGGGGCTTTGTTATTTTATTAGGGGGCTTAGAGTAGGTGTAATTAGCTTAAAAATCTTGTAATCTTTTTTTATTTTTTGCAATTTAGTGGGGGGGGGGTTTGTAATTTAGTTTAGTTTATTTAATTGTAGGTAATTGTAGGTAATTTATTTAATTAATTTAGTGATAGTGTAGTGTTAGGTTTAATTGTAACTGAGGTTAGGATTTATTTTACAGGTAATTTTGTAATTATTTTAACTAGGTAGCTATTAAATAGTTCTTAACTATTTAATAGCTATTGTAACTAGTTAAAATAAATACAAAGTTGCCTGTAAAATAAATCTAAATCCTAAAATAGCTACAATATAATTATTCGTTATATTGTAGCTAGTTTAGGGTTTATTTTACAGGTAAGTATTTAGCTTTAAATAGGAATACTTTAGTTAATAATATTTAATTTATTTTGTTAGATTAAAATTATATTTAATTTAGGGGGGTGTTAGGGTTAGACTTAGCTTTAGGGGTTAATACATTTATTAGAGTAGCGGCGAGGTCCGGTCGGCAGATTAGGGGTTAAAAAGTGTAGTTAGGTAGCGGCGACGTTGGGGGGGGCCGCAGATTAGGGGTTAATAAATATTATGTAGGTGTCGGCGATGTTAGGGGCAGCAGATTAGTGGTACATAGGTATAATGTAGGTTGCGGCGGTGTCCGGAGTGGCAGATTAGGGGTTAATTGTGTAATGCAGGTATCAGTGATAGCGGGGGCGGCAGATAAGGGGTTAATAAGTGTAAGGTTAGGGGTATTTAGACTCGGGGTTCATGTTAGGGTGTTAGGTGCAGACTTAGAAAGTGTTTCCCCATAGGAAACAATGGGGCTGCGTTGGGAGCTTAACGCTGCTTTTTTGCAGGTGTTACGTTTTTTTCTTCCCAAACTGCCCCATTGTTTCCTATGGGGGAATCGTGCACGAGCACGTTTTTCAAGCTAGCCGCTACCGTAAGCAAAGCTGGTATTGAGGGTTGAAGTGGCGGTAAATATGCCTTTACGCTCCCTTTTTGGAGCCTAACGCAGCCCTTCAGAGAACTCTAAATACCAGCATTGTTTAGAAGCAGCGCTAGAAAAAAAACAATCATAGCTAACGCACCCCTTTGGCCGCAAAACTCTAAATCTAGGCAAAAGTAAAACAGCTGTTCTCATTATTGAGAATGTAAGGTAGGCTGTTCCTTGGAAGTTTATAAGTAGTGAAAGAGTTCAGTCACTTAGCTCCTTACTTAGAAGAGTGGTGCATTTCTATTAGCACAGTTACGGCTAGATTTAGAGTTTGGCGTTAGCCGTCAAAACCAGCGTTAGAGGCTCCTAACGCTGGTTTTGGGCTACCGCTGGTATTTAGAGTCAGTCAGGAAAGGGTCTAACGCTCACTTTCCAGCGGCGACTTTTCCATACCGCAGATCCCCCTACGCCATTTGCGTATCCTATCTTTTCAATGGGATCTTTCTAACGCCGGTATTTAGAGTCGTGGCTGAAGTGAGCGTTAGAAATCTAACGACAAAACTCCAGCCGCAGAAAAAAGCCAGGAGTTAAGAGCTTTCTGGTCTAACGCCAGTTCATAAAGCTCTTAACTACTGTGCTCTAAAGTACACTAACACCCATAAACTACCTATGTACCCCTAAACCGAGGTCCCCCCACATCGCCGCCACTCTATTAAAAATTTTTAATCCCTAATCTGCCGACCGCACACCGCCGCCACCTACGTTATCTCTATGTACCCCTAATCTGCTGCCCCTAACACCGCCGACCCCTATATTATATTTATTAACCCCTAATCTGCCGCCCCCAACGTCGCCTCCACCTACCTACAATTATTAACCCCTTATCTGCCGACCGGACCTCACCGCTACTCTAATAAATGTATTAACCCCTAAAGCTAAGTCTAACCCTAGCCCTAACACCCCCCTAAATTAAATATAATTTAAATCTAACGAAATAAATTAACTCTTATTAAATAAATTATTCCTATTTAAAGCTAAATACTTACCTGTAAAATAAATCCTAATATAGCTACAATATAAATTATAATTATATTGTAGCTATTTTAGGATTAATATTTATTTTACAGGCAACTTTGTATTTATTTTAACCAGGTACAATAGCTATTAAATAGTTAATAACTATTTAATAGTTACCTAGTTAAAATAATTACAAAATTACCTGTAAAATAAATCCTAACCTAAGTTACAATTAAACCTAACACTACACTATCAATAAATTAATTAAATAAAATACCTACAATTATCTACAATTAAACCTAACACTACACTATCAATAAATTAATTAAATACAATACCTACAAATAAATACAATTAAATAAACTAACTAAAGTACAAAAAATAAAAAAGAACTAAGTTACAAAAAATAAAAAAATATTTACAAACATTAGAAAAATATTACAACAATTTTAAACTAATTACACCTACTCTAAGCCCCCTAATAAAATAACAAAGCCCCCCAAAATAAAAAAATGCCTTACCCTATTCTAAAATTAAAATAGAAAAGCTCTTTTACCTTACCAGCCCTTAAAAGGGCCTTTTGCGGGGCATGCCCCAAAGAATTCAGCTCTTTTGCCTGGAAAAAAAAACACAATACCCCCCCAACATTACAACCCACCACCCACATACCCCTAATCTAACCCAAACCCCCCTTAAATAAACCTAACACTAAGCCCCTGAAGATCTTCCTACCTTATCTTCACCACGCCGGGTATCACCGATCCGTCCAGGCTCCGATGTCTTTATCCAAGCCCAAGCGGGGGCTGAAGACGTCCATCCTTTGGCTGAAGTCTTGATCCAAGCGGCGGCTGAAGAAGTCCATCTTCGGGCAGAAGTCTTCATCCTATCTGGGCAGAAGAGGAGATCCGGACCGGTAGACATCTTCATCCAAGCGGCATCTTCTATCTTCTTCCATCCGATGACGAGCGGCTCCATCTTCAAGACCTCCGGCGCGGATCCATCCTCTTCTTCCGACGTCCTAAAACAGAATGAAGGTTCCTTTAAGGGACGTCATCCAAAATGGCGTCCCTCGAATTCCGATTGGCTTATAGGATTCTATCAGCCAATCGGAATTAAGGTAGGAAAATTCTGATTGGCTGATGGAATCAGCCAATCAGATTCAAGTTCAATCCGATTGGCTGATCCAATCAGCCAATCAGATTTAGCTTGCATTCTATTGGCTGATCAGAACAGCCAATAGAATGCAAGCTCAATCTGATTGGCTGAAGGGGTTAATACATTTATTAGAGTAGCGGCGAGGTCTGTTCGGCAGATTAGGGGTTAATAATTGTAGGTAGGTGGAGGCGACGTTGGGGGCGGCAGATTAGGGGTTAATAAATATAATGTAGGGGTCGGCGGTGTTAGGGGCAGCAGATTAGGGGTACATAGGGATAATGTAGGTGGCGGCGGTGTACGGATCGGCAGATTAGGGGTTAAAAAAAATATGCAGGGGTCAGCGATAGCGGCAGATTAGCGGTTAATAAGTGTAAGGTTAGGGGTGTTTAGACTCGGGGTGCATGTTAGGGTGTTAGGTGCAGACATAGGAAGTGTTTTCCCATAGGAAACAATGGGGCTGCGTTAGGAGCTGAACGCTGCTTTTTTGCAGGTGTTAGGTTTTTTTTCAGCTCAAACAGCCCCATTGTTTCCTATGGGGAAATCGTGCACGAGCACGTTTTTGAAGCTGGTCGCGTCCGTAAGCACCGCTGGTATTGAGAGTTGCAATGGCGGTAAATTATGCTCTACGCTCCCTTTTTGGAGCCTAACGCAGCCCTTCTGTGAACTCTAAATACCAGCGGTATTTAAAAGGTGCGGGGGAAAAAAGCCAGCGTTAGCTACGCGTGTCGTTACCGACAAAACTCTAAATCTAGCCGTTAGTTACCATTACATATACCAATGCACAGATTTATATGGATTTTTTACATGTGCCTTTTTGTCATTGCTAATAACTATGCTATAACCAAGAGCATAGCAATGACTTAAATTAGATTTACACACACATATTTTTTTGTATACAGTATTTGTATAGCAACTGAGCTATTGAAGCATCTGAAATACTAATTTCAGATGCTTCAATAGCTCAGTTGCTTTACAAATATACAAAAAAAAAGTGTGTGTAAATCTAATTTAATTCCTGGGTAGATGATATGTAAAGTACGTAATTGCCCACATTAAATATGGAGAGCCAGCCATCCTACCTTCTTTTTATTAGTGCTGCTGCTGGGACTGAGTCTTCTCAATCTGTACTTTAGTCACCAGGGGAGGGGTGGAGCATGGAGCTAAACAAGCATGGTGTGCTATAATAAATTACTGAACTGCCAGAGTGCCCCACTTCCTCTCCTCAATGGACCACCTGACCCTCTGACCCACCGTAACTTTCTGTGATAACACAAACAGAGACCGGAGGAGGGGTTGATGGAAGTAGTGTGACAAACTCAGTGTGAGAACCAGACAGACAAAAAACAGTAAAATAATACAGATCAGGAAAGGAGCGGTCTGTCTGGTCTCACACACTGTAGAGATATGTGTAGCTTCCTGCTATATCTCTCAGGTATTCCTGATAAAACCACCCAGTCTCACACCAAACCGCAAACTCTTAGGTCTTTAATAAAGAGTCCTGTTATGCTCACAGACTGGGGGATGACAATATAGTCATTTTAACAGGAATAAAGAGGATATCAGACTTGGATAAGATAGGATAAAATATATCAGGTGTCCCAATTAGGAATGAGGTACAGCAAATATTAGCACTTCTAATGGTCACATATATGTAAACAGTCCAGTACAAGTTTAAGTCTCAGACTGAAGACAATAACTGTTGATAGCTCAGAATTTAGTAGATTATAGTGTTAAATTGTAGTTTTGATGTTCAGTTGTATTGCACACAGCTGAGATAAAGATCTTAGAGCACAGTGTGCTTAATAACTTGATACAGAAGCAAACAGGAATCAATAGCATCAATATGAAAAAAAACACTGAGTCCTTGCTAGGGTTAATAGGAGAAGTCTGTAGTGCAGTAGAGTTATTACAATAATGAATATAGCAACAAGTCTCTCAGAATACCTGAATAAGTATGGTTAGGGAAGTCTTAGAATTAAGTGTAAAGACACAGCAAGAGTTCCTGGTAATTCAGAGTAAGAGGTAAAGCAGATTGAATACAGCAGTGTTACCGTGGAAAACAGCTGAGCAAGCAGAGAGTTTTAAATACAGACTTGTTAAGGCATAAGCGTGTCAGCTGATTGTAGTGTTAGCGTGCAGAGGCTTACCGAGTCGTATCTCTATGATGGAAGCAGGCTGCTGTTTTACCTCAGTGAGACTTTACAGAGAGGGCTGCAAGCCGTATAACATGAGCCAGAGGCGGTTAGAGTAGTCACGCTGTTGTGATACAATACCGGAGCTTCTGTGTTGGGTCCGGATCCGCCGTGGGGGAGGTCCTTGCTGCGAGTGATGAGTGAGGTCACAGAAGCCGATGCAAGATGAGTCAGTCTTCGACTGACACAAGTGTACATATGTTTAGCACTCACATTCCTTGGGGGCCTAGCTGGATAGATTAAGGTAGGAGAAGGTAAGGGAAGGGGGAGGTTTTTACAATTAAAAATAAATCTTTATTAGAAACTATTAAAATATGATGTTTCACATACACACGAAAAGAAAAACTTAAAAACACAAGGGAATAGCCGTGTTGATGTATCACGTAAATATATTAATAAATTCACTATCAGTAACAATGATGATCATAGGCTCCAACCTAGGATGTCGTTGTTAATCCTAACGGCTAGATTTAGAGTTCTGCGGCCAAAGGGGTGCGTTAGCTACGCATGCTTTTTTTCCCCCGCACCTTTTAAATACCGCTGGTATTTAGAGTTCACAGAAGGGCTGCGTTAGGCTCCAAAAAAGGGAGCGTAGAGCATATTTAATGCCACTGCAACTCTCGATACCAGCGGTGCTTACGGACGCGGCCAGCTTCAAAAACGTGCTCGTGCACGATTCCCCCATAGAAAACAATGGGGCTGTTTGAGCTGAAAAAAAACCTAACACCTGCAAAAAAGCAGCGTTCAGCTCCTAACGCAGCCCCATTGTTTGCTATGCGGAAACACTTCCTAAGGCTAGACCTAACACCCTAACATGTACCCCGAGTCTAAACACCTCTAACCTTACACTTATTAACCCCTAATCTGCCGCCCCCGCTATCGCTGACCCCTGCATATTATTATTAACCCCTAATCTGCTGCTCCGTACACCACCGCAAGCTACATTATAGCTATGTACCCCTAATCTGCTGCCCCTAACACCGCCAACCCCTATATTATATTTATTAACCCCTAATCTGCCCCCCTCAACGTCGCCTCCACCTGCCTACACTTATTAACCCCTAATCTGCCGAGCGGACCGCACCGCTACTATAATAAAGTTATTAACACCTAATCCGCCTCACTCCCGCCTCAATAACCCTATAATAAATAGTATTAACCCCTAATCTGCCCTCCCTAACATCGCCGACACCTAACTTCAAGTATTAACCCCTAATCTGCCGATCGGAGCTCACCGCTACTCTAATAAATGTTTTAACCCCTTAATGACCGCAGCATTTTTCCATTTTCTGTCCGTTTGGGACCAAGGCTATTTTTACATTTCTGCAGTGTTTGTGTTTAGCTGTAATTCTCCTCTTACTCATTTACTGTACCCACACATATTATATACTGTTTTTCTCGCCATTAAGTGGACTTTCTAAAGATACCATTATTTTCATCATATCTTATAATTAACTATAAAAAAAATTATATAATATGAGGAAAAAAATGGAAAAAACCCACTTTTTCTAACTTTGACCCCCAAAATCTGTTACACGTCTACAACCACCAAAAAACACCTATGCTAAATAGTTTCTAAATTTTGTCCTGAGTTAAGAAATACCCAATGTTTACATGTTCTTTGCTTTTTTTGCAAGTTATAGGGCCATAAATACAAGTAGCACTTTGCTATTTCCAAACCCCTTTTTTTCAAAATTAGGGCTAGTTATATTGGAACACTAATATCTTTCAGGAATCCCTGAATATCCCTTGACATGTATATATTTTTTTTTAGAAGACACCCCAAAGTATTGATCTAGGCCCATTTTGGTATATTTCATGCCACCATTTCACTGCCAAATGCAATCAAATAAAAAAAATTGTTCACTTTTTCACAATTTTGTTCACAAACTTTAGGTTTCTCACTGAAATTATTTACAAACAACTTGTGCAATTATGGCATAAATGGTTGTAAATTCTTCTCTGGGATCCCCTTTGTTCAGAAATAGCAGACATGTATGGCTTTTGTTGTTGCTTTTTGGTAATTAGAAGGGCGCTAAATGCCACTGCGCACCACACGTGTATTATGCCCCGCAGTGAAGGGGTTAATTAGGGAGCATGTAGGGAGCTTCTAGGGTTAATTTTAGCTTTAGTGTAGTCTAGTAGACAACCCAAAGTATTGATCTAGGCCCATTTTGGTATATTTCATGCCACCATTTCACCGCCAGATGCGATCAAATTAAAAAAAACGTTAAATTTTTCACAATTTTAGGTTTCTCACTGAAATCATTTACAAACAGCTTGTGCAATTATGGCACAAATGGTTGTAAATGCTTCTCTGGGATCCCCTTTGTTCAGAAATAGCAGACATATATGGCTTTGGCGTTGCTTTTTGTTAATTAGAAGGCCACTAAATGCCGATGCGCATCACACGTGTATTATGGCTAGCAGTGAAGGGGTTAATTATGTAGCTTGTAGGGAGCTTGCAGGGTTAATTTTAGCTTTAGTGTAGAGCTCAGCCTCCCACCTGAAACATCAGACCCCCTGATCCCTCCCAAACAGCTCTCTTCCCTCCCCCACCTCACAATTGTCCCCGCCATCTTAAGTACTGGCAGAAACTCTGCCAGTACTAAAATAAAAGGTATATTTGTGGGGTTTTTTAGGGTTTTTTTTAGCATATTTACATATGCTGCTTTGTAGTATCCCCCTTAGCCCCCAACCTCACTGATCCCACACCAAACAGCTCTCTAACCCTCCCCCTCTGCCTTAGCGGGCGCCATCTTGGGTACTGGCAGCTGTCTGCCAGTACCCAGTTTAGTAAAAAAAGAAATCTTTTTTTTTTAAAAATCCCCTTTTCTGTAGTGTAGCTGTCCCCCCCAACCTCCCACCAGTTGCAGATCACTTAGAAACATTATTCTTTTATTATTTATTATAGCTATTTCAGATTTTTTTTTTCTGTAGTGCAGCGGTTCCCTCCCGCTCCCGCCCCGTGCACGCGCCCGCCCGCCGCCCCCCGTGCACGCGCGCGCTCACATGCCGCCCCCGATCCCGCCCCCCTGCACATTACACGGCGCATCGATGGCCGCCCACCCGCCTCCCAAGTCCGCTCCCACCCACCAACGATACCGGCCATCGATGTCCGGTGCAGAGAGGGCCCCAGAGTGGCTCTCTCTGCACCGGATGGCCATTTAAGGTTATTGCAGGATGCCTCCATATCGAGGCATCACTGCAATAACCGGAAAGCAGCTGGAAGCGAGCAGGATCGCTTCCAGCTGCTTTCCACACCGAGGACGTGCAGGGTACGTCCTCAGGCGTTAACTGCCTTTTTTTTGAGGACGTACCCTGCACGTCCTCGGTCGTTAAAGGGTTAAACCCTAAAGCTAATTCTAACCCTAACCCTAAGTTAAATATAATTTTATTCTAACGAAATAAATTAACTCTTATTAAATAAATTATTCCTATTTAAATCTAAATACTTACCTGTAAAATAAACCCTAATATAGCTACAATATAAATTATAATTATATTGTAGCTATTTTTGGATTAATATTTATTTTACAGGAAACTTTGTATTTATTTTAACCAGGTACAATAGCTATTAAATAGTTAATAACTATTTAATAGTTACCTAGTTAAAATAATTACAAAATTACCTGTAAAATAAATCCTAACCTAAGTTACAATTAAACCTAACACTACACTATCAATAAATTAATTAAATAAACTACCTACAATTATCTACAATTAAACCTAACACTACACTATCAATAAATTAATTAAATACAATACCTACAAATAAATACAATTAAATAAACTAACTAAAGTACAAAAAATAAAAAAGAACTAAGTTACAAAAAAAAAAAAATATTTACAAACATTAGAAAAATATTACAACAATTTTAAACTAATTACACCTACTCTAAGCCCCCTAATAAAATAACAAAGCCCCCCAAAATAAAAAAATGCCCTACCCTATTCTAAAATTAAAATAGAAAAGCTCTTTTACCTTACCAGCCCTGAAAAGGGCCCTTTGCGGGGCATGCCCCAAAGAATTCAGCTCTTTTGCCTGTAAAAAAAAAACATACAATACCCCCCCCCAACATTACAACCCACCACCCACATACCCCTAATCTAACCCAAACCCCCCTTAAATAAACCTAACACTAAGCCCCTGAAGATCTCCCTACCTTGTCTTCACCATGCCGGGTCCCGATCTGTCCAGAAGAGCCTCCGATTTCTTGATCCAAGCCCAAGCGGGGGGCTGAAGAGTGACGTCCATCCTCGGGCTGAAGTCTGGATCCAAGCGGCGGCTGAAGAAATCCATCATCGGGCTGAAGTCTTGATCCAAGCGGACGCTGAAGAAGTCCATAATCGGGATGAAGTCTTCTATGAAGCAGCATCTTCAATCTTCTTTCTTCCAGAGCCATCATCTCGCCGAATGACGGTTCCTTTAAATGACATCATCCAAGATGGCGTCCGTCGAATTCCGATTGGCTGATAGGATTCTATCAGCCAATCGGAATTAAGGTAGGAAAATTCTGATTGGCTGATGGAATCATCCAATCAGATTGAGCTCGCAGTCTATTGGCTGATCGGAACAGCCAATAGAATGCGAGCTCAATCTGATTGGCTGATTCCATCAGCCAATCAGAATTTTCCTACCTTAATTCCGATTGGCTGATAGAATCCTATCAGCCAATCGGAGTTTGACGGACGCCATCTTGGATGACGTCATTTAAAGGAACCGTCATTCGGCGAGTAGGCGTCGGTAGAAGAGGATGTTCCTCGTCGGCTGGAAGATGATGGCTCCGGAAGAAAGAAGATTGAAGATGCTGCTTCATAGAAGACTTCATCCCGATTATGGACTTCTTCAGCGCCCGCTTGGATCAAGACTTCAGCCCGATGATGGATTTCTTCAGCCGCCGCTTGGATCCAGACTTCAGCCCGAGGATGGACGTCACTCTTCAGCCCCCCGCTTGGGCTTGGATCAAGACATCGGAGGCTCTTCTGGACAGATCGGGACCCGGCATGGTGAAGACAAGGTAGGGAGATCTTCAGGGGCTTAGTGTTAGGTTTATTTAAGGGGGGTTTGGGTTAGATTAGGGGTATGTGGGTGGTGGGTTGTAATGTTGGGGGGGGTATTGTATGTTTTTTTTTTACAGGCAAAAGAGCTGAATTCTTTGGGGCATGCCCCGCAAAGGGCCCTTTTCAGGGCTGGTAAGGTAAAAGAGCTTTTCTATTTTAATTTTAGAATAGGGTAGGGCATTTTTTCATTTTGGGGGGCTTTGTTATTTTATTAGGGGGCTTAGAGTAGGTGTAATTAGTTTAAAATTGTTGTAATATTTTTCTAATGTTTGTAAATATTTTTTTATTTTTTGTAACTTAGTTCTTTTTTATTTTTTGTACTTTAGTTAGTTTATTTAATTGTATTTATTTGTAGGTATTGTATTTAATTCATTTATTGATAGTGTAGTGTTAGGTTTAATTGTAGATAATTGTAGGTATTTTATTTAATTAATTTATTGATAGTGTAGTGTTAGGTTTAATTGTAACTTAGGTTAGGATTTATTTTACAGGTAATTTTGTAATTATTTTAACTAGGTAACTATTAAATAGTTATTAACTATTTAATAGCTATTGTACCTGGTTAAAATAAATACAAAGTTGCCTGTAAAATAAATATTAATCCTAAAATAACTACAATATAATTATAATTTATATTGTAGCTATATTAGGGTTTATTTTACAGGTAAGTATTTAGATTTAAATAGGAATAATTTATTTAATAAGAGTTAATTTATTTCGTTAGAATAAAATGATATTTAACTTAGGGGGGTGTTAGGGTTAGAATTAGCTTTAGGGGTTAAAAAATTTATTAGAGTAGCGGTGAGCTCCGATCGGCAGATTAGGGGTTAATACTTGAAGTTAGGTGTTGGCGATGTTAGGGAGGGCAGATTAGGGGTTAATACTATTTATTATAGGGTTATTGATGCGGGAGTGAGGCGGATTAGGGGTTAATAACTTTATTATAATAGCGGCGCGGTCCGGTCGGCAGATTAGGGGTTAATAAGTGTAGGTAGGTAGCGGCGACGTTGGGGGCGGCATATTAGGGGTTAATAAATATAATATAGGGGTCGGCGGTGTTAGGGGCAGCAGATTAGGGGTTCATAGGGATAACGTAGGTGGCAGCGGTGTGCGGTCGGCAGATTAGGGGTTAAAAAATTTTATTTAATAGAGTGGCGGCGATGTGGGGGGACCTCGGTTTAGGGGTACATAGGCAGTTTATGGGTGTTAGTGTACTTTAGAGCACAGTAGTTAAGAGCTTTATAAACCGGCGTTAGCCCAGAAAGCTCTTAACTACTGACTTTTTTCTGCGGCTGGAGTTTTGTCGTTAGATTTCTAACGCTCACTTCAGCCACGACTCTAAATACCGGCGATAGAAAGATCCCATTGAAAAGATAGGATGCACAAATGGCGTAGGGGGATCTGCGGTATGGAAAAGTCGCGGCTGTAAAGTGAGCGTTAGACCCTTTCCTGACTGACTCCAAATACCAGAGGGCGGTAAAAACCAGCGTTAGGAGCCTCTAACGCTGGTTTTGACGGCTACCGCCCAACTCTAAATCTAGCCGATAGTTAGTACATATTGAAAAATTGTTTCACCAGTGAAATTACTATATACAGATTTATTTGTAAGGAAGTCTCTAGTTAAATGTAGGTTATGCGAGAATTGATCTCTATATAAAATTACCAATAAGCTCTAGTCTCTTATCAAGGAATATAGCTCTAGTAACAGAGAGTTAATAGCACATAATTATTGCTGACTAAATATTCAGCGTATATAAATGTGAGAAGATATAATCATATTCAGCTTACGCTGTTATCGTGTGATTCATATCTAACGTGCTATCATTGGTTGTGATATTGCAATGTATTCTTTCCTTTGTCTTAACTGAGCTTTATTATAGGATCAGATATATTCAATTAGTCTCTTACTAAAGAGAGAGGAAAGACATCCAATCAGAACTTATTGAGGATTTTATGATTAAAATATTTATAGGACTTGATACAAAGTATCAAAGTAGCAAAGTAGCGGTTATATGTATCTTTTAGGTACTTATGTGGTTCAGAGTGTTGATCATAATCAAATTATATATATATCCAACTCTTCTTAAAGTAATGTATGTAAGTACTGGACAAGCTGCAGTAAACTATTTATAGATAGATCACATGTGATGATTAGATGCAGAAAGTATCTGCGTTATTTCATTAGTTACAATGTATCTATCTGATTACCGATCCTAATTCTGAGTAATAGGTTACAATCAATGTGGTATAAGTTGGGGCAGCCAAAACTCATATACTAGTAAGTATGCAAATATTTTGTATAGGTATGAGTTGAACAGTATATGTTCGTATATTACAATTGGTTTCTATGATTCATTTGTATCGCACCGTCAGATCATACATCTGCAACCAATCCCTTGCTGGCTTGCATTAAATCTAAGTAATATGTAACTCAGGTATATGTGGCAAGTACTTAATTATCAACACATTTGAGTGGTTGTATTCGGTTGTTGTATATTTCAGCTTATCAGGCTCAGCATACTAAATCACTATGATTCATTATTTATTTATTACATATACATGGTGTGCATATAAGCTGTATATAGCGTAGATTCTTCAGATTATTTTAAAATAAATATCTGCTCAATGAACTCAGCCAACAGCTGCAATGAAATGCTATCACTTGTAACTGGTTAGTGCCCGGTATGGACTTATGTTAGACCGTAAGTAGAATCAACTATTATTTAAGTACTACCCATGGTTAGTAGTTGTCAGTGTTTGTATGCATTTAGAATAACGGAAGAGAGAAAATACAAGTTCTTAAATGATCGTAGCTGATGTCAGCTCAGTAATGCTACTTATAACAATCGATCGTATATTGTCATAATTTAAGTTGTATACAGCGTGGATTCTTCAGGTTATTTAAAAGTAAATATCTGCTCATTTAGCTCAGCAGACAGCTGTAATGAGATGCTGTAGCTGGTAACTATTTGTTGTCCGGTATAAACTGTATATGCTAGATCGTAGGTGGAGTGAACTACGGTCTAGTTCTATATGTTAAGTACTGCCCAGTATTAGTAACCGTTAGCGTTTGTATGTATTTACAAAAGAGGGAAAGTGCAAGTCATCGAGTAACAGTAGCTGTTGTCGGCTCAGTAATAACACTTGTAACAATAGATCTTATATGGTTACAATATATGTACCTGTCCACATTATGCTATTATTGAATTAGTCAAGTGCTACTAAAGATAAGTTAGATATGGTTATATTATTTATGACCTACCACATTCATACGTATTAAGTTTTTTAAAGTACCGCATTCATACTTCAGTAAAATTAATCAAATACCGCTAAAATTAAATCAAATATGGTCAGAGTATAGATGACCATCCACTTTATATTGATGTTAAGTTAAATCAGATATCGCTCATATTAGCATCCCTGACATGTTTCGCCACATTTGGCTTTATCAAAGGGTCATCCCTTTGATAAACTACAGGTTTTGAATATCATCAACCTTTCTGACTACACCCCGGATCCTCATGAGCTTGAAGTTCTTAGCCTGGGATTGACTTTTGTGCCTACGGCTGACTTTGACTTGTTTAGGACATTGCTTAATGTTAACAAACTTATACGTGACCTGACCTTGAAGAAATTCTTTAAGATGCATCCTACAAGAGGAGCTGATGAGAGTCACGATGCCATTCACTATAGGTTAGACTCCAGACCCTCAGAAACCCTAAGGGATAGTTTTCTCAACTTCCAAGAATTTTGTGATATTGGGACCCTGGAATCTCTTTCAGAAGGTGGGGATAATAACTCAACTGGCTGCATTGGATTACCCACATTCAGGGAAAAGTCTACCTTTTACCCTATCCAATGCAGGGGTAACCTTCTGGAGAAATTCCAAAACAGAATAGAAGAAGATCTTACTTGTTTGTATTACAAATCTGTGAGGGGAGAACAGAGTAATATCACCAGGAAACAAAGAAAAGCATTGGAGAAGCTTAGTAAGAATGAAGGAATCATAATTAGGGCTGCAGATAAGGGTGGCACTATAGTCTTGCAAAATAGAGAGGATTTCATTTCGGAGGCCTTGAGACAACTAACCAATACGGATGATTATACAGTATTGCCAGGGGACCCCACTCGAGCTTACCGGTCACGATTGGCCTCCCTTGTGGATGACGGGGTGGAAGGTGGGTTCATTGACCCTGACACAAAGGAATACCTTCTTGTTTCTAATCCTACAGTCGCTACTTTCAACCATCTACCAAAGGTTCATAAATCTTTGGTGGATGTACAGGGGAGACCAATCATGAGCGGTATTGGGTCATTACTTGAACACCTCTCGGAATGGCTGGATGAGATTTTGCAACCAATAGTGAGCACCCTGTGGAGTCACCTGGCAGACACAAAACATGTTCTGAACCTGTTGAGTCAGATAACATGGGAGACCAACTACAGATGGCTCACTGTGGATGTTAAATCCCTGTACACCTCCATCCCCCATGACAAGGGGTTGGAAGCTGTACGTTTCTTTCTCAATAGATACTATGGTAGTGATTCTTTGTTCGTGGAGTTTGTAGTAGAGGTAACTCGGTTCCTCCTCACCCACAATTATTTTGAGTTTATGGGACAGTTCTATCTCCAAAGGCCTGGGACAGCCATGGGAGCAAAATTTGCCCCGTCCTATGCTAACATCTTCATGGGATGGTGGGAACTGTCCCACGTCTTTGGAGAACAGAACCCATTCAGATCAGATATCATCTGGTATGGCCGGTACATTGACGATCTGCTATTTGTCTGGGGAGGAACCGACCTTCAGCTTGGAGAATTCGTGGCCGGGCTGGATAACAATGATTGTGGACTGAGCTTTACCTCTGAGGTACAGGAAAAACGTGTGGATTTTCTGGACATCACACTGGAGGGTGTGCAAGGCCAGGGGATCAGCACAGAGGTTTTCCGTAAACCCATAGCTGGGAATTCATTATCACATGCCTCGAGCTGTCACCCCAAAAGGGTATTCAGGGGTGTGGCTAAGAGCCAGTTCATTCATCCTAAAAGAAATTGCACGATTCGCACTGCATATGAGAGACAGGCGGATGACCTGGCTCTGAGACTCAGAGAAAGAGGTTACGATTCTCCAACGATCATGAGGGCAAGAAAAGATGTAGAGAGGATCCCTAGGGAGAAACTTCTGACCATAGGCAAGAGGAGTAAGGGGGGTGGCTCAGACACAACCAGATTTGGTGACAGGGTGTCTTTCATCACTGAGTACTCCAGACAATATGATGAGATCTGCCAGATAGTGGATAAACATTTCAGCCTCCTGTCAGCGGATGATGGGTTGATTGACACAGTGGAGAGGGGAATCAGATTTGCCTACAGAAAAAACAAGACGATAGGAAATATGGTTGCTCCCACTAAGATTTGGAGAGAGCTCCCCAATCAGACCTCCTCATGGTTGACAGCATTGGGGGTCTTTAAATGCCACTACCACACTTGTGTGGCTTGTGAAAGGTTAATTGTGGGAGACACTTTTGTCTCTACGGTGAGTGGTGAGAGATTTAACATTAAATATTGTCTGAATTGCAGACAAACTTACATAGTATATCTCATCACTTGCAGTTTGTGTTCCTTACAGTATGTGGGACTCTCAACGCGAGAGGCCAGAACTCGTATTAAGGAACACATGTCAGATATAAGGATTGGCTCTAAAACTACTCCCCTAGTCAGACACTTTGTTGAGACTCATAACAAGTCACTAAGGTCCTTTGTCTGGACCATTATTGACAAGGTTCCCTTAAGAAAAGGTCAGGGAGACAGGGTGAACAAACTTGGAGAAAAGGAGGCCTTCTGGATCTTTAAATTAAAGACCAGGATTCCAGGTGGCCTCAATTCGGAGTTTGACTTAATACATTTTTGGTCCCGTTAGGTTTGGTACCTCTCTCTAGACTGATGGAGGGGGGGAGGTCCCGGCCCAACTCACTTGTGCTTACTTTTAAAATTTAAAATTTAAAATTTGAAATTAAAAAATCATTAAAAATCAGTAAAAAACATTCTTTATTTGTCCTACTGTTCTAACCTCCATTCTAGATTGGCGTGGTATGTGAACATGTACTGGCATTGAGATATTTAAATATCTTTTTATGCATGTGTATTTCATCTTTTTGGTTTGATTGGTATATCTTTGGACAGCGTTATACTGTCTGGGTTTCAGCTTGTTTGTTCACCTTATATGTGCTTTGCCTGTATACTTTATCCTTATCTTTATCCGTATCTAGGTAGGGCGATGATGTGGATATTATTATTATATCCCTCCGCCAATATATTTGGTCAATTGGGTTTGAGTTCCTCTACATTGCTTATATTGTTTATATGGTCTATA
Source organism: Bombina bombina (assembly GCF_027579735.1). Lineage (NCBI taxonomy): Eukaryota > Metazoa > Chordata > Amphibia > Anura > Bombinatoridae > Bombina > Bombina bombina. Next base: position 360,939,566 of record NC_069504.1, read on the forward strand.
GTGTATAGACCTCTTACAATGCTCAGAAATTCCCACTTTGAATTGAGTGACGTGGACTGTAGATTGATCCGAGTATGATCTACGGAAAGGTTATCAACAATATTAATAACAATTTTGGTTATATTTTTGAACTTGCTCTTGTGTATATATAGATCTGTAGATTTATATATTTGCTCTCTTCACGTTCCTATATAAATACCCAGCTCTGATAGGATTTTTCTCTTCACCCGTTTCTTTGAGTGGGGCTATGTGATCATCATTATTTAGTTCACTTTGTTTATGTACCGCGTTGACGTGTGACACGCAGGCGGGCCCCAGTGGAACTATTGGCTAGGGTCATACGTGTTATCCTATCAGGGAAGTTCTGATCGTTTGTTCACTCCCACTTTGAGCTTTGGACTCTGATTCTGTCACTGAATGGAGCGGAGAATCTCCGTGACGGCGTGGTAAGATTTTTGCACTATCTGACCAGTGATTGATTTCTCGGTATGTTAAGTAACCGGCAATTTTTTGCGGTTCACATGTATCGGTCTGGATAACTCAGTAATGAAGGGAACAAGGCTGATCAGTATCTTTAATATTTAGCGTGCATTCTCAGGGGGTGGGGAGGGGGGTGTGTGCATTAGATTAGATTAGTAGTCATGGATTGGCTAATAATTTGCAGGGTGTGTTTCCCGCTATCCAATCAGATTTTGAGCTAGGTTTTTTAAACTTTAACAGTTTACATGTGTTTTATGAGGCTATGAGTAAGGCTCACGCCAAATGCGTTAGCCGCTTTTTTGTTACTAGCTCTACATTTTTCCATCTCCTCTGTATTGTTTGCCTTTGAATTAGGGACATAGTCCCTGTGTATACTTTGTATACTGTATGTTGTGATGGTATACCCTGTTCATTAAATTCACATTCATTACAAACGGCTATTATCTGGTGCTTCTGTTCTTCTGTTTGTTACTTTGCACGTTTGGGCCGTAGTGAGCACTGATTTTATGGCTGTGAGCTGTGGATCTGACGGACTTTGAGAACCAGCCTGCTGGACCAGGGATTGATGACAGCCTTCCCTCTACAGTTTGGCACACATCGTTGCAGTCCGGTGTGACGTCTGGAAATCCGCTGGAGCAACAACATATGAGGTACTTGCCTACTGTTTTTTAAGGGGAGTCTTGTTACCTTGCCAATTAGAATTGCTAATTGCTGTCTCACGTATTGGAAGTGTTTTTGGCCTGTAACTGTAAGATCCAGTTTCCTGCACTTTCTACTTGTCTCCGGGGAGAGAGGAACCCTGTGGGGCTATTGTGATCTGAGGCTGTGTGTTATCGGAGGATTCACATTAAATAGGTTGGTGAAAGTTATATACAGTACCTACCTTGGATGGTAGGTAATGTTCCCATCCACAACCGTTGACAACAGTACACAATTGATCCTCTGTTGATTGTATAAACACCCATTTTTGCTTTATTCCTTTGAATTGAGTCACAATTATATACTGGAGCATGTTATGTACACTAAGTGCTGAGCATTTTAATTTTATGGGACTTGTGCTCTTCAGGATCTGTTTTTTTTCTCGATGTTACCATGCTATTTCATATGTATGTATTTACTCTTGTAATACATTTTCTGTAATAGAATATCCAGCTGAGTTTTGTTTTTCACTTATAATGGTGCAGCCCTGGTCACCCTTTAGACTCAATCTAATTTTATGAGTCTCTTTTCTTTTTTATCTAGTACTTATTTTTGTTTGCTCTACTGTAACGTATGCATCACAATCACATACTTATAAGCAGGGAACACCCCTTTGCGAGACACACTGTTTTCAAGGTAAAAACCGCCTTTATAGAATTAGAATTAGGAATGGGCTTTATAGAATTAGGAATGGGCTTTATAGTACAGGGTATATTTCTTTTAGAATCTCACAACCCCAGAGAGCTTAATAATACCAGGCCCTAGGTCTCTTTAACAAAGAATTCTATGAGAACAAAGCAAATTTGATAATAGAAGTAATATGAAAACTTTTCTTCCAAGTAGCTATGTACACAATAGTTTTAATATAATGCTTTAACATTTCATAATTAAATTTCCTTTGCAAACACTTATACAATTTAAACATGTAAAAATACTAATCTCAGCATTGCTGTTAAAACAGTTATTAAAATAAGTACAAGGTCTTTAATTTTTGCTCCCAATTGTTCAAACTCTATAATGGTACCAGACAGGGGTGCACTCTTTCCCCTCTCCTATTTATCCTGGCTATTGAGCCACAAGCAGCAGCTATCCACCAGCACCTGGATATCAAAGGCCTCTATCTCCATGGCACACTTCATAAACTCAGTTTATTTGCGGAGGACTTCACAGTTTCCTTAACCAACCCGAGCTCCTCTTTACCATCTCTATTCGATCTCTTTGATCTCTTCTGTGCTTTAGCATACTAAAAATTAAATGTAGATAAAACTGAGGTTTATCCTTATATATATATATATATATATATATATATATATATATATATATATATACAAAACACGGAAGGGAACTGCACTCTCATACCGGACCGGGTACACATCCCATGACCCTGCAACATGCTCAGCCCTGGGTGCCACTGGAACTCACAGGAAGCTGCGCTGTCTCCAGAGCCACAGGCAGTTAGCCCCAGACAGGTCTGGGTGCAAGAACCATAGGGAAAATTACAAAACAAATTAATACAACACACAGAGAAAACCCAGCACTCACTTACAAGCTCTCAGCTAAGATTTAAAAGCAAAAATGGAAAGGTTAGTTACCGCATCTGGCCAAATGGGATAAGCCCAGGTACCTCGTCAAGGTCCTTTCCAATACCTGGGACCCTAAAACAGCCACAAAATGCAAGCTTTCAAATCCAAACAAACTGGGAACAAGGGAAGGGTGAACAGGCATATGTAATCACCCTAGACATATACAAAACACGGAAGGGATCTGCACTCTCATACCGGAACGGGTACACATCCCATGACCCTGCAACATGCTCAGCCCTGGGTGCCACTGGCACTCACAGGAAGCTGCGCTGTCCCCAGAGCCACAGGCAGTTAGCCCCAGACAGGTCTGGGTGCAAGAACCATAGGGAAAATTACAAAACAAATTAATAAAACACACAGAGAAAACCCAGCACTCACTTACAAGCTCTCAGCTAAGATATAAAAGCAAAAATGGAAAGGTTAGTTACCGCATCTGGCCAAATGGGACAAGCCTAGGTACCTCGTGAAGGTCCTTTCCAATACCTGGGACCCTAAAACAGCCACACTATGCAAGCTTTCAAATCCAAACAAACTGGGAACAAGGGAAGGGTGCACAGGCATATGTAATCACCCTAGACATATACAAAACACGGAAGGGAACTGCACTCTCATACCGGACCGGGTACACATCCCATGACCCTGCAACATGCTCAGCCCTGGGTACCACTGGCACTCACAGGAAGCTGCGCTGTCCCCAGAGCCACAGGCAGTTAGCCCCAGACAGGTCTGGGTGCAAGAACCATAGGAAAAATTACAAAAGAAATTAATACAACACACAGAGAAACCCCAGCACTCACTTACAAGCTCTCAGCTAAGATTTAAAAGCAAAAATGGAAAGGTTAGTTACCGCATCTGGCCAAATGGGACAAGCCCAGGTACCTCGTGAAGGTCCTTTCCAATACCTGACCTGTCTGGGGCTAACTGCCTGTGGCTCTGGGGACAGCGCAGCTTCCTGTGAGTGCCAGTGGTACCCAGGGCTGAGCATGTTGCAGGGTCATGGGATGTGTACCCGGTCCGGTATGAGAGTGCAGTTCCCTTCTGTGTTTTGTATATGTCTAGGGTGATTACATATGCCTGTGCACCCTTCCCTTGTTCCCAGTTTGTTTGGATTTGAAAGCTTGCATTGTGTGGCTGTTTTAGGGTCCCAGGTATTGTAAAGGACCTTGAGGAGGTACCTGGGCTTGTCCCATTTGGCCAGATGCGGTAACTAACCTTTCCATTTTTGCTTTTAAATCTTAGCTGAGAGCTTGTAAGTGAGTGCTGGGTTTTCTCTGTGTGTTGTATTAATTTGCTTTGTAATTTTCCCTATGGTTCTTGCACCCAGACCTGTCTGGGGCTAACTGCCTGTGGCTCTGGGGACAGTGCAGCTTCCTGTGAGTGCCAGTGGCACCCAGGGCTGAGCATGTTGCAGTGTCATGGGATGTGCACCCGGTCCGGTATGAGAGTGCAGTTCCCTTCCGTGTTTTGTATATGTCTAGGGTGATTACATATGCCTGTGCACCCTTCCCTTGTTCCCAGTTTGTTTGGATTTGAAAGCTTGCATTGTGTGGCTGTTTTAGGGTCCCAGGAATTGGAAAGGACCTTGAGGAGGTACCTGGGCTTGTCCCATTTGGCCAGATGCGGTAACTAACCTTTCCATTTTTGCTTTTAAATCTTAGCTGAGAGCTTGTGAGTGCTAGGTTCTCTCTGTGTGTTGTATTAATTTGTTTTGTCATTTTCCCTATGGTTCTTGCACCCAGACCTGTCTGGGACTAACTGCCTGTGGCTCTGGGGACAGCGCAGCTTCCTGTGAGTGCCAGTGGCACCCAGGGCGGAGCATGTTGCAGGGTCATGGGATGTGTACCCGGTCCCGTATGAGAGTTCATTTCCCTTCCGTGTTTTGTATATGTCTAGGGTGATTACATATGCCTGTTCACCCTTCCCTTGTTCCCAGTTTGTTTGGATTTGAAAGCTTGCATTGTGTGGCTGTTTTAGGGTCCCAGGTATTGGAAAGGACCTTGACGAGGTACCCGGGCTTGTCCCATTTGGCCAGATACGGTAACTAACCTTTCCATTTTTGCTTTTAAATCTTAGCTGAGAGCTTGTGAGTGCTGGGTTTTCTCTGTGTGTTGTATTAATTTGTTTTGTAATTTTCCCTATGGTTCTTGCACCCAGACCTGTCTGGGGCTAACTGCCTGTGGCTCTGGGGACAGCGCAGCTTCCTGTGAGTTCCAGTGGCACCCAGGGCTGAGCATGTTGCAGGGTCATGGGATGTGTACCCGGTCCGGTATGAGAGTGCAGTTCCCTTCCGTGTTTTGTATATGTCTAGGGTGATTACATATGCCTGTGCACCCTTCCCTTGTTCCCAGTTTGTTTGGATTTGAAAGCTTGCATTGTGTGGCTGTTTTAGGGTCCCAGGTATTGTAAAGGACTTTGACGAGGTACCTGGGCTTGTCCCATTTGGCCAGATGCAGTAACTAACCTTTCCATTTTTGCTTTTAAATCTTAGCTGAGAGCTTGTAAGTGAGTGCTGGGTATTACTCAGATGGGAGACTGATCTGGGGGTGGAGAAAGACCAAGAGGATTGGGATAGATTGTTTTATGACTCGTGCAAAAACTTATTATGTGCGGATCTTAGGGAGAACATTATCAAGACCTCTTTTAGGTGGTACCTAACTCCCATTCAAACAGCACACTCCGTTAGAAATGGAACTAGACTCTGCTATAGGGGCTGCGAGGAGGTGGGTACCTACCTTCACATGTGGTGGGAATGCCCGGGGGTTAATGCTATTTGGAAAAACCTATCTAGACTCTTAAAGGGCCACTAAACCCAAAATCTTTCTTTCATGATTCAGATAGAAAATAGAAAATTTAACAACATTACAATTTAGTTCCATTATTTATTTTGCTTCATTTTTTAAATATCCTTAGTTGAAGAAAAAGCAATGCACATGGTGAGACAATCACACGAGGCTTCTTTGTGCAGCAACCAATCAGCAGCTAGTGAGCATATCTAGATATGCTTTTCATCAAAGAATATCAAGAGAATAAAACAAATTAGATAATATAAGTAAATTAGAAAGATGTTTAAAATTGCATTCTCTTTCTAAATCATAAAAGAAAAAATGTGGGTGGCATGTCCCTTTAAGTGATCTGTTGGATGAGACCATACACCTAGAAATATCACAGGCTCTCTTACATGACAATTTACCTGCTTTCAATAAATATATTAATACCTTCATTAGAATTTTATGTACAATAACTATAACCAGCATAGCAAAGTATTGGAAGACGGGAGTGCCTACATGGGCGGAAATATTGTCCAAAATCAAACAAACGTATTGTATGTATGAATCAGCTGCTCAGGTACAAAATTTATCGGATTCCTTTCAGAAAATATGGTATTATTGGATGCTAGGAAAGGAAGGTGAGGGTGTATTATTAACAGATCCCAGTTCATAGATAAATCGGGAAGGAGGAGATGGGGGGAGTGAACCCATTTGGGGAACATAGCGTTGTAGGACCAAGGAAACAAGGTCCTATAGGTTATATTAAGGAGCAGTGGAAGCATATAGTTTTGGGAGAATAGAGAAGACCGTGATGTGGTGGCAATTATAGGCTTACTAACAGTCAAATGTAACTTATATGTAACAACTTGTTTATATTTTAGGTTTTTTGTTGTTTTAGGTTTGTTTTCATTAATATAATTGGTCAATAATATAGAATTGGGGAGTACTTCTTTTTCCTTCCCAAGCTCTACAAGTTAATGACCTGCCCCTTATTAAACTGCTAGATGGTCCTCAAGGAGAGTACAGTGCTACAGGGGCATTATAGCCATCCTAACATTTGTAATGATCCAGAAGAAGGAGCCCGGTGGAAGATAAGGACTTATGCCCTATAATTAGTATTAGTAGCTACTTGTCAGCACTACAGCGACTTACTGAACTTTTACTATGACCATGTTCCATTACAGTTTCTTGTTTGTAAGGGCCAGATGATATGTTAACGGCCTATTATGACTGATTTGTTTTGTATTGTAATTTTCAAATGCTTAATAAAAAAGATTTAATCTAAATAAGTAAGTAACATAAAAAACATAACATAAAAATTCATGCAAGCCAAGGCAACAATATAAAAATATAAGGGTATGAACTGTCTTGAAGGGGTATGTTTCCAGAATCCAGACTGTAAATACGAATTTTGCTAGCTAGCAAAATAATAGCTCCTCTTAATGTTTAAAACTTCTGAATGCTGATTTAATGCAGTGTAGTATTTTCTTATATATACTACATACAAACACACATATACTGTATCTATACAAAATTACGTTATTTGTCCCCACAATGTCTTCTGTGAACCCTCACGGTTAGCATAGCTACATTCTCTCAGTATGAAATGCAGGAAATAATGAACCCTTAGTCCTCTAGTTAGATCAGGAAGGAAGGAGTTAATCCTGCCACTTCATATCATATCTGTCCTATCATGATCAGTTTTTTCACAGTAATTTATTGTTGCTTCTGTTTAGAAGTCACTTTGAAAGAGTCCTTCCTAGTACGAGTGTGTGATTTATTAACTAAATAAATGCAGGGGGGTTTTTTTATATATATATTTTTATTGAGGTTGAAAAATAAGTACAACAGGCAATTTATATCACAGGGTTACAACATACATGAGAAAACAATCACTAACATGAACTTAATCTCCCAATAAAGATTTGTCAAACTAGGTAAACGTATGTTGCCTAAGAAAGCAAATAAAAAGTGAACCTCCTATTTTCCCTTAATGTGTAATAAGATATATAAAGAAGTAGAAATTTCCCAAAAAACATAAGGTGGCCTCATGTGGACCTCCAGGACTAGATTGATGGAATAGTGGGGGACTTTGGGGATAAAATAAAATAACAAATCAGGCCACTCTTGGGACCCATATTCTGTAGAGAATGATGCAAATCAAATTGAATAAGGAACAATAATAGCTTGGTAGAAGGAGCAAGAACATAGTAAAATTAATAGTTATTACCACTAATCAGACACTTAGGGATAAGAGGGTATATATAAGATATTAGATAGATGTACACCAAGTCTTTCTGGAGTGTGATCGCTTCAGTTTGAGGGCTGTTCTAAAGTGAATAAAACAGGGAGCAATGATACACTCCTAAATTTAGAAGCAAGTTTACTCCCGTCTAGTAGAGAAGCCTGGTATCTATGTGTAATATTATAGTAACATTTCAGTATGCATCATCATGATAGGAATATATTATTCATGCAATTAACAAAACAATATCAATGAGCATACAAAAGGGGAGGTGTTGGAATGCTATCAAGATGTCACACAGGTCCGTAATTTAAACAGTTATACTCTGGAACATTATAATAACCTAAGCACATAAATATATTCATTTAAAAGGCAAGAAAGAGAGCTAATATGTTTACCAATCTACCTAATTGAATCTGGTATAGTCAGCACCCGCCCCAGAGTTTATACTTACGTACTATGAGATAAAACTGTTGATACATTCTGTAGGTTAAGCGTTCCTGTGCACTCTAAGAATTGTCGGGGCCTATGATGGGAGATACTTCCTGTGTGCAATTGATGGCATGGTTCTCAACTAAACAATACAATTAATCTTGAAACTGGGATGGTGTTGATACTCTTTTGAATTTATAGGTAAAACTTTACTCCCCTCTAGTGGAGAAGCCTGGTATCTATGTATAGACTTATAGCAGCATTACAAGATGTATCATCGTGGTAGGAATATATTTTTCATGTATTTCAACAAGCAATATCAATTAACATACACAGATACAGTTGTGGAAAGTCAATCCAAATGTCCCACAGGTCTGCAAGTTAGACACAGAGTAAGGCTCTAAAACATATGGCTACCATAGAACATAGATGTATTCACCTATATACTAAGAAATAAAAATATTGGTACCCTGTGCAGGTTAAGCGTTCATGTACACTCTGTGGATTGTCAGGGTCCCTAATGGGAGAAACTGCAAACGTGTAATTGGTGGTATGATTTACAGCTATATACTGCAAATAATCCTGTGACAGCAGCCATGTTAACCCAAACCCAAGCCACATATCTGATATATAAACGGATACTTAATAATTTCAGATTCCTAGGTCATCGTAGATAGTTCCTGTTAATAAGTCCTGTTAATAAGTGGATGTGTTTCTAAAAGTAAAGAGTCTTGATAGTGGAGATGAACATGCAGGCAAACAGTCCCACTGATTATATTCTACATAGGATTTGATCAGCCGATACCTGCTTTAACATCTCTGAAAGCGTACCAATGCTCTGCCCTTGCTGTTAAATAGAGCTGATACCTGGTGGGCAAATCTCTAAGGAATCCATGGCAGCTTAATGAGATCCAGATGGTTAGCCGATTGAGCGAGGATTCCACTTGGATAAAAATTAAGGCTTCCTCCATATTTGCTCCTATATCCTTGTGGGCAGCACTTGTCTCCTCTAAGTTGTCCCAGAGTTGGCTCGAGGAGCTAGATAGTTGAAGTGGTGTCCTGGCCATGATATCTTTCTCAACTCTCGGAAAACTGACCCTGGCCTTGGTAGCTCTCTCCCCATGCCGTTTTATGGCGTCTCCTTTCCACGCTGTGGATTGTGTAGCAGAAAGAACAAGTGGTGTAGCTTGCTGGGAGGTGCTGGGGACATGATCTTTCCCTGGCTCACGACCATGTGGGGCGGGCATCCCCCGGTCTTTAGGGTGTACATGAGAATCACCTCCTCTGATTCCTTGCTTGTTTTTTCCTCTAGCTATAGTACTCCGGTTACCAATTTGGAGAGTAAGTGTACGGAGACTATGTACTTCAGCGGACCAAACTTGAACCAAACTCTCATAATGTTCATTAAGCAGGCGGGCCACGGACTCCAGTATTAAGCAGGCGTTAGAATCTATCTGGTCTGCTCAAGTGTTGATATCAGTGTAATGTGAATAAAGTCCCTCTTAAACTCTTCTTGTGTGTAGCTTTAATAGGATCCCTCTCCACAGGTTTTCGGGCAGCGTTATATATCTGCCTGGCAACCCAGTTTCCCGGGGGGGGGGGTTAAAATGCGGCAGCCCTGGTCACAAAGATGAAGGCCCTGTAAGCAATGGCGATCTCTTCATGACTCAGCTAAAGAACATAGGCAGTTAGCAATCCTGATACAGGTCTGATCTTCAATACTCTTCAGGCTGTTATAAAGTATGGGTATACTTTAATTTTAAGGAAATATCCAAAAATAGTGGCTATGAAAATGAATTAAAGCTCCTCTCAGATGCATCCTGCCACTTCAGCTTTAAACTCCGCCCCCCATAAATGCAGGTTTTATTAGTAGAAGGTGAGACATATATGTCTACTGTGCACCAGGAGGAGATACAATTCACTGTCTGTATGTGTATGTATTAAAAGATGAAAGTTATAGACATGTCCTGCACTTTAGAATCAGGGGGTAGGTATGTGTCTTCATATGTGTGTGCTTTAAAGGCAAATAATATCTAGCCCCCAATTAGTGTGACTGTGTGTGTGCTGTAGAAGCAAGTGATTGGTATGTGTTGTCATATGTGTCTGCTTTATGAGTAGGGGTAGGTATGTGTCCTTATATGTGTTTACTTTAGGAACAGAGAATAGGTGTAATGATGTGTATGCTTTATGTTATAGTTTAAGTTCAATAGTTATGCTTAGTTCACTCTGTGCACTACAAACAGTTAACATTTTAGTCATGTGATTGGAGGGGGCGGGCAGTTATTGTTAAGATGGATGCTGCTGAATAAAGTCTGTATTCCTGTTCTCTCTCCTTGCTGTTTGCTAATACATTATAAAGATCATCACATGGTACCAGAAGTGGGGTGAAAAGTGACATGGCAGCAAACAGCAACACAAAGAACATTCCTTCTCTGGATTTAGAGTCAGGGAACATTTCTGACAATTGGTCAAAATGGAGGGAGCTGATTGAACTTGTGTTTGCAGGCCCAGATGCAGACAGATGGACTGATCAACAGAAGGCAGCACACTTTTTGATATGTGTGGGACAAAAGGGACGTGATGTATGCAGAGCCTGGCAGGCAAGTGGGGATATCACTGCAGATGACAAAAAAAAACCAGAGGTATTGTTTGCAAAGTTTGAAGCATACTGCAATCCAAGGAAAAACACCACAGTGCAGAGGAAAATGTTTTATGAGAGGAATCAGTGTGGAGGTGAATCTGTGGATGAATGGGTGACACAGCTGCGCTTGCTTGCCAAAGACTGTGCTTTTTATGATGCAGGTGATATGATAAAAGACCGTATTCTGATGGGCAGTAAGTTTAAAGAAGTTCAGGAAAAGCTGCTGCAGGAAGAAGATTTAAATCTTGAGAAAGCCATCAGGATTGCTAGAGCATATGAAATGTCAAGAAAGGACATGCAGGTACTGGAAGGAACACAACACCAGATCAGTGCTATAGAAAATCAAAGCAGCAGATACTGGCAAGAAAGAGGACACAAGGGGATGAAAGGCAAGTGGGACACTGGGACAAGTAACACACAAGCAACCTGTGGCTACTGTGGAAACATGCACAACAAAAATGCTGCCTGTCCTGCAAGGTGGCAGATATGTAATAAATGCAAGAAAAGAGGACATTTTGCCAGGGTGTGTAAACTGTTTTCACATATTGCAAGGACACAAACACAGGCTGTACACGCCATAGAGGACAATGATGACAATGCAGGGTTAGACTCAGATTGCACCCCAATATATCTTGCAGCAGTACAGAAATCACACAAGTCTGCAGATGAAGCAAATGTAACCCTACAGATAGGGGCTCACAAAACTCCAGTCACATTCAAAATAGATACAGGGGCACAAGTAAACTGTGTGCCAAGCCACACATACCTGGAACTCCTTAGAAATGAATTCCCCTTAGAGACTCAAGACCTACCAAAACTGTTGGGATATGGTGGTGAAAAGCTGAAAGTGATGGGTCGCTGCCATGCAAAATGTTTTTACAAGGGATCTGAAAAGGTCTTACAATTGTTTGTGATAGAAACAAAAGCCCCAGCAGTATTAGGTCTAAAAACAAGTAAAGATATTGGACTTGTAAAGATCATTATGGCTGTGGATGGTGGGTGCAGCGAACTGTCAAAGGACAACATTAAGCATGAGTACAGTGATCTATTCAAAGGCCTAGGGTGCCTCCCGGGGATTAGCCGCATACGTATAAAAGAGGGTGCACAGCCTGTCATTCATGCCCCAAGGAAAATACCTCTATCCCTTGAGGCTAAAGTCAAACAAGAATTAACTAGGATGGAGAAGTTGGGGGTAGTAAAAAAGGTCACAGAACCATCAGAATGGGTCAGTTCTATGGTTGTGGTAGAGAAGAAAAACACAGGCGCAATTCGTATTTGCATTGACCCACGTGATTTGAACAAAGTAATAATGAGAGAACACTACAAACTCCCCACCATAGATGATATAGCTCACAAGCTAGTAGGAGCAACAGTGTTTAGTGTACTAGATGCACAATCTGGTTACTGGCAATTGCGTCTTGATGAACCCAGCAGTCACCTGACCACTTTCAACTCCCCCTTTGGACGATGGCGTTTCACAAGGGTACCTTTCGGCATTGCTTCTGCTCAGGAGATATTTCAAAAGAAATCACATGAGTTGATTGCTGGTCTACATGGTGTTGAAGTAATAATTGATGATTTGCTGGTTTATGGAAAGGATCGTACAGAACATGACGAAAACCTTATTGCCTTACTCAAGCGGTGTCGGGAGAAAAATCTTAAACTCAATCCAAACAAAATGCAAATTGGGGTAGAAGAGGTTACATATTTTGGACACCTTCTAACCAAAGAGGGTTTAAAGCCTGATCCAAAGAAGATAACAGCAGTTATTAGCATGAAGGCCCCATCCTCCAGGAAGGAACTAGAGACATCATTAGGCATTTTTAATTATCTATCCAAGTTTTCTCAGGGCCTCGCTCAGCTGACAGCCCCACTACGTGCATTGCTACAAAGGGATGCTATTTGGTCTTGGGACGCAAACATGGAAAAGACATTTGAGAAAGTAAAAAAACTGATCACTAAACATCCGGGGCCAATACTGAAATATTTTGACGTAAACTGCAACACTGTGCTTCAAGTGGATGCATCCCAGTTTGGGTTAGGTGCTGTGCTAATGCAACAAGGACATCCTGTTGCATATGCTTCACGAGCTCTGACAACAACACAAGCCAATTATGCTCAAATTGAGAAGGAGATGTTGGCCATTGTAAATGGATGTGAGAAATTTCACCAGTATATCTATGGTCGCCCAGTGGTTGTGGAAACTGATCACAAACCATTGGAGTACATCATGCAAAAACCACTATCTGCTATACCTCCACGCCTGCAGAGGATGGTTATGAAACTACAACAGTATGATCTCACAGTGAAATATAAACCAGGAAAGGAAATTCCGATGGCAGATACGCTGTCTAGGGTGTTTCCAGAAGGACATGAAGCACGGGATGAACCTGAATTGGAAGAACAGGTACATACAGTACTAGTAAATATTCCAATAGCTGATGTACGGCTGGAAAAAATTAGACAAGATACCAAACAAGATAAAGTACTAGAAAAACTAATTCGTGTCATGTGCAATGGCTGGCCAGAAAAACGAAAGAAGCTTTCTCCTGAGTTGCAGGGATTCTGGCCTGTGAGAAATGAACTATCCTTTCATACGGATATCATATTCATGGGTGACCGTATTGTTATTCCTAAATCACAGCAGGCAGAAATATTGGAGCAAATTCACCAGGGACATTTGGGCATTACTCTTTGTAAGCGCAGAGCACGGGATGTGGTTTACTGGCCTAATTTGGACCTTGATATTGAGACACTTGTGAAGACATGTGAAACCTGCCAGACATTTCAAAAAAACAATGCAAAAGAACCTCTCACACCATGGAACACTCCTTCACGGGCATGGCAGAGACTGGCCACAGATATTTTTCATTTTGAGGACAACCACTACCTGATAGTAGTAGATTACTACAGCAAATTCTTTGAGTTAGTACAGCTGAGAAATCTAAAAGCATCAGCAATCATATGGGCTTTCAAAACAATACTCTCGAGACATGGAGTGTGTGAAGAACTTGTGTCTGATAATGGCCCGCAATTCTCAAGTGCTGAATTCCAGTGCTTTCTGCGTGAATGGGGAGTCAGGCACAAACCAGTAAGTCCGTATCACTCACAGGCCAATGGTTTAGCTGAGAAGTATGTTGGCATAGCCAAATCCATTATCAGAAAAGCACAATCATCAGGGCAGGATGTGTACCTAGGCCTGTTAAACTATCGTGCAACACCCATGGAGGGTTTATGTTCACCTGCACAGCTGCTCATGGGTAGAGCACTGAGGACCACAGTGCCTATTGCACCACAGAAATTGCAGCCTCAGACTATCCCACAGGATCAGGTAACAGGTCAGAGGAACATAAACATGAAAAAGCAAAAGCTGTATTTCGACAAATCTACCAAGTTACTTGGTCCACTCAGGGTTGGGCAAGCTGTGAGACACAGAGTCACTGGGGATACATGGGAACCTGCTCGAATTGTCAGTGAAGCTAATTCACCAAGGTCATATATAATCAAAACCAAGTGTGGACAGAAACTGAGACGCAACAGGCGTCATCTTCGCCCAGACACTGCAGCTGATACTCTACTCGAGGAACCAAGCAGCAATGACAATAAAGAGCAAAGCAATGAATGCACAGAATTCCCTAACATGGATGTAAAGTCTACTGAGGACTTTGAGGACAACATAAGTGTATCAGCTTGCGATAATGCTGGGAATGACTCTCAACCTGACACTGATTGTACTGCTAGTGAGCCAGCAGTTACTTTCTCTCGTTATGGTCGAGCTATCAAACCAAAAATATGGGAAGACTTTGTCTCATATTAAGTGTTTCATATTTGAAGGGGAAGATGTAATGATGTGTATGCTTTATGTTATAGTTTAAGTTCAATAGTTATGCTTAGTTCACTCTGTGCACTACAAACAGTTAACATTTTAGTCATGTGATTGGAGGGGGCGGGCAGTTATTGTTAAGATGGATGCTGCTGAATAAAGTCTGTATTCCTGTTCTCTCTCCTTGCTGTTTGCTAATATATTATAAAGATCATCACAATAGGTATGTGCCTTATTTAAACCATTTTTAACATTTTATATTAAAAGTTAAGTTTTAAATACCCGCCACTATTCGGGGCTTCCCTCTATTAGTATACAGTGGTCCCTCCGTCTAGTATTGGGGAGTGCTATCCAAGTACATTCTTTCTCATTCGCTTCTGCGATTGATCCCTTTCTCACATGTATATGTATGTATTTATAAAGGGCTCAAAATTTCAAGTACTTAGCTCAGGGGCATATTTAGGTTTTGTGCTGCCCTAGGCACTCAGAATCCTGCTGCCCCCCCCCCCCCCCAGGATTTAGGTAATTTTTTGACATATTTTTTGGTTAGGGAGTTGTGATTTCTTTTTATTTATTTATTATTTTTTTTAATGCTGCTGCTGCATTTTAAAATTACATTTTCCCCAGCCAGGGTTTGTAAAAAGCTTGCATACAGTCTCAGGTAGGTTGAATTAGCACATGTAGTACACCTGCTGCTAAAAGACACACATGTCAGGGCATATAGTAGTACACCTGCTACTAAAAGACACACATATCCGGGCACAGAGCTATCCCCTACTCCTACAGCAAATACTTATCAAGGAACATACCTAATATCATGTTATCCTAAAAAAGCACATACATTACAGGGCACCTAGCTATCTGCTCCTAACATGCACACATATTAAGGCACATACCTATTCTCTGTTCCTAAAGTAAACACATATAAGGACACATACCTACCCCTACTCGTAAAGCAGACACATATGACAACACATACCAATCACTTGCTTCTACAGCACACACACAGTCACACTAATTGAAAATACAAGCAGAAAATAATGCTTGTTCTCTATAATTTTTTTTATTTTTTTTTTATAATAAATTTAGGCAAATAGTCTTTATTTGCCTAAATTTATTATTAAAAAAAAAATTATAGAGAACAAGCATTATTTTCTGATCAATTTATTGATAGAATCTATCCACTACCTTGTAAATTAGAAATAATTTTGTATCATATCCCCAGTCCTGGGTGAGTACATTTTTAGAATTATACCGGTCTATCTGCAGTATCCTTTAATTTACCACTAATATATAAGGGGGCTGTCCTCTCATGGGATTGCAGTAAAATACTTTTTGACTCTAATATAATCCGGACTTTCATTAGTCCTCCCACCAGGAGCTTTATAAAAAGTACACCACTAACAACCTCTAATTAGAGGATGTGGTAAGCACGACATTTTACTGACATATAGGATTTGTGTTTCTATTTGGTGAATCCATCAGTGGGGTACTCCACCTTGGTATAGATATTACAACTTTATGTTTACACACTTGAGAGCGATACGCTTATTATAAGGTGGCCCCTGCATCTGGTCAATCCCCATTCTAATTTTCACAAAAACAGTTACCTTTGAACTCTCTAGTTCCAGCTCAGCTCAACATTAGTAACACTAGCTATCCCAGCACTAATTACACACTAGGTCCGACCTTTGTGGATATCAGCTCAGAGATCAGTAGCCACCAGCTATTATTAACAGTATAATCTCATGGAGGTTACACCCTAATACCATTATAAGGTCCACTGTAAGTAAATATTTTCTATGCCTGTTATTAACTAACTACCCCAAATACGCTTTTTTTCAATAGCATTTCATTAACATATCTCTACCGTATATCAGAAATCTTGTCTGCAAATTGAATTGTTTTCCAAACCCACTCCGTGGGTATCCTTTGCTCTGTACCAATCCATTTACAATACCTAGGTTTCAAAATGGCGCTTTAAACACAAAGTTATTGGTTTAAGTATTTTGAACATGCAGTGCTGAAAATAGTGGGCAGGATAACGTGACATCATCGGTGAATAAAAGATATAACTTTTAGAACGTTATGAAACTTCGTTTTGGAGAAAATATAGGTCAGTAGGTTTTAATTAATGTTTATTAACTTTAATATGTTAGTTGTTTAGCTTAAAAATTATAACAGAAAGTAATCCTTTAAGCAGGTGGGTCTGAATACTCCTCAGATCACCTGACAGGACCACGAGTGTGACCCTACAAGTACACCACTAATACCCTCACTGCAGAGGGGGTGGTAAAGCACTACAAGTCACTCACACTCAGGATTTACAGTTATGGGTATTATACCAAGACACATATGCTATTAAGCAATTTTCTCCTGGTGTTTTCCACCTTAGTGATCCAATTTGTTTTGTCTTGTGGTCCACAACTGTATTTTTAATTTATTTAAACCATTTATAACATTTTATATTAAAAGTTAAGTTTTAAATACCCGCCACTATTCGGGGCTTCCCTCTATTAGTATACAGTGGTCCCTCCGTTTAGTATTGGGGACTGCTATCTAAGTACATTCTTTCTCATTCGCTTCTGTGATTGATCCCTTTCTCTCAGTAATTCCTTTAATGTACAGCACCCCTGTCTTATCCCCTACATCAGTATACCTTTTCCTTGTGAATAGTACACAGGGATTTGTAATTGGGAATAATGACACAATACCAGTAGTGCCATCGAAATCTCTTTTTCTCTTGTCATCATAATACATATACATGTGTAAATATGTATATGTATGTATAGATATATGTATATATGTGTGTACATACGTATTTGTGTTTATATGTGTATATATGTCTGTAAATACATATATACACATATAAATACATATGTACACACATATATACATATATCTATACATACATACATCTTGAGACAGGTATATGTATGTATCTCTATGTTAAAGCCCTTTGACTTCCTTTTTTTCTAACACCTGAGACCTCATATCTTTGAGCCCTTACAACTTTTTTGTGTAATTTTTTTAAAATAATTTTTTTTTTATTAGATAGTGTTATTATGAGTGCAACTGTACTTTTTAATGATTTTTATGTGTTTTATGAGTTTTTTGTTTCCTGAAACAGTTAACCAGAGCACTAAAGGCGCGGTAATCATTCTAGCGTAAATCGCGATTGCGCTTAAGCAATCACATTTACTTTCAACTTGCAATACAAGCTGTAAACCCAGAGCACACAAACAACCGCAATATGCTCTAATCCTGTTCTACTGTGTGTTTAACCCCCTTTGGACTCAGAACCCACGATGCACTGCTGGTCCCAAGCAGATCCCAATGCTAATCCAAACAGCAGAACTAGTTGCATGTGAGTCCTGCGACTATTCCTGCTGATTGGATCAGCAGCGTGTCCCGCTCAGGACCGACTGCACTGCTGGCCCCAAGTGGTGCTTCTATTTACCCTTTTGAAGGGGTTAAACACAGTGTAGTAGTGATGTCCAGTTCGTGAACGAATCGTTCTTTTGAACTGGTTCTTTTCACTGAACTGTGTGAATCAGTTAGTGTAGCAGGATCGATAGTTGTAAAATGACATGCTCTAACAGATTAGAACATGTATTTTTTCAACTATTATGGCCTTTTAATTATGCTTAATGGGGGAAAAAACTTTGCAATATAGTTTAATTATTTTGCCCACATTTCCGTGATTTTACTGACCATTGTTTTTTGTTCTACAATACTTCATACTTTAGAAGCCTAACCCTACTACATTTCCCTGTGATTGATTACTTTTACATCAGGGGTTTTCTAACCTGTCCTCAAGCTTCCCTAACAGGACAGATTTTCAGGATACCTGAACTGGACCACAGGTGAAATAATTAGCGGACTAGTAAACATGGTTATTAACCTGCTCTCTCCCAAGGTATTTAATCCTGAAAAGCTGGTCTGTTAGGGAGGCCCGAAGACAGAATTGCAAATTCCTGCTTTAGACCATTTATACCTGTCCCTAATTACACCAGCAGATGGGTTGAGGTGTGGCAGGTAAAGGATGCAAACAAAAAATATATTGTAAATGGTTTTTAAAACATTTCTTTTTTAATATAGACACCTGCAATGTAGAGTATTTTGCTAGTATATTTTACGCGTAAATATGAATAAGTAGTTTTGCTGCTTTTGGTTTAACTTGATATGAAAGCGATTTTGAAAAGGGGTAACAACCGCATGAGCAAAATTGCTCACTAAATGCGACACGGCGCGCAAGCATCATAGAACTCTATGATACTATCTACCTTATGTAAGGCGCCCATAAGTCCCACCCACAGCAGTCATTCATTGGTTAGCCTCTCGCTTCCTGCATCTAAGGTCAGCCGGTGTCCCTGCTGTATTATCATTGGCCAGCGCTCTGTAAATTGCTGGCAGGAGGATGCCCTTGACTATGTTACATATATAGACCGAGAGAGTGAGGCTGTTATGGCGCAGCCGGAGACTCCAATGATAGAAGGCTTCACTCCCAGTATTCATCGCGAAGAGGGTTTCAAGAATAAGTTTTTGAGGAAGGTGCGGGAGAACCCGTTTGTGCCAATTGGTAAGAGAGTGTCTGGTAGCAATGCTAATGGGTTCTGAAAGCTCAGGATGTGCATACACGGTATTTGTAAGATCAGTAATTATAAATAAATATAAAATGAGCATGTTGAAGAAACATGATAGTTTCTTATACACACGATTAGTACCTAAAATAAAGTATGAAATGTGCCGTCATACTTGGAACACTGTCATACGGATGTTTATAAACATCAGCTGTATTGCTTTTTATTTTGAAATTGACTCCAAATATATTGTTTAACGTTTTATTGTAATTAATGATGAGGAAATCCTCTTCAACGCCTTATTAGAGTTTACATCTATTACACATGGGAATTTGAGATTGCATAAAACTGGTTCCCAAACTGTAGTGATAGTAAAGACTGACCCAAAGGTGACCTGCATTCTAATAAGTGCTTTGCCTTGTAACAAAGTGACTTTTATAAGATAATTGTATTCCTTCCTTTCATGTTTCTGCCATATGTTCTCCTCTAAATACTTTTTTTTTTTTTTCCCCCATTATCTTGAGCTTCAGAGTCTCTAGACCAGTGGTTCTCAAACCTTTTCAGGTCACTGCCCCATTGGTTCTATAAATGCACTTTTGGTAACCCATAAAAATAATATTCATGCCAGGAGCGCACAAGTGCTAATAAAGATATTTGCTCAATATAAGTAACAAACGATTGTTGTCATGTAAACTCATGACCTGTTATTGTAATGAAGGGGAATCAATGATCAAAGCACTGATCAGCACTGACATAGCCGGCAACTCTCCCAGAGCTACATGGGCGTGCCGGTAATGTTCACCACGAACGTGCGCCATGGTGACATTACAGAAGAGGTGGGACCGCAAAATCACAGACAGTAAAGAGAGCTGGATGAGGGGGGGGGGGGTTGCTGTTTAAACCTCTCAATATTAATGGGACATTCCGGTCAAAAATAGATGTATTACATCTGTGAATAGAAACATATTTGTAATATAAATGTATTGGCAAAAATGCTTCAAATAAAAGTTATCACTGTTTTAGTGTTATCATTTTTCTCTGCATGTGAAGCTAAACTAGATATCCTCAGTGCACTAGCATTTTAAATACTGCAGCTACTCAGGGCACCAGTGGAGCTTGTATCATGTCAGCAATAAACAAATTGAGTCATTACTAGATGATACAAGCCCATAGGCTCTCTGAAATTCACTGAAATTGACTTGCATAAGTGTTTTAAATGTAGGTAGCATAAAAATCTCAACATTTTCTCAGCATTTGGGGTGTGAAAAGGGCTTAGCAGAGAAAGGGTTAATTGTATTTTAATGTTACCAGTTTATCCAATCCCTGGTTTGATGCCACTTAGCAGAAGTCTTAAATTGCCATAGTCGACGATTTGGAGTTTATTTGTTTGCTTGGAGCATAGTTGTACTACTGCACCAATATATCATCTTTATAGAAAGTAAACTTGCCAAAGTATTATGTAGTGCACCTCCAGATTATTTCTGTTTCAGAAAATTTTAAAAACCTTAGATGGTTTACTGTGTACAAAGCTACTCATACAAGCACAATATGTGTTTCCTGTTACTATACTATGATTCTAAACTGTAATGTTAATGTACAACACTGGCAAAACAAAGAATGCAAGCCTACAGTACAAGTGGCTTTAATTCATCTAAGTGAAAGTGTAAGCTGCTGATACATTTGAACTATCATAAGAAGAAAAACTCTTGGAGCCTTGGCAAAGTGAGAAAGTTGTTTTGCGTTTCTCATCTAGGACAGAGCACAAAAATTTACAATAATTAAACTGGGAGGGCACACTAGTATCCTCTTTTACTACTAGTGTCACCGGGGCTCGGACAGAATACCAAAGCACATTTGTCCATCAGACTCCAAGGCAGAACATGCTGTGATCTGAGATGTAATCGCAGAAAATGCAGCATGTCTGCAGAAAGAACAGGACACATGGAGGAACTGTTAAGCTCTTTTGCTTTGCAGCACTGCTCTCTGCATCAGGCTGTTTTCTTCAAACAGCGCTGTGGTCTGGTTGCGCTGTGTAAATTTTCCATTGCAGTGAAACCAGAGAGAAGCATTATTGTAAGAGGACAGTCAAATATGCAGCAGGACTGGCTCTCATGTATTTTTACAACCCGGCCAAGCCTTTCCTGGTCTGCATTTTTATAAGCAATGTACCTTTTTATTATTACATTTTTACCTCCTTATTATGTGGTATTAGACCAAGAGCAGGAAAAACAAATGTGTTCAAGAGACATTTCACTTTTTTTTTTTTTTCTTCTCTGCAGCTATTTTTACATTGAGATTTTAAACTCCCGCAATATATTATAACCCTTTATTCTACAGTTAATCAACATGTTGCAATTGAGATGGTGCTTTAATGTAACTGCCAAATATAAATTAAAGGGACACTGAACTCAACTTTTTTTTCTTTCATGATTCAGATACAGCATGACATTTTTAGCAACTTTCTAATTTACTCCTATTAATTTTTCTTCGTTCTCTTGCTATCTTGGTTTTAAAAGCAGGAATGTAAATAATAGCAGCCAGCCCATTTTAGGTTCAGCACCATGGATAGCGCTTGCTTATTGTAGGCTTACATTTACCCACCAATAAGAGCCTAACCCAGGTTCTCGACCAAAATGAACTGGCTCCTATGCATCACATTCCTACTTTTTAAATAAAGATAGCAAGAGAACAAAGAAAAAATGATAATGGAAGTAAATTAGAAAGTTGCTTAAAATTACATGCTCTATCTGAATCATGAAAGAAAAAAAAAAATTGGGTTTAGTGTCCCTTTAAGTTTCATTTAAAAATGACCTGCAGAAAAGTTTTCACGAAAAAAATCCCATCGCAGAAAGTTGAAAAAAGTTCTGCCTCTGGGCCATCAGACATATGTCCGAGACTGTTCCGTCGTCGGCTGAGGGCAAATACGTTTCAGAGTGCTCTGTTCTAATCAGTCTTGAGGGCCACAACTGCCTCTGGGAACCTAAAAATGGGTCCCACCCCCTACGACATGCTGTTAACTATCTGTCTTTTGATCTTTATCTTTCGATCTGTATCTATCCTTGGCAGATAGTCCTATAAGACAAAGAAGAGGCGCCTCATGGTGTAATAACGTCTTTAACACCAAAATCAAGTAAATACACAGATGGTAACTCCCAATTTGGAGAAGCACACTTAGTGCTATAAACGGCATACCAAGACCTTGAAGTTGCTCGGTAGACTCGTCTACGGCACTGCTTGGCTGATTTCCGAAGGTGATATTGTCCTATGCAAAGAGATCCATAGACTGAACAGGCTCACACCAATCTCTAGTGCTGAACTTTAGTACTGGTACTTGGACATGGATAAAAGTGGCAGGAACCATAAAAGGATAACCAAACACCAGGGTAATGAACGAGTGGCAGCATGCTTGCCACAAAAGAATGTCTCTAAACTCAAGCCACCAATCGGCAAACGCTACCCAGGTTCTGAACCAAAAATGGGCGGGCTCCAAAGCTTACATTTCTGCTTTTTTCAAATAGATACCAAGAGAACGAAGAACATTTGATAATATGAGTTAATCAGAAAGTTGCTTAAAATTGCATGCTGTATCTGAAGCATGAAATAAAATATTTGGATTTAATATCCCTTTAAGCAGTTGAGCTGCCTTTCATATCAGTGCATTTTGACAGGTTTTTCACACACTACTATTTTAAAGTGTCATGTAGATAACATGATGCTCATTCCTGTGGTTATTTAAGAGTCAGCACTGATTGGCTAAATTACATGTCTGTTAAAAGAACTGTTCTAAGGGGCAGTCTGTAGAGGCTTAGAAACAAGGTAATTACAAAGGTAAAATGTGTATTAATATAAGTTTTGTGTATGTATATTGCATGTGAGAAATTGCTATGAATTAGTAACAAATTTGACTTTTTCCTATATTTGACATTAAAGGGACACTAAGGTTAAATTACATTTTCATGATTCAGATACAGCATGTAATTTTAAACAACTTTACAATTTACTTCCATTAAAAAAAATGTGCACAGTCTTTTATATTTACAATTTGAGTCACCAGATCCTACTGAGCATGTGCAAGAATTCAGACTATACGTATATGCATTTGTGATTGGATGATTGCTATCAAGGGGAGTGGAAATATACATGACTTTGAAATTTGTTATAAAAAAAATCTACTACTCATTTGAAGCTCAGACTAAGTGCTATTGCATTGTCTTGCTATCTTGCATTTGTTGATTATGCAAATCTAATGTGTTGACTGGTCCTTTAATTGGGATAGTAACTTTCTCTTAGGACTACTAAACTATAGTGGTATTTTTCTATTCTACCCAAGTGTGTGTGTTTTGCTTTACTGGTCCCTGAAAAAAGGATATCAAGAGAATGATTCAAATTTGATATTAGAAGTAAATTTCAAAGTTGCTTAAAATGGCATATTTTATATGAATCATGAAATTCTGATAATGTAATTACAGATAAGAATACATCATTTTGATGCCACAATATATGTGGGAAATATCTACCTGTATGTAACAATATTAAACATGTTGCTTTCTCGTCTCCTTAGGCTGCCTTGCCACTGCTGGAGCACTTACCTATGGACTCATCTCATTCAAACAGGGAAAAACAAGGCAGTCTCAGTTGCTGATGCGCTCTCGTATACTGGCACAAGGTTTCACAGTTGTTGCCATTATGGTTGGTGTCTTTATGGCTGCCGCAAAGCCACACAGCGGTCCCCAAGGAGAGAGAGGCACATAATCAGGACTTTGTTTAAGAGACACAATGTGTGAGTGTGCACCTGGGTATAGTAGCATGGTGCACCCTGTCTGAGGCTCTGAAACGTGATAAAAATAAAGTTGTCTTCTACCATCTGTCTTTTTATTATAACTTTGTTTAATTTGTAAGCAAAATCTCAAAAGTATATCTAATTATTCATTGTAACTCACTAATAGTAAATGCAGTAATATGTGTAAATCCCAAGCTCTGATTAGCTACTAAACATTCTGGTAGGTTTTTTTTTTTTTGCCCCGAGGAGCTAGAATTGTACTGTAATTGTGATGAGAATGATGGAGCTATGCTTACAAGGACACACTTGTTTTTTGTTTTTCAAAATAGTAAATAGTGTAGGGTTCAGGGGGAAAAATACTTTTAATATGTATTCTGGTGTAATAAAACTTTTATTTGCTAGAGCGATTATCTTTATCTAATTTCTTATATTTAACCCCCTGCAGTGGGAAAAACACAAAGAAATAGAGTTCAACTCAGGGGTTGAGTCCAGTGGGAATGCTTGGGAAAACTCCCACTAGAAAAATGGTCTCTTATTATTCAGGCCCGGGGAAGGCTAGCACAAAGCAGTCTAGACAGCTGCCTTCAAATTATAGCAGGCAGGTGTTGCAGTAGCACTACTGTCTGTGGAGAACATGTAATGAGAGCTATTTTAGTGCACACTCCCTCTCCCTACTCATTTTTATACAGCTTGAGAGAATGTGCTAGTAGAGGCGGGCTTTTTGAACTGCGCTAGCAGAGACCAGTCTGACCAATGCCAGCAGGGATTTTAAAGCAAGGACAATCCATCAGCCAGGAAAATGCCACAGCTTGCCTGAAGCAACGAGCAGTGCACCCTCACCAGTTGCTCAGCTGTTAAAGGCACAGAGGAGAGAGAGATCCCAGCTATGCTGTTGACTGGGTGCCTCCTGCTCTGTAACAAAGATCTTGTGCCAGTGGGAAATCAACGTGCTGCAACTCTATTCAAGGTAGGAACTTTAGGAAGCTTCTCCAGGTCCCTTATTGCAAAGTGTAAATTTGCACAAAACCCTCCTCACCATCCCAGGAGATGGTGGGGAGGGTTTTTTGCAAATTTATGTTTAGTTGTGTGCTGTCGAACTCCAATCTGATGTCCCTTCCGGTGACTCTTCTATTTTCACTATCTGTTTTGCCTGTCTTGGGGGGGCGCACTGCCGATTCTCTGGCATACACCCCCTTGAACAACCCCCTAAGCGGAGCCAAAATAAATATTAAAGATAAGCGATTATAGTGCCATTCTGGTTGTGAATCCTGTCACTCACTGAAACACGAACCAATCAGATGTATGGAATCACCGGAAGTGACGTCAGATTGGAGTTTTCGATGTATTGGAGTTTTGATAGAACAGTTGCTCTAAAGCTACTGTGACTTGCTTGCAACTCCGTTTTTAAGAGGCATTTGACTCTGACAAAGCAGGCATTGCAACAAAGTATACTGCGCTGTGAATCATAATTCAGGCAACCTGCTAGTCTGCAGAAAGTATACAATATTAGACAGGACTAACAGCAGTATTCTGCGCCCTCTGACTGCACATGCTCTGTATGACGTGATCCACTCCACATATGTTAAATAGGTATGTGTGAAATGCGATTATGTCAGTCAGCAACATGTGCACTCAGAGGGAGCAGATTCTGACAAAGAAGTTGTATCGGATTTTGCTACGCATGCGCTGTTGAAATTTAATACTGTCCCACAAATTAAAAGTACATATAAAATATATATATATACATACATGACACAGTTCAATGAAAGCACATCGTTGCATATTTTATCACAGTGAGAAGTGATTGAACTTTGGTGTGTGTATACACACACACACATACATTACACAGTTCAATGAAAGCACATCGTCATGTATTTCATCACCGTGAGAAGTGATTGTGTGTATGTATGTCTATGTACACACATACACAGTTCAATGAAAGCACATCGTCGCATATTTTATCACCGTGAGAAGTGATTGCGTGTGTGTATGTATATATATATATATATATATACACACACACACAATCACTTCTCACAGTGACAAAAAATGAGACGATGTGCTTTCATTGAACTGTAAGAAGAAAAAATGGGGTTTATTTAGCAGCGCTAAAAAAAGCTAGGAAATGATGATACCAATCTAATTTATGTTTTATACAATCTATTTTATTTAAAAATTCTTATAACACATAAAAACAACAGCAAATGCTTTTCCTAATTAATAAAGGGACGTCTCCCTTATACAACACTTATAAAAACAGACTAGAACCATATAATCCTAGAATTTCAGGTGTAAAGGAATTAATTCTATAGATAACATATGGCAAGCAACAAATTTCTAAGATAAATGGTGAATTAAATATTTAAAAGGCACAAATGTATCAATCCTAATAGCTTTACAGTTCTTCAGTAACAAATTCAGTTATAAAGTTACACAGTTACTTTCCTTGGACATATAATTGGCTCAGGTGTGCTGGATAGTTAAAAAGGCAAAAAACAGCCAATATTCTGATTTAGGTGCCAAAGCAATCGTGGTTAATGGAAATGGTTAATTTAACAGATGAATACCTTGATGTCTTTAAAGTTCAGTTTGCGTGTTTTAAAAAACGTAGTGCAAATTAGTGTAGAGGTACCTTAATCTGTCCTGGTTGCAACCGCTGATTATCTTCACTGTGAGGGATTCACAGACTGTTTGTTCCTGGTGCTTCTGATAAGTCACCTGACCTTCTCTTTGATTCAGAGGTCAGGGGTGATGATCCGTTCTGGTGATGTAGTTATCCTTTTTTTGTTTTCCTTTCTTCTTATAGCCCAAATATTGTTTTAATCTGGGTTCCCTCAGACTTCTTAAGGTTTGAAGAAATCTTTGGTCAGTGTTTAGCAGTAACACCGTATTCCCTGAAGTTACCAAAGGTAGATTTTTTTTTTTCTTGATAAAGCCCAGAAGGGTGAAACGCGTTGAATGGGACCTGCTACACTCTACTAAACTTCATTTACTACTGTCACAAAGCTGTGTGACCCTGCAACTTTAAACTTTTCTCCTGACCCTGCAAGTTAAAATCTACCTTTGGTAACTTCAGGGAATACGGTGTTACTGCTAAACACTGACCAAAGATTTCTTCAAACCTTAAGAAGTCTGAGGGAACCCAGATGAAAACAATATTTGGGCTATAAGAAGAAAGGAAAACAAAAAAAGGATAACTACATCACCAGAACGGATCATCACCCCTGACCTCTGAATCAAAGAGAAGGTCAGGTGACTTATCAGAAGCACCAGGAACAAACAGTCTGTGAATCCCTCACAGTGAAGATAATCAGCGGTTGCAACCAGGACAGATTAAGGTACCTCTACACTAATTTGCACTACGTTTTTTAAAACACGCAAACTGAACTTTAAAGACATCAAGGTATTCATCTGTTAAATTAACCATTTCCATTAACCACGATTGCTTTGGCACCTAAATCAGAATATTGGCTGTTTTTTGCCTTTTTAACTATCCAGCACACCTGAGCCAATTATATGTCCAAGGAAAGTAACTGTAACTTTATAACTGAATTTGTTACTGAAGAACTGTAAAGCTATTAGGATTGATACATTTGTGCCTTTTAAATATTTAATTCACCATTTATCTTAGAAATTTGTTGCTTGCCATATGTTATCTATAGAATTAATTCCTTTATACCTGAAATTCTAGGATTATATGGTTCTAGTCTGTTTTTATAAGTGTTGTATAAGGGAGACGTCCCTTTATTAATTAGGAAAAGCATTTGCTGTTGTTTTTATGTGTTATAAGAATTTTTAAATAAAATAGATTGTATAAAACATAAATTAGATTGGTATCATCATTTCCTAGCTTTTTTTAGCGCTGCTAAATAAACCCCATTTTTTCTTCTTATCCACCATTTAGTTCTCTTTTGAGGGAAGAACTTTTTTAGCAGCAGGAATCCACCTTTAGGCGCTCCTATCACACTACACATAAATACCTTTCATTGAACTGTGTCGTGTGTGTATATATATATAATTTTTTTTTATTATTATATGTACTTTTAATTTATGGGACAGTATTAACTTTCAACAGCGCATGTGTAGTGGCAGCAAGATCCGACACAACTTCCTTGTCAGAATCTGCTCCCTCTGAGTGCACATGTTGCTGATTGACATAATCACATTCCACATATTCCTATTTAACATATGTGGAGTGCGATTCCATCATACAGAGCATGCACAGTCAGTAGGACCAGATTCTGACAAAGGAGCAGAATCTGATAGAAATAATAATGTAATTTAATTGATTTTTGCACCTAATAAGCAGATATTATTTTTAAGTAGATACAAAGCTAGCAGGTTTTGCATTTGAACGCCAGATATTTCCACACACAGGTTCTCCAGCATTATTTATCAAAAAGCCCTCTATTAAAGCTATGGCATCCACTTGAGGTGAATTTTGTGAATATACACATACAACTCCAGTAACTACAGAATGGACATTTTTAAATTTGGAATTTTATTTAAAAAAAAAAACTTTTTAAAATAAGTTATGTTTTAATGCTGGGTAATCCTGTGTAAATAATGTTTGTTGGTTTCTTTTTTTTTTTTGTACTAAGCATTATAGCCCTATAGAAAGATTTTCTAATTAAAGTCACTAATATTTCAATACAATAAGGGCACTCCAGTTTCATTATATAGTGTGGTGACATTAGTATACAAATATCCCAATCGTGTATGTTTATAGATATTGTATGTGTGTATATATATAAACACATGCATGAACACACACATAACATCTATTGACTATGCTTTAGTGATCTGATGCGGTTACTCCTATTATGTACAATTTCCATACAATTAGACTCAATACTGCTGGCTGTAGCAACTGTGACAAATTATAGGGAAGGTATTATTACATCAAGTATACTATATATGATTTTATTTGGTGTCCAGCTATTCATACCTCTCAGTAGGGTTGTGATGCTTGAAACAAATGTCTGGGAAGGAGAGGGGTAATAGAGTTTTTATGTCCATTTAGTAGGTGGCTCAAACATAAAACCCAAACTTAGTATATAAATATATGGTGAATAAAATATACACTATAAACATTAAGAAGCTAACCTATATATATGAATAAGGGATAGACGCTGAATGTTGGAGGAGAGTTACGCAGGGGTTGAGTCCAGTGGGAGAGCATGGGAACGGCAGTAGGGTTGCCCCCCAGGCGGTATTTTACTGAAATGTTCAGTATTTTTAAGGTTTAGGGCAAATATAGATTATAAATACAGAGAGTGCGTGTGTGTATGAAACAATATTAATTATGAGCTGGGGGTTGTCGGGGTACCTGTGAAGTAACCATAAATAAACTACAGGTGTATTATGGAATCTAATATTTCATTTTTTAGCTAAAATCTAATTCAACATGAATTGTGTGGGCTGTAGCCATAGCAGACCAACCCCCACTTCTTGGTTACATAGGATGCATCACAGTCCTTTGTTCCAAATTCATCAAAAGAATTGTTTTCATAGTTAGAAAGAACAAAAGGTTTAGGCCTTTGTATAAGATAAGGCCAGTGGGTCACTTCAAAGTAAATGTTAACATATGAAGCCCTCAGATATATGCCCATAAATAGGTTTCCTGCCCAAGATTCATTACTTAGATCCCAGGAACCCCTGGAAGGAACAGACGGTCCGTCTATAAGAATAATGAAATGTACAAGCGTACTCAGAGGAAATAACCCTTAACATATAGGTGATAAATTGTCCCATCCTAAGCCCCAATATACATCTCCTGGCGTTTCAAGTAAGAAATAGCAGGTAAAAACAGAGACATGTTTAACCCTATGAGTGCTGAAAGCATATAAAAATTTAAATCTTGATTTTAAAAAAGAGAAGTTAGAAATTCTTCTATATGAACTGTATAATTCTCAAATATTTAATTGATACCCAGACTATAAATATCTATATATGGATATGGGCAATGCAATTCAGATTTGTAATAGATTAAATTACAATTGTAATAATCACATTTTTTAAATATATAACATGTTTTGTTTTTTTCTATCTTCCAGATGGGGCTAATAGATGCTGATACAGGATTGCCTGTAAGGGGTGACCTAAGTCATATCATATGGTTATACACTAAATATTTATATAACTTTAAATACATCTCTCAAAATATTATAAGTAGAATGTATAGGAAGTGTATATAAATATTTTCTATTTTAACCTAGAATTGATAATACTAGTGTGTGATCTCAAATTGTACATTTTCAATTATATTAAATGGGATATATATGCTGATCACATAGTTTATTAATATCATCCGATAACAGTGAATATACTAAATATACATAATACATTATATAGTTTACTGTTAGCAATATTGATAATGAAACTGTTTGTCTTTGCTGCCCCCGATGGCCTAAATCCAGTATTACAGCCAAAAGGCATTTGGCTGTTGAAAATGAAATTTTCCAGTAGCCAATCAGGGAGGCGTCTCCCAAATAACCAATCAGAGACAGCTCCGTTAGGGCCAAGGGAAAGACAAGCTCCGAGGGCCTATCAAAATTCTGTGAGAGTGATTAAAGAAAAGGAGGAGGGATTCTTTATTTTTGGAATAAAGGCCCATACAACTCACTGCAAAAAGGGGACTCTTTTGGAGAGGAAAATACATAGACTTTGGTGCCAAATATATTCTCTGCCATTTTTAGGGACACTTTCTTGAACAAAGAAAGATTAACCATTCTTGAGGTCTGTAACTTTGCACATTGTGAGTGAACCCTCCATAGATGACCCACAAGAAACTCTGGAAGCCGAAATATTGATCTGGTTATTTATGTAAAGTATAAAAAATGGTATATTTTAATCAAAGACATTCATTATTGCTACAGTCTAATTGAAGCTGGTAAACTTAACGAGCACAATTGGTATTTTAAGCTTATGTTCATAATCCTGTGTAGTTTAAAACTAGTCTTTTGTATGCTAAGTAATTAAATTATTTGCTAGGTAACGATTCTTTGTGTTGCATATTTCTAAGGCAGGCCTATTATTGTAAGTAATCTCTTTGGTGTGCATTAAGTTATTTGCAACTATATAAATTTTAGAACTTGCCTTAATTGTAGCTAAAAAGAGTTTATTTCAGCTCAGATAAATTGGCTGTTAAAGCATCTTGTTATATTGTTTAACCAAGCACTGTTAAAGTTAGCGATCCATACTCTGGTATTTCATTGTGGTATTTTAATGTAATTCATTGTGAATAAGGTAAATTGTAAAGGTATATTTTTATGATCTTTGTATAGAATAGTGTAACCACAGCAAGGGTGTATCATTTGATTCATAATCTGGTTTCTATAATTATAATTTAATGTGTTTATAACTTTAACTTATCGTAAAGAACTTAGTAATAAATATTGATTTTAATTGTTTCGTATATGCATTTTAAATGGGGTTATTTTAAAGAATAATTATTAAATAAATTGTATTATAACCCGGCCATATACTGACAGGGTGGAAATCTTGGTGCGTTCCCACACTTTTTTTGTAGGGCTTGACCCCTGGTTCAACTGAATTTGTTTACCAACACCAAAGTAAAAATAGTTATGGCAGCTTTTAAAGTGAAAGTAAATCCTAGCATTGTACAAACGCTAGGATTGATTATTGAAACAAATAAAGGGGACTTTCATTCATGAAGTATAAGATACTTCATGTAGAAAGCTCCTTTATTTGATTCAATCGATCGCTGTGTTTACCTTGCACAGTTAGCCCTCAGTTTACGCCGGTGTTAGGTTCCAGAAGGAATGGTTGTAAATTGAAACCGTTGTAAATTGAAACCCAATTTATAATGTAAGTCAATAGGAAGTGAGGGAGATAGGTTCCAGGCCACTCTCAAAATTGTCATAAGGAACACCTAATACATTATTTTTAAAGCTTTGAAATGAAGACTTTGAATGTTAAACAGCATTATAAACCTAATAAAATATTCACACAACACAGACTTCACTTGCATTTTTCTGCAAACAGTTCTTTATATGCATTCCAATCTGAACTGATTTATAGACAGGAAGATCTTGTTCCTTTGAAATCTGCTCGATTGCTCAGGTCTGGTTAAACTGATTAATTTCAGCTTGCTTGGCTTTGCTGCAACGCAAGCGGACAGCTCCCCCTACTGGCTATTTTAATAAATGCACTGCTTCTCAATGCTTTTCAATAGCAGTCACATGACTGGGAAAAAAGGTTGTTATTCTGAAACTGTGTAAATTGAACCGTTGTAAAACGAGGACCACCTGTACTTCATAAATGAAAGTCCCCTTTATTTGTTTCAATAGTAAATCAAAGCGTTTGTAAATAATGCTCACCACTTCTTAAAGTGAAAGTAAATCCTAGAGTTTTACAATCATAATATTAGAAAATAAAGTTCTGTTAATATATTCAAATTCCACAATTTATTTTCTCATTTAAAACATCTAGACTCGACAGACATTTCTTATTAGTATTATTGATTCTATATTTAATTTAAGCATATCCATTCAATCCATCTGGTTTTTAAGTAAATCACCAATATGTGACAAAGAGAATTTGCACATTCAGGTATTAAACATGTGATTGTTTACTGGTTTAAAAATATAGGTTAAATTACATTTAAACTATGAAAACTTGTACAAGACTATAAAATATGTGCATCAGAATAAAGTAATTAAAAACATATTTAACTGATATTATTAAACAAAAAGATTAGTAAGTCGTCATCACTATTGAATCTATTAGCCATTGTGGTTTGCTTTGGCTAAAGATCTTTTGTTTTCATGTGTTTAACAAGGTATTTTTCTTACTATTGAATACTTAAAGAGACAGTCAAGTCCAAAAAAAACTTTCATGATTTTAATAGGAAATGTAATTTTAAACAACTTTCCAATTTACTTTTTTCACCAATTTTACTTTGTTCTCTTGGTATTCATATGCTAATTTCTTAGACCTTGAAGACTGCCTCTAATCTGAATGAATTTTGACCGCTAGAGGGCATTAGTTCATGTGTTTCATATAGATAACATTGAGCTCATGCACGTTAAGTTACCCTGGAGTGAGCACTGATTGGCTAAAATGCAAGTCTGTCAAAAGAACTGAATTAAGGGGGCAGTCTGCAGAGGCTTAGATACAAGGTAATCACAGATTATTATTGTTATTTCTATAACAGTGTTGGTTATGCAAAACTAGGGAATGGGTAATAAAGGGATTATCTTCTTTTTAAACAACAAATTCTGGTGTTGACTGTCCCTTTAATTCAAGCTTCTTAACAAATTCAACCAAGTAGTTCTTATTGGTTGGGATTGCTGAGATAAGGAAACCAAAAGTCATCTGAGCAACATACAGTGTGTTTGTACAGTAAAATTGGATTCCTATGACATAAAATTGTGGCATCACATACGTGTTAGGGTGAAGGATATAATATGAAAATTAATTAAATTACGGCTTATCTTTCGTTATCATCTGCTATTGACTACTAGCTAATATTATATTTTCAAATAGCAGACGATTTCTAGTTAACTAACTCCTTTAAAAAAAAATCTAAAAACAAATTCCAAAATTGAATACCAAAAAAGGCAAGATCTAACGATCTGCCAATAAAGAGCGACACCTATTGATTGGCAGGAGTGGAAAGTTTATATGTATAAATATCGATATTTACATTAAAAACCCACCAATATATACGAAAAAATCAACAAATAAATGAATTAATAAATAAACAAATAAAAGAATCAAAGCCACTTTAAATTAATATTGCTGTTTGATAAAAGATTCCAAACTATAAAAATTGACTTGACTGGTTAAATCTTAAAATATCTATGCATATGCACATACATAGAGTACGTTTTTGAAAAGATATATATATATATATATATATATATATATATATATATATCCTGTAGAGTTTTTAACACACAGTGCCAAATATAGATAACCTTATCTGAAGACTTTAAATAAGCAAATACACTTTAAAGGATATCGTTTGTATCAATATTTTGTTAGAGCTCTGTCTTCTGATCCACACTGCAGCGTCCTGGATAAAACCACCGGCAGGATAGGGTGGCTAGATAGGAAGATAACAAGAGAGAAAGAGGACAGGAGCGCAAGGGACTGATCTGAGTGTAGTATAATAAAACTTAAATTTTAATGCAAAAGTAACAGTAACAAAAACACACTCACACTTTTCAACCTCAAACAAAATGAGGTATGTATATGGCACAAAAAACAAAAGGCCCCAGGGACTTGCACACCACGAACCCTCTTCCGGTGCAATGGGTCTCCCCTTCAGTCACCGCATGTGCAGGCTTCCGTTCTCCAGTTAGCCGTGCACTAGTTCCCAAAAGTCTGTGGTCTCTGGTCAAACAGTCACAGTCAAAACCGCATACCCATAGTCTCTTTGCAGATATTACCGTGTCCGCAGGGTCTTTTGAGCAAACAATATGCAAACAATAGTTCACGCCAGGTTCATTCAGATTCCCACTAAACACTCACAAGCTGGCTTGTGAGTGTTTAGTGGGAATCTGAATGAACCTGGCGTTTTTTGTGCCATATACATACCTCATTTTGTTTGAGGTTGAAAAGTGTGAGTGTGTTTTTGTTACTGTTACTTTTGCATTAAAATTTAAGTTTTATTATACTACACTCAGATCAGTCCCTTGCGCTCCTGTCCTCTTTCTCTCTTGTTAAATTCCAAAATTGAATTCCCCATAAAGAACCAGATTACAAGTAAACTGTTTTCGCTCGTGGGCTATCCCGACAAGAGTTAAAAGCCAAACATAGGCTATCGCGCGTGATAACCTATTCCCGTAGAAGTCAATAGAGAGAAAAAAATGCCCTACTTGCACGCAAACACGATCACAAATGCCCGACATGAAAATAGGAATAGTTCACATGCCAATGTTCTTCACATAGAATGTTTTGTTTATTGTGTATGTATATATATATATATATATATATAAAAATACTTAGAACATATTCTGCTATGTGCTGAACATTGGAATGTGAAATATTTACAGTAAATACACAGTATAACACTATTTAAAATTAATATTGCATAAATATGGTTTTTCATGTTTTCAACTACTTAACTGCAAAAGGCTTCAATGCACTTGTGTGTACATATGTATTTATATGTCAATATATATATACACATATAAATACATAACTATGTTCACACATACATATCCATATTTAGAGATTTGTATGTATATCAATGTTAAAGCCCTTTGCCTGCCTTTTTTATTTTTCTAACATCTGAGACCTCTTATTTTTGAGCCCTTATAACTTTTTTTTTAATTAGATGGTGTTATCAGTGTAACTGTAGTTTGTAATGTATTTTTGATCTGTTTTGTGACCCTTTTTTGTTTTGTGAAACAGTTAACCAGATCTTTGAGTTTGCGCTAATCCAATGTTTTAACTTGAATTGCGCTCAAGCGTTCGCATTTACTTTAAAAAAGGAAATAAGGGCGAAAAAGAAGATGTGCACAAGCACCCGCAATAAACATTTTATCGCTTGTGCGTAACTGCGAGCGTTCCACTCGTAATCTAGCCTGCCATGTTTAATCATGAGTTAAAATGGGTATTATTGGTGTTCCTTGGCCCATTTAAAATACTGCTGTAATTGTATGCAAATGTTAAGCTTTCAGAAGCAGACTTTTAGCATAGGGTCTGAAATACATGAGAGCAAGGCCAGGCTTCAATTTTTAGTAAAGGGACAGTGAAGTTAAAATTAATTCAATGATTCAGAAAAAAAAACTTTTCAATTCACTTCTATTTTCTAATTTGTTGAAACGTAGGTGGGCTCAAGAGCAGCAATGTTAGCTGGTGATTTGTGGCTGCACATATTTGTCTCTTGTCCATTTACCCACCCAATGTGTTCAGCTATCTGTAGTGGATTGCTGCTCCATCAACAAAGGATTCCAAGAGAATGAAGCAAATTGAAAAGTTTTTTTTTTTAAATCATAATATGCTCTCTCTGAATTGTGAAATAAAATGTTTATGTTTCATGTCCCTTTAAGATAATTGGAGAAAGAATGCATTAACATTGCATCAATCTGGTTTTATTAAAAATACCCAAAAAGTGGCTGTTTAGACTACAAAAAAATAAAATCCAATAATCCTGATATCACTAGTATGTACTACAATGAGACCAGAGTCAAGATGACAATCCCTTTGAGGGATTAGGCCAGGGATTGTTTAATCTCCTCTATAAAAAGGTACCAAAGACAACAACGTGTAGTTTTCTCTAGCTTAAAAAAAAAAAAGAAGAAAGTTGGGCCTAGTGAGTGCTGCCTGAGACTGAAGCCAAGATATTGAAACTACAGTAAGTGTCACAAGTAAGTACAGTAATGCCTTATCATGCTCTCTCATGTGGAACTAGTCAAGACTTCTAACTCAGTATCAAAGATGAGTAGGAGAAAATAATGATTAAAAAAATACAATAAAATAGGCTCTCTTATTGTACAGATTTCTTATCATAAATTCTATTTTTCTTGTATCAATACAGTTTATACTGGGTAGTTCCTTCTCACAGGAAAGGCATTTTCCTTAAAGGGATAGTAAACGCCAAACATGTTATTGGTTAAAAAGATAGATAATCCCTTTATTTACCATTCACCAGTTTTGCATAAACAACAATGTTATAAATATACTTTTAACCTCTGTAATTACCTTGTGTAAAAGCTTGAGCAGACTGCCCCTTATCTCGGATGTTTTGACAAACTAGCATTTCAGGCAATTAGTGCTGACTCTTAAATTACTTCACGTGCATGAGCATGAGTCAAATGCATTCAGATGAGAGGCAGCCTTCAAAGGCTTAGAAATTAGCATATGAGCCTCCTAGGTTTAGCTTTCAATAAAGAATACCAAGAGAGGAAAGAAAATTTGATAATAAAAGTAAATTAGAAAGTTGTATAAAATTGCGTGCACTATCTGAAAGTTTAATTTGGACTTTACTATCCCTTTAAAAAGAAAAAAAACAAGGTGAGACAGCATAGACTCTAAAAACTGCTGGGGTGGGGGGAAATTATTGGGAGGGATGTTTAACTGCCACATTGACTAAGGATAGAATTTATGGTAAGAAATCTGCCTAAGAAGTAGTAACAGCACTAGTAGAATGTGCTCCAACGCACTTGGTTACCAACATTGTAGGCCATAAAATTAGTCTGCTTGAGCCATCTAGCAATAAAGTCCTAAATGCATTTTGTCCCTTAGAAGTGTTGTGAAACTTAACAGAGAATCCAGTTTTGTGACCTCTGAGGGTAGATGGATAAGGTGATTTTTAACATATATGAAACTTTTCCAGAGGGGACAAAGGATTTGGGCAAAAAAGTGGTAGAACAGTCCACTGATTTAGAATTTGGGAAGCAATAAACTGATTTAAAATGTGGAAGAAGCTGCAGATACATCCTTATCTTGATGAAAAACAGTATAAAGGGGTTTACAGGAAAGCTATTGCAACTCCCCCAAGAACTTGTCAGATGCAATAGCCACAAGAAAATCTTTGAGTAGTTTTAGAGAAATATCCTTGCATAGGCTCAAAGGGTGGACTCAGAGCATAAAACATCTAGGACTAGACTTAATTCCGAAAGAGGAACTGGATCCCTGCTATGAGGCTGAAGAAAAGAAATGGCCCTGATAAAATATCTTAAAGAATTGAAGGCCAAGTCCTAAAAGTTTAGAAATGAAATAGCTGCAACCTGTACTTTAGACTTGGGACTGAAGCAAGATAAAAAAAACAGTTAAGACATTCCAGAATAAGTGGAACAGAGGTAGCCATAGGACAGAGCAACCTGGCTTTGCACCATAATGAAAACTTAGACGAGATCATATGGTAAATCCTACAAGCAGAATAACTGAGCTTGAACCAAAACTACAACCAACTCATCTGAAATATATAGAGACTGTTCATCTGCAAAACAGTGAGCCAGAATCTCTTCAGCATGTTGATTGAAATGTTGGATGTTTACAGAAGATGCTGATGACAATGGAGGTTCCAAATTTGACCTTGGGAAAGGAGCATGACTTCTTTGAACCAACTCTTCTTTGGCCAGAACAGGAGGATCGCCAAAACCTTTGCTTTGTCTTCCTTTATTTTACTTAATACTTTCAGAATTAGAAGTGGAGGAAATATATATTGGTCAGAGAACACTACCAGGGAACTAAAAGTGTGTCCTGCAGATTTGGATGATCTGTGGGTCTTAGAGACTTAAAACATTTTTTACTGTCACTTTCCAAACTGGAGATCTGTATGGGATTCCTACATCAAGAAAGAAAAACTACTCTTTCTACCAGTGAAGATCTCTGCAAATTGAATCTGGAAGCTGGATAGCATGATTTAGGAAATACTGAGAACGATCCCACTGACTTAGAAATTGCAGCTTGTAACTGTCTCATGAGGTTTTGCCCAAAGTAACACCAGAATAGAGGCTATATAAATTCCAAGGACTTTTATCATTTGCCTTATAGACCTTGATGAATTTGCTTGAACCTTACTGACAGAGCAATAGATTGTCTTTCTTTCATAAGATGATGATGATGAGAGTCTATAGATGTTCATAACATGTTGGATCTATTTCCCACCACCAGGAGGAGGTAAAGAACTCTCACAACAGCACAAAATCCCTCCCACCTGCTC
Source organism: Bombina bombina (assembly GCF_027579735.1). Classification (NCBI taxonomy): domain Eukaryota; kingdom Metazoa; phylum Chordata; class Amphibia; order Anura; family Bombinatoridae; genus Bombina; species Bombina bombina. The sequence goes on from NC_069504.1 coordinate 360,978,244, forward strand.
TCCCCACTCAGTTATTGACGTCAAAGGAGAGAGGTGCTCTGAAAGCAAGTTTTTTTTATTTTATTATGTTCTATTCTCATTAATGGGAGCTCAGACATGACTTGAGACCCAGTACCCCATCTCAGCTTCACTCAGAGAAGATTTGCACACGACTTCTGCAAGTTTCTAAGTGCATCAAGGGTTTAAGAATATATCTGCAGTACCTTAACTGGTGCCTTTGCTGCCATAAATGCCCTCAGGTGTTGTAGGGACCCCCTGTCCCTTAGCCTCCACCTGAGTGGTATATCCGTGTGTATCCTCTGCAGTATATTTACTTGTACTGGATGGGCTCTCTGCTGGATCAGCCATTTGTGAGGGAAGAAGGCCTGAGCACAGTAGAGCGGTGTTTTCAGTTCAGGTAAGTGACTCAAGCACTATTCAGCCCAGGAACTATCACTAGTACATCCCATTTTACAGGTATCACATAGTTGGGGGTTCATAGCCTCATACATGACACTTTACCTATGTGCTTAACTTAATAATTGGGGTTCTGGGGGCTCATAAACTCCTTTCTTCCCTTACTCTAATACCCATTGGTAGCTCAGGTTACTTTTTTTGGCTCTGGTAATTTTTTTATTTTTTAAAAATAGTGTGTTATCTCTTTAAGAAAACCACTAACTTCCTTGTGCAGTTAGTGGTTCAGCTCAGTATGGATGTGATTGGGGAATGGAGCACAGGGGGAACCTGAAGATCAATTTTTATTTTAATAATTTATTTAAAAATGTTTTTATATCTTTCTGGCAGTAAGCTCTGTCCTCTGGCACCCTTTTTCCCTCACCGGCAACAGTGGATGACTGTGTGTATACAGGGACAATCCTAGGCAGTGGTTAACCCATTCTTTGCTCAGGAGAGGGAGAGTACACTCATGAGAGCTGCTTAGGTGGGTGGGTATTGGAATAAAAAAAACTTATTTTGGTGGGTTTCTGCTCTTTTTATTTCTCCTGGGGTCTAAAAAGTGTGGATATAGGCTGTTTGTATCATAGGTGATTGCACCTTTATTTTAGCTCTATGGGACATAAAGTTATTTCCAGCTACTTTCATTTTGCAGTCATGTCTGATCCTCTATTAATGTGACAGACCCTCCAGAGGAGATCTCTAATGAACAGAATGCAGTACATTATCTTTGTTTCCTTTGCAAAATTTGTTTTGGGGGCCAAGTTAACAAATTATGTATTAAATTGTGCTCCATGGCTCTAGTTCACTAACCCAATTCCGGGCAGAAATTAAGTGCCCATGCCTATCTATGTGGCTCAAGGGGATTCCACTGAATTTTTTCCCCCCAGAATTTAAATCAAAACTATTTTTAGAGGTCATTCCCAAAACAAGTAAACCTAAAGGAAAATCTAGCACTTTAGTCCCTGCCACCTGCAGCGCACAGGGTCGAGTACCTCAGAGTCAGTTACCATCTATTTTACAAAGCTCTAACTCTGCTGAAGCCCTGTCAGAAGGATCTGAGGGTGGAATATCCTCTGAAGAATCTGAACCAGTTACAGAACTTGAGATGGATTTCACCTTTAGATTTAAAGTTAAATATATCAGTTTCCTGCTGCAGGAGGTTTTAAATACCTTCGAGTTATCAGAGCCTAAACCTGAGGATTCCAAAACTGTAAATAAATTGAATTAGGTCTTTAAAGCTCCACCCAAGGTACCTAAAACCTTTGAAGCACCAGATTTGGTAACAGATTACATAGCCAAAGAATGAATAAAGCCAGGTATTCCCTTTGCACCCACTAACAAGTTCAAAAGAATGTACCCACTTTCAGAAAATAAATTTGGAAGCCTGGGAAGTAGTCCCTATGGTAGATGGGCCTATTTCCACTTTAGCAATACACACTACTGTTCCTATGGAGAATAGTTCTTTGTTCAGTGATCCAATGGACAGAACATCTGTGTCTTTACTTACGGCTAGATTTGGAGTTTTGTCGGTAACGACCCGAAAAACTAACGCCGGCTTTTTTCTGGCCGCACCATAAAAATAACTCTGGTATTGAGAGTCCACAGAATGGCTGCGTTAGGCTCCAAAAAGGGAGCGTAGAGCATTTTTAACGCAGCTTCAACTCTCGATACCAGAGTTGCTTACGCAAGCGGCCAGCCTCAAAAACGTGCTCGTGCACGATTCCCCGATAGGAAACAATGGAGCTGTTTGAGCTGAAAAAAAACCAAACACCTGCAAAAAAGCCGCGTTCAGCTCCTAACGCAGCCCCATTGTTTGCTATGCGGTAACCCTTCCTACGTCTGCACTTAACACTCTAACATGTACCCCGAGTCTAAACACCCCTAACCTTACACTTATTAACCCCTAATCTGCTGCCCCCGCTATCGCTGACCCCTGCATATTATTATTAACCCCTAATCTGCCGCTCCGTAAACCGCCGCTACTTACATTATCCCTATGTACCCCTAATCTGCTGCCCTAACATTGCCGACCCCTATATTATATTTATTAACCCCTAATCTGCCCCCCACAACGTGGCCTCCACCTGCCTACACTTATTAACCCCTAATCTGCCGACCGGACCTGAGCGCTACTATAATAAAGTTATTAACCCCTAATCAGCCTCACTAACCCTATAATAAATAGTATTAACCCCTAATCTGCCCTCCCTAACATCGCCGACACCTAACTTCAATTATTAACCCCTAATCTGCCGACTGGAGCTCACCGCTATTCTAATAAATGTATTAACCCCTAAAGCTAAGTCTAACCCTAACACTAACACCCCCCTAAGTTAAATATAATTTACATCTAACGAAATTAATTAACTCTTATTAAATAAATTATTCCTATTTAAAGATAAATACTTACCTGTAAAATAAATCCTAATATAGCTACAATATAAATTATAATTATATTATAGCTATTTTAGGAAAAAAATTTTCAGGTAACTTTGTATTTATTTTAACCAGGTACAATAGCTATTAAATAGTTAAGAACTATTTAATAGCTAAAATAGTTAAAATAATTACAAAATTACCTGTAAAATAAATACTAACCTAAGTTACAATTAAACCTAACACTACACTATCAATAAATAATTAAATAAACTACCTAAAATTACCTACAATTAACCTAACACTACACTATCAATAAATTAATGAAATACAATTCCTACAAATAAATACAATTAAATAAACTAGCTAAAGTACAAAAAATAAAAAAGAACTAAGTTACAAAAAATAAAAAAATATTTACAAACATAAGAAAAATATTACAACAATTTTAAACTAATTACACCTACTCTAAGCCCCCTAATAAAATAACAAAGCCCCCCAAAATAAAAAAATGCCCTACCCTATTCTAAATTACTAAAGTTCAAAGCTCTTTAACCTTACCAGCCCTGAACAGGGCCCTTTGCGGGGCATGCCCCAAAGAATTCAGCTCTTTTGCCTGTAAAAAAAAACATACAATCCTCCCCCCAACATTACAACCCACCACCCACATACCCCTAATCTAACCCAAACCCCCCTTAAATAAACCTAACACTAAGCCCCTGAAGATCTTCCTACCTTATCTTCACCCTGCCAGGTTCACCGATCCGTCCTGAAGAGCTCCTCGGATGTCCTGATCCAAACCCAAGCGGGGGGCTGAAGAGGTCCATGATCCGGCTGAAGTCTTCATCCAAGCGGGAGCTGAAGAGGTCCATGATCCGGATGAAGTCTTCATCCAAGCGGGAGCTGAAGAGGTCCATGATCCGGATGAAGTCTTCTATCAACTGCATCTTCAATCTTCTTTCTTCCGGATCCATCTTGCAGACCTCCGACGCGGAACATCCTCTTCTCCCGACGCCTACTAGCCGAATGACGGTTCCTTTAAGGGACGTCATCCAAGATGGCGTCCCTCGAATTCCGATTGGCTGATAGGATTCTATCAGCCAATCGGAATTAAGGTAGGAATATTCTGATTGGCTGATGGAATCAGCCAATCAGAGTCAAGTTCAATCCGATTGGCTGATTGGATCAGCCAATCAGATTGAGCTCGCATTCTATTGGCTGTTCCGATCAGCCAATAGAATGCGAGCTCAATCTGATTGGCTGATTGGATCAGCCAATCGGATTGAACTTGATTCTGATTGGCTGATTCCATCAGCCAATCAGAATATTCCTACCTTAATTCCGATTGGCTGATAGAATCCTATCAGCCAATCGGAATTCGAGGGACGCCATCTTGGATTGGATTGGATTGAGTTGCCATCCGGAGCACTGAGAGTATCCATTTTGAATACAATCTAGCATACTATCTGTTACAAGTACACCAAGAATAAACCTGGGAATCAAAACTAGTAAGAAAATATGGTTATCTTCTATACATATATTCTAATAATATATACCCTATCATATTTGTGCAGAAAGCAATATTGACATCACTAAAAATCATCTCTGATACCTATGCACTCTCCAACAAATAGTGGCGCTATTAACGCAATGTCCTGTAGAATCGGCCATAGGATGAATTAAGCTCATGGGCGGCTTACTCATAAAGACTTAAGCAGCGCTAGATGCGCTGTATCCCAATAATGTTCATGACACAATAGGGAATAGTCAAACAATACCCGGACACTTGCAGAAATCTAATCCTAACATAGGTAGGATCTAGATTGACACATATTTCGTCATCTATCTATTCTATCCCCTATCTAACAAGCGGATCAGTAAATGGATACATATTTTAATTAGATTACTCATAATAGGGGGAATATTATAGAATTTTACTATTATATATATGATAGAACACATGTAGTATTGCCCAATCAGAGGGCTACACATCGCTGTCCGGCACGCCCCCTATGACCAAGATAAACATATGGGAAGCTTATCCTCCTATCGAGCTAACCCTATAACTAACACTCTGGCACGCCTCCTATGACCAAACATAAACATATGGGCAGTTCAGCATTAAATCGAGTCGATCAATCATATTCCTTCATATTAGCGATAAAAGCAAGTTGTTGACAAATGTTAAAAGGGCTATTCTGTACTCCGATATATATTGTTATGTTTCTATATGTGTCATTTTTTAGATCTGGGAATGAATAAGGCTGACAGTGATTCGGCTAAATAGCAGCCGCCTGGTACAACTCTTTTGTGAAAGGGACGTATCTAATTAAATTTATCTGCCTACGATATACGGTCGTGTTCGGCAGTAACTGTTTTATGCCGTCTATTGAGGTGTCAGATATTCGGCTTAGTATAACAGCGTAACATATGTTCAATGCAATCATCCAATGAGGGCTATACCAGCGATGCAAATATAAACAAATACGCCCATTTCAGACGCAACACTGACGTCAGGAACCACTACCCCCTACCCTACCCTATCCCCAGTCACTTTCGTGATTGATACATGCATAAGCCAATAAAAATTTGAGCTTTGGCAATCAGTCATACCCACTCAAATACCGGAGGAGGGTCTTAAAGACTCATAAATATGACATTTTGCAGCGGCTCCATACCCCTCTGAGGAAGCGTTTTTTGTGAAACGTACGTCAGGGGTCCTCTGGGATAAGCTCTGTCTTTCCCTTCTTTTTAACTTGCTCACCCTTGTTGGTCTGGTAAAATGCAGCTTTAAAACTTGGTAAAATTTAAACTTAATCTAGCCCTCGGATTGTAAGGGCTTAGCCTATATTTATAATTTTGCTGCTAGATACCTTTGATGCTGATTTCAGATTAATTTAAAAACCATAGCTCAACTTGGGTGCAGTGTTTTTAATTTTTAGCTCTTGCTAAATGTATGTGTGGTTAAAATATTGACTTAATAAACTTTAGTGTATGAATGGAGAAAAACATTTTTTCTAACTAAATACAAATCTAGCTTTGACTCTGCTAGGGCACTATTAGTGGAATTTTCCTCACAGATTTAAGTTACCTATCCTTACTTGTAAGTCTATTTACAATTACTTGTTAGTTGTACCTTGCTCTTAACTTTAAATCTGTGGCAGGAGGTATCAGTGGTTAGGAGATTATAAAACTCAAATTGGGCAATTCGCCCTTAACCACTAAATCTCTTGTGTATAATATACTCTGCCCTACCCCCACCTACTCTCACTTTAAATCAGTCAAAAGAATGTTGGATGCACACGCAGCTGAAATAATCCAACTGGATGTAGCGTATGCAAACCAGAAGCCTTAGAAAAATTTAAAAAAAGACACGCAACCGCACAAAATAACTAAAAAACACGTAACCGCCCGCAAGAAATAATAAAAAATAAAACACGTAACCACCCGCACGAAGTATAACAAAAAAAAACTCCCGCACAAAGTATTAACAAACACCTAAACCGCCAACCCCCACATCGCAAAACAAAGTAATTAACGGCTAATCCACAAATAACATAATTAAAATATTAACCCCTAAACCCCCACATTGTAATAAACCTAATATATTAACCCCTATACCGCCAACCCCCCACAACGCAAATAACTAAATTACTAAGCCCCCTAACCCAACTACCCATTGCCCCTAAAGGGGCATTTGTATGGGCATTGTGATGCTATACTTTCAAATAAAAATATCACTTTGATGCAATAAAGACCCGTGAGTGCCCTCCATCCTTAGTTTGTTTATTCCTTGAGGAGACAACTGGGCCACAGATGGGATATCTAAAAGAGTGAGTGCATGAAGTGAAGGAATGAGATATATATATATATATATATATATATATATATATAATCAGGATCCCAATAAAAGGTGACACAACCCTGCTCCTTAGTTTTAAAAGCTTTGAAAAATGCTTGGGGCAAAATGATGGAAGCACTTTTCCTATGCTAAAGCAGGAGAGAAGTAAAACTATAGCATTGAGCTATCCAAAAAACTGAACTTACCCTTAGATTGTGAGATCCTTCTCGAGGGCTACTCCTTGCTGCAGGCTGTGTTCGTCCACTGCACTGGCTACTTTCTTCACTAGTGGGCGTTTCATCCGGGCTGGAACACAATACTGAAAGTTGTTTTCCAGCACTGAAATAAAAACCCAATCTAGTAACCAACAGAGAGCACCTGGTGCTAATAACAGATTATATATATATTTAAACTAAAATTTAAAAAAAATATATAAACCAAATTGCATTGTTATCCATGTACTATACATTGCATTCACTTCTAGTGTCCCATGCAATGTCTTTTCTTATAAGTGCATTTGAGTTTGAGACAAACTTGTCAGCTTTTTGCAAGACTTGCAGGTGTACCAAACTTAGAGAATGTGATGAGACTTGTATGAAAATGTCAAACATGCCCAAGGAGCACCCACTCACCAAAGCTATGAGACTTATTTTACAATAAATCGGGTATGCTTTCACTGTTCTGCTTTTTGGTACAATTTTGAAATTACATTGTATATTCAATTTTTCCTTTGAATTATAAATAAGAATTTTAAATTCACATTCAAATGCATACTTTAATACAAACCTTAATGTGTAGTATTAATACGGTTTTTATTATTTTGATTATGATCGTTATCTTCAGTACATATAAAACTGCTAATTTTATTGAGCATGATGCTTTAATGTTGCTCCTTCCATAAGGAAATATAGAGTAAACCCTATTTTTCTGTCAATGTAAAATCTGCCTTTTTAGAATCCTATGAATGACTTCATAACACTGATGGATCTTTTTATGGAATCAGGCCCTTAGTCTGGCTGGCTCCTACAGTGAAAGACTAACCAGGCAAAACATGCTGATGTGTTTTGCTGATATACAGTCTATTTTCCTCTACCTTTTGGATTTAGTGAGCATAGGGTTACACCATGAGCAGGGACAAAATCTAACTTATCAAGAAAAATAGGGTTTTCAAAGTCTTAGGCCTAGTCTCCATTGAGGTGGTAAAGTTTGGAAACTGTTGGTAAAAACATCTATTTCTATTCTATGGAGAATGTTTTAGTTTACAAATTCCCCTAAAATTTACCTTGTACAAGATTAGTCCAATTAAAACCCCCTTATTAGTTTTTGATTTTTTATAATCGCAACAGTGTAATGAAAAAATATAATTTTTTTGAACAAACATTGGGAAATCAATTCATAATTGTTTATAAATGTATAAAAAAAAACTAAATTTCGTTAAATATCACACGTTAAATATATTTTAGGTATTTATCATACCATTAAAAAACAAATGTTATTTAATCTAAATAAATATGAATAAAATGTGTCTCATGCGTAAAAAAAAAAAAAAGTCTATGGAGAATTTTTATGTTACCACCAGTTTCCAAACTTTACAACCTCAATGAAAAATTGGCCTTAAGCAGTAGGATTTCCCTCTGATGAAATTTACAAGACAACACCCCCCTCCTTAATAGATGTTACTTTATTATTATTGGTTATTTGTAGAGCGCCAACAGATTTCGCAGCGCTAAACTACTTTATTTTTTTCTCCTTAAAGAAAAATCTATTTTTTTTTTAATTTGGAGAATTTACATCTGATCCAGGGTTCATACACTGCTCTCATGCGTGTTTTAATTTGTATTTTGTTACACCTGTGTTAAATGTAAGCAACATATCAAGACAACAAAAGTAATGCAGTGTCCGAGTGATTTTTTACCTCAGTGCCTTTCTTCCACCTCCATCCCTCCCTTTGCCTTATTCCACCACAACATGGCAAGTGTCATTGTCTGATCTTGAAAAATGTTCTATGTTTTGCCAAAGCCATCTTCTGCTTGTGGGTTCCGTGGGAAAGTCTGAAGTGTCACTTCTCCCGCGCGTCTCCTTCTATGCTTTAGTGCCCCCCCCCTTGTGAAGGCCCATCTCCAACTTTTGAAAACCACTCTAGCCATATTAGACGCCACCATATCTTTGCATTTAACTTTAATACATCTTCTAAAGCTTCTGCCATAAATGATAATGACAAGTGAATAGCAGACAGCAAATATGAATCTAACAAAGGAAGATTAATTGTCCCTTGGACAGTTAAATGTGCTAGCATCAATAGGGAAGATTTTTTTTAGCTAATGTGGCTACTGCTGCTTTGAAAGGACATAAAAAGTAAAAAAAGTAAAATGTCCCAATTTTTCAGTTTTATTATTGCATATAACTATGTGTTAACCTCTGCAAAAAGGATAAACACATAGCTGAAGGCATCTACAGAGCAGCAATTCACTACTGGCACTAGGCTGAACACATGCACATGTGCAGCCACCAATCCACAGCTCCCAGTAGTGCAATGCTGCTTCTGAGTCTACATAGGTATGCTTTTTTTTAACAAACAAAATATACCATAAGAATGAAGACATTTGATAATAGAAGTAAATGAATGTTTATCTGAACTATGGAAGTTTAATATTAACTTTCATGCACCTTTTAACTTTAGACACGTCATCTATATAACTAAAAATCTCAGAGGGTATGTGCTATTATTCAGTATTAACTTTAGACACATCATCTATATAACTAAAAATCTCAGAGGGTATGTGCTATTATTCAGTATTAACTTTAGACACGTCATCTCTACAACTAAAAAGCTCAGAGGGTATGTGCTATTATTCAGTTTTAACTTTAATTACAGAATGTAATTTTTACTTGTATAATATAAACAGCAATGCCCACTAAACACAATCTTATTCATTTTATATAAAAGCAATACTCCTCCAGTTGTTTAATTGGCATTTAAATCTTCATGTAAAACGTTTAAGAAAAATAAAACTGGGATAAAAAATACCCCTGAAACGTGTTGTTGCTGCTATGAAAACCAGGCTTTTAAAGACCTGAACTGTCCTTGATTTTTAAAACCTTGTAAATGAATGTTGTGGGAGCTAATTTATGTAAATTAAATGATTGATGGTAGAAAAAAATAAAAACTTTAAAATTAAATTGTTTTCCACATTTTTTTTTAAATACATAGGTTTCGAGGGAACTTCCGGGTAGCAGCCATGATAGGCTGCTTTTTTCCACACTGCTCCTGCATCCTCTTTAATTTTGCCTGAAACAATATTCCAAACAGCTTAAATCCTAATTACACAAACACATCTTCAATCCGCTTAGGAAACTGCATCTGATGAACCTCAAATCGGTGAGATTAACGCAGTTTTGAGCGCCCGGAGCAAACTAGAAGGCTGAGGCCGTTGTCAACACCCCCTGGCGAGGCACATTAGGGCCTTTACGTTAAGTGGCACAAAGTGCTGGATGTCAGACGAGGAATCTACAATTCTACCTACCGGATTGAGTCTAGATATCCTAAATTGCATAGCCAACTAAAGGTCCTCCTAGATGAACATTTCCTTCACCTCGTGCGTACACTGGACGCAGCATGGGGTCATAGCAGTAACTCAGAATGGCGCCTTCACTCTGAGGATATAGAGTACGCCTTACCCAAGGCTGTTGATAGGAGCCAGGGATTGGCATCAGCATGGCGACCAAGTGCCCCCCCCCCACAAACAATTGCCCTTCAAACAAACCCAGCACTGCAGTCTGTTTAGACCGCAAAATGGAGACTGGTACCACATCCTTTCTCACGCATACTCACTCTCCTTCTGTCCCGTATTCGGATCCTGGGACAGCCATGGATGATCACTCTGTGACTGGTCAAAGAGGTGGGTGCGCTGCCATTCAGCCGGTAGCTGTGCTGCCGCGATCAGTGGTTTCACTGCAGGATAGCAACAAGAGACCCCCCATTACGCTCGCAACTCCGGACACTCTTGCATCTCGCCCCAGACCCAGATTCGTGAGAGCCATCATTTATATGGGGTCTTGTTTATCAGGAATACAGCTGCTGGCTTTGTGGACCTCCATGTAATAAAACTGGGGTGGGCTAGACATTATATTACATATAGTTTAAGATGGGGAGCGCTAACTCTATACAGTTCCCTGCATGGAAGAAAGTTTAAGACTGTACAGACTCTCATAAAACATTAATAGGTCTCTATTTGCGAATTTACATTCATTTAAAAAATATTTTATGCTGTAAGGCTATTTGTTATAGGTTTTGATGTTTGCAGGTTGGATGATAAATATATCTTCTATGTACCTAGCACTAAAAAGTTTGGACAAGGCAGTTAACATAGTACTCTGTGAGTACCTTTTAAGAACGCATCTTATAGCTGGTAATAATTGCGGCAGTGGATCATTTGCCTATTCTATAGTTACAGAACAAACTTATCTTTTTTTTTTCCTTCCATACTAGATGCCTTTCTTATGTTCTGATTCTCACAGCCTTAATATTTTTATTACATTTATTAGCCTTAGATCCATTAAGGCAACTAAAGTCGCAAACTGAAGCCAGTCCTCATACGTGTGGTTATTTGTTAGTTACTTTACAATAGGTTGAATGCTTGACTAAATATATGTATGCAGATCAAACATGTTTTTAGCATTTCTGGTGTATGTTTATGGGCCATCCTCTATATGCTTTGCTCTTTATAACCAATGCAGTAACTGTGTTTATACTAGCTTAGGATATCACAAAGTAGTTAGGGCAGCAATCTGCAAATATTCCTTTTAAAGCAGTCCTTTGGCTACAGCATTAGAACCTGAATGTTTATTTTTTGTTTAATATACTTTTTCTGGTCAAATATAGATATGTACTCACCCTGACTAATTCCTATTTATATGTCTAACTTCTACCGGGCTGAGATATGGTGGGAGAGATGGAGTAGCACTGTTTAGTTAATGTTTATTGAAGCAGTACCCTACAGATACTATGTCTTCACCTAAAATGTATTTGCAGGATAAACACACTTGTTTTCTCCCAACTAGCAGTACTAATGTTGTTAATGTTACTCCTTATTTCGACTCCCAAAGTTAAGCCTGAGAACACTTGCTTTTGGTCCCCCCCATAAACATATCTTGAGGTCTCGCTGTCTACGGCCGGGATGGCGAGATACTATTCTTTTTTTTATTGGGAAACAGGTGGGGGGTTCACAGCTTGATTGATGCTTACCATGATTACTCTAACAATACTCCTGGGGAAGAAACTTCCATTCATTTTCAGAATGCGATATGAGTGCAATGTTGAGTATCCCTCCATTGCTTCTGTGTATGATGTTCTCACTAATTAAGTTATGCCTACATTATATGACCTGTAATGGACTGCCTAGTTAAGGATATGAGCTAAATAGCCTTACCAACCAAATTATATCCCTTGATAACCAATGGCCTATGATCTACAGTATGTGTCTCTCAAGACCTACTAATTACCACTACGCCATGGAAATGGGTTCTATCCATGACTATAACTCCACATATCTTAGCAAATGTGCACTTACCTGTGATTATAGATAATTATTTTGATGAAGAAATATAGTATGGCTCTAATTCAGTTCCTATATGCTAGACTTCTATGGTAAACCCATCCTATTAGAAAGTAAACCTTCTTTTCTATTTTTTTTTCTTTTTTCCTCTATTCAATTAATATACAGCAACATAAAAGACTGATTTGTAAAACATAAAATAGAGGCCCATGAGTGGCTCTTCCATCAATGTTTACCCACATTTTATTAGGTTTATTGCAACTCTGTGGTCCAAGAGTGGCCACTTAACTTTCAGGGTGGGTATATGAGCAGCATTTATTACATGTATCGAAATGGTAAATTGTCAATTACCTATATTATGTACTCATTTATTTGATTTGTTTGGTTGCCTGTTTTGTAACAGTTTATTCTCCTTTATAATATGTATTGACAATTATTGACTGTCTGTTTTGCAAAGAACCACAATAAAAATATTTAAATAAAAAAAAAAAAATAATAAAAAAAAAATACATAGGTTTCACTAAGTTTGTGCAGTTCTCATAGTTGTCATATATTTCACCCCCCCCCACACACACACACACAAACTCCTTAACCCTCTTAACGACGCATGTCGTACAGGGTACGTTGCACACAGCCTGGTCTTAAAAGACCAACGACGTACCCTCTACGACATTAGGGGTTTAAAGCGGCTGGAAGCGATCCTGCTCGCTTCCAGCCGCTTTCCGGTTATTGCAGTGATGCCTCGACATCGAGGCATCCTGCAATAACACCCTTGGCCATCCGATGCAGAGAGAGCCACTCTGTGGCCCTCTCTGCACCGGACATCGATGGCCGGTATCGTTGGTGGGTGGGAGCTGCAGTGGGAAGCGGGTGGGCGGCCATCGATGCTAGCTATGACGTGGAGGGGGGCGGGATTGGGGGCGTGATCATCGGGGGTGCACACGGAGGCGCGCGCACGGGAGGGCGGGGGCGGGCGAGTGCACGGGGTGGAAGCGGGTGGGAACGGCTACACTACAGAAATATAAAAAATATAAGTTAGATAGAGTGGGGCACAAAATCATTTTTAAAATACATCTAAGGGATCTGGGAGGGGGTGGGGGGTTGCTCTTTGGCTGGGGGGAAGCTGCACTACAGAAAAAAAAAAAATATGAAAAAGCAGGGTTTTTTGTAAACTGCGTACTGGCAGACAGCTGCCAGTACCCAAGATGGCTACCAATAAGGTAGAAAGGGAGGGTTAGAGAGCTGTTTGGGGGGGGGGGATCAGGGAGGTTGGGGGCTAAGGGGGGATCCTACACAGAAGCATATGTAAATATGCTTAAAAAAAAAATTAAAATACATTTTATTTTAGTACTGGCAGACTTTCTGCCAGTTCTTAAGATGGCGGGGACAATTGTGGGGTGGGGGAGGGAAGAGAGCTGTTTGGGAGGGATCAGGGGGTGTGATGTGTCAGGTGGGAGGCTGATCTCTACATTAAGGCTAAAATTAACTCTGCAAGCTCCCTACAAGCTACCTAATTAACCCAGTCACTGCTAGACATAATTCACGTGTGATGCGCATATATCGCTTTGGCGTTGCTTTACCAAAAAGCAACGCCAAAGCCATGTATGTCTGCTATTTCTGAACAAAGGGTATCCCAGAGAAGCATTTACAACCATTTGTGCCATAATTGCACAAGCTGTTTGTAAATAATTTCAGTGAGAAACCTAAAGTTTGTGAAAAAGTGAACTTTTTTTTTTTATTTGATGAAGAAATATAGTATGGCTCTAATTCAGTTCCTATATGCTAGACTTCTATGGTAAACCCATCCTATTAGAAAGTAAACCTTCTTTTCTATTTTTTTTTCTTTTTTCCTCTATTCAATTAATATACTGCAACATAAAAGACTGATTTGTACAACATAAAATAGAGGCCCATGAGTGGCTCTTCCATCAATGTTTACCCACATTATATTAGGTTTATTGCAACTCTGTGGTCCAAGAGTGGCCACTTAACTTTCAGGGTGGGTATATGGTTTGAGCAGCATTTATTACATGTATCGAAATGGTAAATTGTCAATTACCTATATTATGTACTCATTTATTTGATTTGTTTGGTTGCCTGTTTTGTAACAGTTTATTCTCCTTTATAATATGTATTGACAATTATTGACTGTCTGTTTTGCAAAGAACCACAATAAAAATATTTAAATAAAAAAAAAAAAAATAATAAAAAAAAAAATACATAGGTTTCACTAAGTTTGTGCAGTTCTCATAGTTGTCATATATTTCACCCCCACACACACACACAAACTCCTTAACCCTCTTAACGACGCATGTCGTACAGGGTACGTTGCACACAGCCTGGTCTTAAAAGACCAGCGACGTACCCTCTACGACATTAGGGGTTTAAAGCGGCTGGAAGCGATCCTGCTCGCTTCCAGCCGCTTTCCGGTTATTGCAGTGATGCCTCGACATCGAGGCATCCTGCAATAACACCCCTTGGCCATCCGATGCAGAGAGAGCCACTCTGTGGCCCTCTCTGCACCGGACATCGATGGCCGGTATCGTTGGTGGGTGGGAGCTGCAGTGGGAAGCGGGTGGGCGGCCATCGATGCTAGCTATGACGTGGAGGGGGGCGGGATTGGGGGCGTGATCATCGGGGGTGCACACGGAGGCGCGCGCACGGGAGGGCGGGCGCGTGGGAACGGCTACACTACAGAAATATAAAAAATATAAGTTAGATAGAGTGGGGCACAAAATCATTTTTAAAATACATCTAAGGGATCTGGGAGGGGGTGGGTGGTTGCTCTTTGGCTGGGGGGAAGCTGCACTACAGAAAAAAAAAATATGAAAAAGCAGGGTTTTTTGTAAACTGCGTACTGGCAGACAGCTGCCAGTACCCAAGATGGCTACCAATAAGGTAGAAAGGGAGGGTTAGAGAGCTGTTTAGGGGGGGGGGGGGGTCAGGGAGGTTGGGGGCTAAGGGGGGATCCTACACAGAAGCATATGTAAATATGCTCTAAAAAAAATTTAAATACATTTTATTTTAGTACTGGCAGACTTTCTGCCAGTTCTTAAGATGGCGGGGACAATTGTGGGGTGGGGGAGGGAAGAGAGCTGTTTGGGAGGGATCAGGGGGTGTGATGTGTCAGGTGGGAGGCTGATCTCTACATTAAGGCTAAAATTAACTCTGCAAGCTCCCTACAAGCTACCTAATTAACCCAGTCACTGCTAGACATAATTCACGTGTGATGCGCATATATCGCTTTGGCGTTGCTTTACCAAAAAGCAACGCCAAAGCCATATATGTCTGCTATTTCTGAACAAAGGGTATCCCAGAGAAGCATTTACAACCATTTGTGCCATAATTGCACAAGCTGTTTGTAAATAATTTCAGTGAGAAACCTAAAGTTTGTGAAAAAGTGAACTTTTTTTTTTTATTTGATCGCATTTGGCGGGGAAATGGTGGCATGAAATATACCAAATTGGTCCTAGCTCAATACTTTGGGTTGTCTGCTACACTACACTAAAGCTAAAATGAACCCTACAAGCTCCCTAATTAACCCCTTCACTGCTGGGCATAATAGACGTGTGGTGCGCAGCTGCATTTAGCGGCCTTCTTTTTACCAAGAAACAACGCCAAAGCCATATATGTCTGCTATTTCTGAACAAAGGGGATCCCAGAGAAGCTTTTACAACCATTTGTGCCATAATTGCACAAGATGTTTGTAAATAATTTCAGTGAGAAACCTAAAATTGTGAAAGATTTAACGTTTGTTTTCATTTGATCGCATTTGAAGCTTTTACAACCATTTATGCCATAATTGCACAAGTTGTTTGCAAATAATTTCAGTGAGAAACCTAAAGTTTGTGAAAAAATTTGTGAAAAAGTGAACAATTTTTTTTATTTGATCTTATTTGGCGGTGAAATGGTGGCACGAAATATACCAAAATGGGCCTAGATCAATACTTTGGGATGTCTTCTAAAAAATATATATATACATGTCAAGGGATATTCAGGGATTCCTGAAAGATATCAGTGTCCCAATGTAACTAGCGCTAATTTTGAAGAAAAGTGGTTTGGAAATAGAAAAGTACTACTTGTACTTATTGCCCTATAACTTGCAAAAAAAGCAAAGAACATGTAAAAATTGGGTATTTATAAACTCAGGACAAAATTTAGAAACTATTTAGCATGGGTGTTTTTTGGTGGTTGTAGATGTGTAACAGATTTTGGGGGTCAAAGTTAGAAAAAGTGTGTTTTTTTCCAATTTTTCCTCATATTTGATAAATTTTTTTATAGAAATTATAAGATATGATGAAAATAATGGTAACTTTAGAAAGTCCATTTAATGGTGAGAAAAACGGTATATAATATGTGTGGGTACAGTAAATGAGTAAGAGGAAAATTACAGCTAAACACAAACACCGCAGAAATGTAAAAATAGCCCTGGTCCTTAAGGGAAAGAACTGGAAAAATGGCCTTGTCCTTAAGGGGTTAAACATTACAAGAATAGCGAACATACCAGCTAAACAAATCAACCATTTTTTTCAGCATGTGTGGCTTTTATAAGTATTGCATGAATAGGACTGATACACAAAAAAAATGACTTGATGGCATTTTATTTATGCGACACAGCGTAAATAGACAACATTGATCACAAAACGCAGTGTAATTTGTTTGCATTCCAGCGGCAATGACATTGCATGTTTATATGTTAATGTCATTGTACTACAAGAACATGGTATCCAAAGCAAACAACAAAAACAGATTAATTAAACAGGAAAAGTGCAATATGTTTCTATTTTATATTGTATGTCAATGTGAGACACAGACATATTACACAGCAAATTCTATTCATTGTGTCTATTTAGTAGGCATACAATATATATTGTGCATTTTCCATAAATACCTTTTGTAGAAGTGTCTGTGAATAGCAATTTATAAGAAGTAATTAGTGTTCCTGCCGAGGAGAAGAGATTATGTACACAGAAAATATCAAGTTGTTTTTAGGTCTAAAAATGTTGATTAAATATTCATAAGAAATGAATAATTCAGATTAGATAACGATGGCCTTGTTTATCCAAACAACAGCATTTTAGGTCAATATATATTTCAAAATACTGTTTCTTTCTGTGGGGCTAATTTATTAATTAAAGGGCCATAATACCCAAATGTTTAAACACTTGAAAGTGATGCAGCATAGCTGTAAAAGGCTGATTAGAAAATATCACCTGAACATCTCTATATAAAAAAGAAAGATATTTTACCTCAAAAGTTCCTCAGTAGCCACCTCCCATTGTAAAGGATTTCTAAGCAGCATTTTAATGCGTTTGTCCTGGGACATCTGAAGGGACTAGCATCGTGCACTCTCATATTATTTCACCAATCAGGTAAAGGAAGCTTACTATGAAATCTCATGAGAGTTAAGTCAAATCTCATGAGATCACAGTAAGAGTTCATGACCTCAGCACTGCTGATGCTGATTGGCTGCTGTTCATTTCTTCATTTATTTATTTTTTTTACCTGCAGCTGAGAATAACTTTTTACACAGAACTTACTCTGCTGAGCTGAGGAGATTGTGAGGTAAAATATCTTCCTATTTTACATAGAGATGCTCAGGTGATATTTTCCTGTCAGCTTTTTACAGTTATACTGCATCAGTTTCAAGTGATTTAGCATATGAGTATTATGTCCCTTTAAGCATTAACATTAGTTAATTACTTTGGTAACTCAGCCACATGACAGAGCATAACAAACTTTTAGTAAATATGTGCATTCAGCAGTTTCGTTCACTGCCGAATGTGGAAGGCCGCGGGGCGCTCGTGGCATTTAGCTCTTTTTGGAGCCAGATTGTTTCTTGTGAGCACTTTCACAAGAAGAAATATGGCTCCTAAAAGAGCCAAATACCACAAGTGGCTGCCTTCTTCTGCATTCGGCAGTGAACGAAACTGCCAAATGCACATATCCATTAGTTTGCATGTTGACATAAAATGACATTTTATATGTTTCCCTCAATATTTTAACCATTTATTACACCCAAAATTCATTTTCCTCACTTTGCATTTCATGCTTAAGATGATCCCCTGAACTTATCTAAAAGATTTATACAGGGAATTACCTCAGAAAGGTACCTGAGTTAAGTCAATCACAAGCATCATTTTCTCTAAATAAAATACAAAATGTTTTATATTTAAGAGAACTAAAATAAAAAAAAGTTTACCCAACATACCATTTTACCAAATTCTGCAATATAAATGCATTTTTGAAAAAGGCTGCTTTAGCCCTTGTTTAATTCTAAAACCAGCACATTAATTGTAGCATGTATACATTGCTTGCTACATCCAAATCAGCAACTGCGTATCCTTCAAGATTGGCACCTGTGGTGAATATAAAAAGGTACTGATCTAGGATTGTTTATTTATTTTTTTAAAAGAAAAGCTGTATTAATGGATTTATGCTGGAAATATATATCCTTTTTAAATTGTTTGGTGAGACTGGCATAGATTTGCTAAGAATTCAGGTAATTTTTCAAAATGTTAAAACTCAAATTACTGTATCATGCTCAAGAGACAATTTTCTATAAAGATCTCTCTACCTACTGGTAAATCAGCGCAGTTCTTGGAAAAGCTAGGCAGTTACACAAGAGATAAGTGAGGAGGGTAAATCCATTACTATCCTTTCTAATGAAGAACTACTTTATATGTAAACTTCATTTTTGAAGCCCAGTAAAGCTTTTGCAACTTCGTATACTTAGCTAGAAAAAATTAAATGCTAAACATATTTTGAAATACAGACACAAAAGCTACTGTTATGTTGATTACAAACCAATAAATTATTCTTCACATCTCTACACATCTGCATGCATCAAGAATAAAAAATGGTAAAAATGTAAATAAAATATACCACTTAAAAGAACGTTAGAATCAGTGAGCGTTACAATGGCACCACTGAATTAAAAAAAAATATGTATTTCCACCAAACAACATTAATCATATCAATAAATCATCCCTGAGCTCCTATCATCACCAAATACTATTTTCTAACTACCGTTTTGTATGGTTAGACTATTTACTAATCTGGTAATTTTGTGAATGACAGTCCTAAGGCATAACCACTTTAATCCCCCTAGCACTATAAAATCTCAGTTTCTGACAAGTTCATGATGTTTGCCACTCACTTTTAATTTCAAATGTATCAATTTGTTTTTTCCACTATTCTGTTTTTAATAGTGCAGTATTTATGCATAGACCTATAAACATTTTAGTTCACAGTGCACTATACCTTAAGTCTAATCGGCAGCCATGGCAAAAAAATATTTCTACTTCCAACTTCATAATATATAGATAAGCAACCTGCCAAGCACGCATAAAGAAGAGATACATCGTTCGCAACATCCAGCCCAATACTCATCAACACCACTGCAAGCTTTGAAGGCCAGAAACATACTTGAAATCAAAATGAAAACTCTGTAATAATTTGATGCATTGATATTTAAAAGGAATCACAAGATTGGCAGCCGAGTGTGCTCTGCAGGGATGAAAATGAAGGGGTTGGAGGCATGTTCTAGTTGGGGGTATCATACACCATGATGTTCCACAACCATTCGGGGAGATTTCTTTGGTATGTAAAATAGGGAGGAGAAGTGGAACTGAAGATGGAAGCTAGCGAGACAGAGGTGTCTGTTTCAGAGAAATCAGCACTGATCGCAGGCGAGACACATCTTTTGACTGTTTACTGCTCTTGGGATTGAAGTCACATAGACGAGCAACTCTTTCCCACTCTGTCCCAGTTTCCTCCTCTTTGGACTCAGATGCCAGGGCTTCATCAGACGCTCTATTGGAAAAGAAACCATGAAGGGTACAAAATGAAGCAGTTTATAGATAACCTTCAGTATGTATCATTCCTTACCTTTAATATTCGATTCCAACAATAAGTACAGCAAAAGTTTTTAGTTAATATAAAAATGTGTCTATGGAATTTTACCAGAAAAGAACAGTTCACAATCACTTGTATCAACATGTAAAAAAATTAAAATATAAAAAAAATATCATGTTTCGTTTGGAATTCATGCAAGTTTGTGACTACTGCAAGGACCCTTATAAGATTTGAAAAATTAAGAGTTGCATTGAATGTTTTGTTTTTCACTGCAAAGTTTAGCTTAAAGGGCCATAATACCCAAATGTTTAAACACTTGAAAGTGATGCAGCATAGCTGTAAAAAGCTGATTAGAAAATATCACCTGAACATCTCTATGTAAAAAAGAAAGATATTTTACCTCAAAAGTTCCTCAGTAGCCACCTCCCATTGTAAAGGATTTCTAAGCAGCATTTTAGTGTGTTTGTCCTGGGACATCTGAAGGGACTAGCATCGTGCACTCTCATATTATTTCACCAATCAGGTAAAGGAAGCTTACTATGAAATCTCATGAGAGTTAAGTCAAATCTCATGAGATCACAGTAAGAGTTCATGACCTCAGAACTGCTGATGCTGATTGGCTGCTGTTCATTTCTTCATTTTTTTAAATTTTTTTACCTGCAGCTGGGAGCAGCTGAGTATAACGTTTTACACAGAACTAACTCTGCTGAGTTGAGGAAATTGTGAGGTAAAATATCTTCCTTTTTTACATAGAGATGCTCAGGTGATATTTTCCTGTCAGCTTTTTACAGTTATACTGCATCAGTTTCAAGTGATTTAGCATATGAGTATTATGTCCCTTTAAGCAGTTTATCTAGTTATGGGTTCTGTATTTGAAGAAGAGAGACATTGCAATAAAGCTAAAAAAAAAAAAGCCCTCAAAGATTTTGCAAGATTTTTCTTCATACTGGCGTATTTTTGATCATTAGGCCCTATTTCTGCTTGAGAAGGATAAACAAATGCAGTATAATATAGTATTCACTGAACTGTGAGGGGTTTTGCACAGACTTAATTTTGCATTTTATGTATGGCAGTGTATTGAGGAATACAATTTGTAAAATCTACAATTTAATCCTATAATATTTTCCTTGTAAAATGTGTCTTATGAGTTGGACAAAGGTCATTACCCATTATTTAAGGTTTTTCTCCTTTCTCACTATATTCTATAGGCCATTTACCCCTTTTTTGCTAAACTATTAGAAATGACAATATAACTGAAACTAGGTTGGACAAGTTCAACTATACTAAAAAAAAAAATGTTTTTATTTATATTTGATTCTAATAGTATTTAGTGGTGACAGGTTCTCTTATGTTATGCCTTGCAGCCCCTGCAAGATGCTGCTTTCCAATGAGCCCCTGTTCATTTTTTTATTAGAAACAGTTCACTAATATTGATAAATTTAGCCTTTTTACACCTGTTCTGAAGCAGTTTTTAGACATTTTAGTATTTAAAGGGATACTAATGATACAGATGGAGCATGCAATTTTAAGCAACTTTCTAATTTACTCGTATTATCAGATTTTCTTTGTTTTCTTGCTATCTTTATTTAAACATCAGGAATTTAAAGCTTAGAAGTCAGCCCATTTTAGGTTCAGCACCCTGGATAGCGCTTGCTTATTGGTGGCTACATTTAGCAAACCAATAAGCAAGCATAACCCAGGTTCTCAACCAAAAATGGGCCGGATCTTAAGCTTTACATTCCTGCTTTTTAAATAAAGATAGCAAGAGAATGAATAAAAATTAATAGGAGTAACTTAGAACGTTGCTTAAAATTGCATGCTCTATCTGAATCATTAAAGAAAAAAATTGGGTTTAGTGTCCCTTTAATACCTTAAAGGGTCAGTAAACCCACCAAATAATGTTATATAATTCTGCACATTGACTAAAATGTGCACAGTCTTTTTATATTTATACTTTTTACCAGCTCCTACTGAGCATGTACAAGAATTCACAGAATATACTTATATGCATTTGTGATTGGCTGATGGCTGTCACATGGTACAGGGTGAGTGGAAATAGACTTAACTTTGAAATTTGTCAGAAAAAATAAAATACATTTTCTACTCATTTGAAGTTCAGACTAAGTGCTAGTGCATTATCTTTATCATGCAAATCTACTGTATTTAGTGGTCCTTTAAGAATAAAATGCCTGACCATACCTTGGATCTTTTTTTATTAATTTAGAGTCTGTCATGTCAAAGCTTCCTATTGAGATTATTTTTTGTCTTTGTTTTCTGTACCATTCGAATCTAGTATCACTGTCTCCATTTCAATTAAATTTACAAATTTTAGTGATTTGCTCTTAATGAGTGCCCTCCACCTGAAATAATCCAGGTCACCTAATTTTATATAAACAATTACATTTATTTGTATCTCACAGCTAAATCAATAATACAAAAAAAATCTAAAAAAATGACATCAGGAATGAGAGGAAAGAAGTGTAAAGTTGACGTACACGTAACCAATGACTTCAGCATTAGGTTGCTGGTAAAAGGCTTTGTCCACAATCCTGGTTAGCAGCGTGCAAGAAAGAAGAAGAAGAAGAAGAAATACAAAAATGACAGAAAAGTCTAAGTTATTACAATAGAAAGATAAGTCAGTAGATATAAAGTAAAGAACAAGTTAGGAGTCACTGAACCTCACATGTTTGTTAGATCTTGTGTTACATTTTAGTTTTAAGACATACAGATGTATGTACAGACATACTGTCACGTATATTTTTTTTAATCATGAAAAACAGGTAACATAATACATCACAATCATCATCCATTCTCTTTATTAACCACAAAACAATGTGAAATCTGACAATTTGTTATATTTCTAAATAAATACTAATTCATACTCCCACTATAAAATGTAAAGGGACAGTCTAGTCAGTTAAACCTTCATGATTCAGATAGGGCATGCAATTTTAGACAACTTTCTATTTTACTTTTAATCGTCAAATTTGCTTTGCTCTCTTGGTATTCTTTGTAGAAAGCTAAACCTAGGCTAATTTCTAAGCATTTGAACTGGCTCTTATCTCAGTGCATTGTGACAGTTTTTCACAATTAGACACTGCTAGTTCATATGTCATATTAGATAACATTGTGCTCACTCCCTTGGAGTTATTTAAGAGTCAGCACTGATTGGCTAAAATGCAAGTCTGTCAAAAGAACTGAGATAAGGGAGCAGGCTGAAGAGGCTTAGATACAAGGTAATCACAGAGGTATAAAGTATAAGTATATAAAGTATTAAGTATATTAATATATATATAAGTATATAATATGCAAAACTGGGGAATGGGTAATAAAAGGATTATCTATCGTTTTAAACAATAACATTTCTGGAGTAGATTATCCCTTTAAGTTGAATGCTATTTTTAAATCAGCTTCACTGATGCCATAAAATTACAGTGATTAGAAAGAAGGAACAGTTATATAGTTACTGGATACTAGTATACATAGTATCCATGACAATACACGTCAAGAGGTGGGAAAGAAAAGCCAGGTAAGTACAACTTAAAAAGGATAGAAAGGTCAAAAGTGAAATGTGCATTACAATTTTAATGAGAATTTTTTTAAATATACTCCTATTAGAAAAAATGCTTCTAGTAAAAGTTACTTCTGTTTTTCAGCGACATACGCACATATGCTGTGAGTGCCCCGTGCACCTGCATTTAAAAAGACACCTCAGTCAGCAGTGGCTTGTATGACACAAATTTTTTAAGTCTTCACCGATGCAATACACAATACCGTCAGCTTTCTGAGCAGACATGGTGTTTGAATCATGATCCTTTAGTCATATATACCATATGTGCATACGCCGCTGAAACCATAACTAGAAGCATTTTTGCTAATGGAAGTATTTTGCTAAATGCTTCTTTATGAAATTGAAATCCACTCAAGCACATTTTAATTTTGACCTTTCATTTGAAAATGAAAGCGGAAACATGTATGTATACTTGGTTAGATAGTAGTGTCACTTTAAATACATATTGTAATGATTACAAAAATATTTCAAAATAAATCCTACATTAAAAAATAAATTTATTTGTAAATTACAATTAATTTTCTTTTTACGAAAAGTAGAAAATGTAATATCTGCAAGAGCAGCCTATTGGAGCATTACCCAGATGATGCACTTAGAAGTATTTGATTTTTTACAGAGAGCACAATAATGGACTTTACCATCATTAATCATATAATGGACAGACAGCACATGCAGAGCTACAGCATTAATTCCACCAGTTTACTGAGCATGTTCACACATATAGGTATGGGGTTACATATCATGTCAGGATGTATTATGCACACTTATAACAACATCTATTGGCGCAACCACTCATATGATGAGACATAAGGCACTTTGTCAAATCTGGGAGCCAAATCTTCAATGCAGAATTTTCAAAACATAACATCTTTGACTGGTTAACCATTTAGAAAAGTCATAACAATAATTTACTGATACTTTGTCAAATGAACTTTTGCGAATCTAGCAGTTCCATGTCCCTTTAAATGTTCTGATGAAAACTATAAGCTCACTATAGAAAAAATGAAATCTTACTTTGGCTTTTGGGCATCAATACACATAATAATGCCACAGTACCACAATAATCTTCAAAGGATAGTACCTTTATTCAGAGCAAAGCATGCAACGTTTCGCATGATTAAAGGGAAGGAATTTAATCACCCAAGAACAGGTAAAACATTTCAATAAAGGGATTTTATACATGCAAGACTACTTATGTTATTTATTAGATCAAATTCCCCTGTTCGCTAATTTACATAGGGGAGTCTACTAAAAAAGCCAGGGAACGTCTCAACCAGCATAAATCTAACATTAGATGTGGAGACACTGAAGCCCCTGTATCATGCAATTTTTTAAAAGCAGGCCATAATATAAGCCACATGAGATGGCAGATCATAGACCACGTTGGTAAATTAAGGGGTGGAGGTGATAGAGAAAGAATTCTCAAACAAAAAGAAACATATTTAATTTATCATTTGCAGAGTATGGACCACAAAGGTCTAAACCGAGAAATTGATTACTTCGTTTTTATGTAATAGCTATAGATTTTTGCAATAATAGATATCTATGCTTTCTGGCTTCTTGTTGGTTATTCACTTATTTTAATGTTTTACTATTACTGAATGTATAATTATATATGTAAACTCTAAGGTCTCTCTCTCTCTCTCTGATTATATGTTATATTATCCTATAATTTTAAAATATTTAAATGTAATATTGTTTTGCAGCCACTAGATGGCATTCAGTGATGACATGTATTTTTGTCACACCTGTATCTAATAGTTGTTAATGACCTATAAAAGGCAGGTGGATATATACCTGCACTATATGCATGATTAAGGTCTATGAGGCCGAAACGTTGCGTGTTTTGCTTTGAATAAAAGTTACTATCTTTTGAAGATTATTGTGGTGCTGTGGCATTATTATGAAAAAATATTTTTAAGGAGAGTCAAAGCTACAAATAATAGTTATGAAAAAGAATGACAAGGCAGCACTCAAAATGCATTGAAAACAAGTGGTTTATTTTACTCTATCCTCATCAATTAAACCCCTAAACCAATGTGTATACTAAAAAGAGTAACAAACATTACCAGGCCTGGTTGTCAGAACAATTCCTATCACATAAAAAATTATATGTATATATTTAGCGAAAGCTCAACTGTGTAACAACACGCTCTCCAAAATACAATCACTCATGTAAAGGATACATTTAGCAACAAATATCACCATTAGACATAAGGAAACAATGTCCAGAACAGCAGAGCACTTAGTGTGAATCACACGCTCCGTATTGCATGGGTAAGTTGCAAAAGGAAAGTTCCAGTGTTACTGATTAAGAGCCAGCCAACAAAACAGAAAATAGCAGCCTCACCACAATGCGCGGTATAGTTCCTGTATGTGCCTAGATAGTTACCAACTGATCCGTTACACAAGCTGCACTCGCTTCACAGTGGACTGCGGCATCTCCACAGAAAGGCAATTGTATGTAATCCTCTTTGCGATTATCACCTCTTTACATTTGCAGAGCCGGAACTCCTAAGACCAAGGTTGCTATTATAATTGCTGGTCAATTAAACAACTCCTCTGTAACAAGGTAATCCATAACCTACTGCCAGGTAAGTTTTACTCCACTTCAAAAGTTGCCGCTTCTCAAAACGTCAGGCATGACGCGTTTCGCCCCTCCCCCTATTGATGCCGAATTAAGAGAATATGTAGATTATCCTCTTTTAACAGCACGTAGAGCTATGAGCCTTAAAGATAAGCTTGTTAAAAGTGAGTATATGAAGAATCCCATAACAACATGGCTAAGTGCAAGGGGTAAATGGCAGGGTTGCAGCCCTTGTGGGCATTGTGTGTATTGTAGGTTCATACAGAAAACAAGTAAATTTGAAACCTCAACAGGTAAACAGTATAACATTAAACAATGGATTACCTGTAACACTGCAGGTGTCATTTACCTCTTGCACTGTTCATGTCCCCTATATTATATAGGAAAAACTAAACGTGACCTGAAAGACCGATTGAGGGAGCATAGGGATGATATCAAAAATAAGGTACAGGAAAGTCCAGTGGCTAGACACTTTGAATTGCATCATAACTCAGATTTTACTATCATGAAAGTGACAGGGCATGAAAGTGACAGGGATACAACATATCAAACAGCATCGCCGTGGTGGTGATGTTGACAATATGTTACTAAAGAATGAATCCCATTGGATTTATCGTTTAGATACACTGGTTCCGAATGGCCTTAATGAAAAAATTGATTTCTCATGTTTCCTATAGTATTTCTTTTTGGCGATAGTGGATTATCTACTTTTCGTTTTTATTAAAGGTAAATTCAGCAGAAATAGTATTGTGCAACTGTTCTCCCCTGGTTAATAAGGTGTTAAAAATAGCTTTTTTGTGTAGGATTGTGTTTGATGAAAGCCAAATTGCCATTTCCAAAGAGAGTTACCCCTATTTTGCACAAAGATATAATCGTTTAGCGAATATTATAGGTGTGCAATTGTGTTTTTATAATTCTGTAAAGAAGTTTGCTGTGTTGATATTATAACTATCACCAATCAAATATGTAAATAAACAACCAAGCTATATATGGAGTGCATCTGCCGTGTACAAGCATCCGATGAAGCCCCGAGGTCAGCCAACAAAGGGGGAGGGGCGAAACGCGTCATGCCTGACGTTTTGAGAAGCGGCAACTTTTGAAGTGGAGTAAAAGTTACCTGGCAGTAGGTTATGGATTACCGTGTTACAGAGGAGTTGTTTCATTGACCAGCAATTATAATAGCAGCCTTGGTCTTAGGAGTTCCGGCTCTGCAAATGTAAAGAGGTGATAATCGCAAAGAGGATTACATACAATTGCCTTTCTGTGGAGATGCCGTAGTCCACTGTGAAGCGAGTGCAGCTTGTGTGACGGACCAGTTGGTAACTATCTAGGCACATACAGGAACTATACCGCGCATTGTGGTGAGGCTGCTATTTTCTGTTTTGTTGGCTGGCTCTTAATCAGTAACACTGGAACTTTCCTTTTGCAACTTACCCATGCAATACGGAGCGTGTGATTCACACTAAGTGCTCTGCTGTTCTGGACATTTGTTTCCTTATGTCTAATGGTGATATTTGTTGCTAAATGTATCCTTCACATGAGTGATTGTATTTAGGAGAGCGTGTTGTTACACAGTTGAGCTTTCGCTAAATATATACATATAATTTTTTATGTGATAGGAATTGTTCTGACAACCAGGCCTGGTAATGTTTGTTACTCTTTTTAGTATACACATTGGTTTAGGGGTTTAATTGATGTCTCTGACGTATGAGGATAGAGTAAAATAAACCACTTGTTTTCAATGCATTTTGAGTGCTGCCTTGTCATTCTTTTTCATAACTATCATTTGTAGCTATGACTCTCCTTAAATTTTTTTTTTATAATTAATGGTTTATGACTGCATGCACCGAGATTTTTTATTTATAACAAGATTAGAGTGCACACATTCTAATATATATAGCTGTGGCATTATTATGTGTATTGATGCTCTGTTTGAGGGAAGTGTGCAGTAACCCCTGCTACGTGCACCCACTACAAGATTTGAACCAAGAGTTAAGTTCAGTGCTGAGCCTATCAATATATTGTGACTTCTGCTTATGGGGCTGCATCTATATGCTGAACAAATATTTATAGCATATTGATATTTTAAAAAGGGATCCGAATCGAGATTGCGATTTTTGGTGAAATCTATAAATCTATGTGGGTAGCAATGCTTTTCCGTTACTGGCAGAATATTAAAAGAAGCATCGCCTTCTATAGAATGTTTTAAAAAAAAACAGTGCGGTCGCGACAATATAAGTAAAACACATTCAGTATGGTGTTAACTTAGATCGGCAATTAAAATAGAATAAGTCAATTCCAAAAAAACATGAAAATTATTTTAAATTCAAACTTCAGTGTCCATAAATAGTCTTATTGGGACACAGACTCACTTATTTACATATTGCCTATAGCTGCTTTTGCACTACAATAGCGGAGTTGAGTAGCTGATCAACACTATAATATGTCACCAAATTATTCCCATCTGAAAGGAAAGCACCTGTCAGAAAAATTTGTAAATTTAAAACGAAATATATTATTATGGCAGAATTATGTTTCCAAGCTTCTAATTTTTTTGTCATATATTTTGAAATTAGTCACAAAAAATTGGTGTAAATTTGTTTTCTTGCTCTGTTATAGGAGCTCTCCATATAGCAAACCTGCACTAAGATTTACCAGAAAATCTTAATGCAGTTGTCATTTTTTTAGCATACACTATATATTTAGGACCAGATTACAAGTGGAGCGCTAAATATCGCTTTTGCAAAAGCGATATTAGAGCTCCCCTAGTAATACCAGCGCACGCTAATGTGCACTGGTATTACAAGTTAACAGCAATGTGAACGCGAGCTCGCATTGCGCTCATGAGAGCTGGCTTCCATAGGCTCTAATGGGAGCCTCGTTCTGATGTCGTCATACATGGCATTAGAACTAGCGCAGCAAAGGTTGTAAGTAGTGCAGCGATGGTAGGATATTGTAAATAAATATGTAGATGACTATATACATATATATTTATGTGTTAGGGGAGGATTTCTGGTGCCTGTTAAAAGGCTGATTTTGTGCACTTTTTGTTTGTCAGAGGAAGGGACTGGTTTTGTCCCGAAACGTCACATCAATAAAAGATTTTCCTGTTGTCACAAAAGTCGTTGGACCAGCAAGTGCTTATTTTCATGAATCTTACACATAAATATATATTTATATGCGTTTATACACATATATATCTACTGGGAACACACAATTCCCACAGACCGCAATGTAAAGGCACTTTTCAATACCGTTTTTTTTTTTTTTTCTAACACCCGCTGCTTTTAGCCCCCCAAAACTGCTAATTGCAGTTTGGTTTTTTTTTTTTGGTTTTTTTTTTAAATGTTACATTAAAAAAAAAAAAAAAAAAAAAACACTTGATTTTGGGGGCATTTGGGGCACATTTATAAAATTAAACAGAGTCCTGATCTCTGGTTAATTTTATAAGCGCTAATTGCCAATGGCTGGTTATTTATCAAGCGCCCACAAACGGGCAAATATGCAGTTTGTGGGTGCAGAATAAGTTAGCGCTCCACTTGTAATCTAGTTTTGAATAGATAGAGCAGGGTGTGCTATCATCGCTGGCTCAGATTACAAGTGGTGAGCACATAATAGCACTGGAAAATGTAGCGCTCTTGGAGAACTGAAATAAAGTGTTAAGGAATGAATATATACATAATAAAATGTATATTAAATACACCACGCATCCCCGACCAACACCTTTGGAGCCTTCACCTGCCGCAACTGCTTCTTCCCCTCCCTCCGGACAACAACCCAATTACCTCAACTGCATCAACACTCGCTCCATCCACAAGCACGCCCTAGAAATCTGGAACCTGCTAGACTCCACCTCCCCAGACGTCACCTTCCTCATCGAGGCCTGGCTGAACCCCACATCAGCCACTGCAATACCCAAAGGCTACAAGATCTGCCACAAGGACCGCAGCAACCAACCTGGAGGAGGCATCACCATCATCCACAAACACACCATCCAAGTCACAACCAGCTCCGACGACCACTCACCAGGCCTGGAACACCTACACTTCAAGATCCAGGTCAACCCCAAAACCACCCTCCGCAGCACCATCATCTAGATACCCCCGGACCTCGTCCCGCCTTCTGTGACTCCATCCCTGACCACATCGCACCCCCATGCCCTCGCCTCAATGGACTACATCCTCCTCAGTGACCTAGACTTCCATCTTGACAACCCCAACGATCACAAAACCTTGGAACCATCGGACTGAACTCGTAAACAACCCAACCCACACAGCAGGCCACACCCTCGACCCGATCTTCTCCACAGGCAACCACATCATCAAACTCCTCTGGACTGACCACCACTGCATAAACTTCTCCTTCAACAAACCCACAACCCACCTCCGGCAGTACCACCCGCTCTGCGGAAACTGGAACAACATTACCCAAGACCAACTGCACCGCATCCTAAACAAATCCTCCCCACCTACCTCTACAGATGCCAACTCCTCTGCCCGCAACCCCCACCGCTGGATCACAGACTGCTCCAACACCCTCGCCCCCCTCAAGAAACAGTCCAGCCACCAAACCACCAACAAGGCCAGCTGGTTCCCCCCGACCCTCCAGGACTCCAAACGCCACTGAAGACAATTGGAAAGAACCTGGAGATCCAGCAAGACCCTTCTGGAAAAAGCTGCCTTTAAGGAAGCAATCACGACCCCCCACCACCTCATAAAAACCGCCATCCTAGACAGAATCAACTCTAACGCACACAACAGCAAGGAGCTGTTCTCAGTCTTCAAGGAATTCTCTAAACCCAACAGCAACACCTCCGACATCCCACCCTTCCAGGACCCTCGCTGCACACTTCCACCGCAAGATCATCGACATCTATGAAAGTTTCACGTCTCATAACTCAACCTCCACCACCCACCCCCTAAACCCCATCCCCTATCTGGAGCCCCCTTACCATCAGCAGCAAAGCCCTGGAATAGATCACCTCCTTCCTCACGGCAGGACCCAGAAAGTCAGACTCCCGCCCTTCTCCTCCAAAACTACACCAGTCAACTGTGGTGTACCGCAAGGCTCTTCGCTGAGCCCCACCCTCTTCAACATCTACATGGCCCCTCTCACCGCCATCAACATTGTCTCCTACGCTGACGACACCCAGTTAATCATCTCACTCACCCGAGATCCCACCACCACCACCAAAAGGAACGTCCAAGAAGGCCTGACAGCAGTTGCTGCCTGGATGAATGACAACTGGCTCAAACTGAACACAGACAAAACCGAAGTCCTCCTTCACGGACGACTCCTGGTGGCCCACAGCCCTCGGTCACCCTCCAACCCCAACCGACCACGCATGAAATCTAGGCTTCATCCTGGACTCTTCACTCTCCATGGACCGACAAATCAATGCCATCACCTCAACATGCTTCCACATTCTCCACCTGCTACGAAAAATCTTCAAGTGGATCCCTAATGAAACCAAGAAAAGTCACCCACACCATCGTCAGCAGCCGGTTGGACTACGGCAATGCACTCTACGCCGGCTCTAACATCAAACTCCAAAAGAGACTCCAACGTATCCAGAAGGCCTCAGCTAGACTCATCCTCGACATCCCTCGCCAATGCCACATAAACGCACACCTAAGGAACCTTCACTGGCTCCCCATCAACAAGAGAATCACCTTCAAGCGCCTTACCCACGCGTTCAAGGCCCTATACAACATCGAACCCGAATACATCAACCACCGCGTAAATTTCTACACCCCCACCAGACAACTCCGATCGGCCGACCAAGCACTCGCAGTCATCCCCCGCATCAGCAAATCCACAGCGGGTGGAAGATCCTTCTCCCACATGGCAGCAAAGACATGAAACACCCTCCTGCTGCACAATCCACCTCCCTTACAAAGTTCAGAAAGGACCTCAAAACCTTGCTCTTCGACTAAACGCTCATCCCCTCACCCACTCCTCCCATCTGCTTTACCTTAGCGCCTTGAGACCCTAAGTACCCAATAGATAGATAGAGATAGAACAATAATAATAGATTATATATATATATATATATATATATATATATATACACACACAGTATACACATACACACACATCAATTTATACTATGAAAACAAAGTGTTCTATATTCAAGTGACGTTTCAGAGTTCACTAGCCCCCACACATATTAAATGTCAAATACAGTTTTTTTTATCGAAATACATTTTTTAACAGTGATTTAAAGGAATATGGTATATAACAAGTTTTTGGACTGGGAAGGGCTCAAAAGGTTTATGTGTTTTGTATGTGTGCACACCTTTGAGCCCTTCCCAGTCAAACAGCTTGACATATAACATATGCCTTTAACCCCTTCGGTACCAGGAATTTCAGAAAAAAAACTTGCCCAAAGTACTGGAAAATGTTTTAGCATTTTTGCTATCACTCAGTTTAAACAGAAATAAAGCCTTTGTTTTTTTTATTTACCTATCAAAGTTAAATATTTTTTTTTAAATAGAAAACCCAAGGTATTGATCTAGGCCTGATATGGTACAATTGGGACAATTGGCTACCCATTCTCTCCTTGGTGCATGACTTAGGAATCTAAGAAAGAAAAAAGCTAAAATGTTTGCTTAAATCCTGATAACGGCTGCAGTACACGCTTGCACATATATTTAGAAAATTTCTTCAGACATTGATTGCGAGCTGATGAATGAGAGACCAGGACTTTGCTTAACATAGAAACATAATTTAACAAAAAAGTGATACCAAATACAGTGAATGATAAAGTAACCATTCAAGCTGATATATTTCCCAGCTAACAGCCACTACAAACAATACTGACATGGAAGACATATGTGACATATTTTCACTCAAATCCACAACTGAAAGAAAAGGGACAGACATAGAATTGGACAAAGTGTTTACGACAGATAAATCCCAATTGACTCTCAGCTCACTCTTTGATGATATGGAAATACTATTGAAAAGGGAAATGAAAACAAAATGTGACATTCAGATCCTCATGAGATACCATGAAATGGGGATTATACCCAGGGGTTTACGAATGAATAAATTCCCGACTTTCATAACAGAAGATAAAGAGTTTATATCACGCTGGAATGAGACTTTATCTGAATGTTCTCTAAAGCTAATTTTGCTGATTGTTGAATTTAAATCTGTCTTACTAAAAGAAATACTTGTACAAATAGGTCTGACCCAGATGGAATTGGATAAGAGAAAGGATTTAGAGGATTTTCGTAAATTTGATAAAATTTTGGCAGATAGCATAAATGAGGCTAAGAGGTTTTTATTAGAGATCAAACACAAAAAATACATCAGAGATCAAACAGACTATGACCAGAATAAAGTTTATGTATGGAATAGGAGAGACAGGACTTTAGCTAAGAACAACCAACATTACAGCAGAGGGAACAGAGGCAGGAGGGGGGGGAGAGGAAGGGGGAGAAGGGGTAGAGGTCATTATCACAATCAGGACAATAGAAGAGTCAGATTTAGTGAAAGTGAAGCAGAATCAAATGACGAATATTCCAGCTCAGGGGGAGAGGAAGAAGTAAACTACATAGAGGGGGCTCATCCATCACCTGTAGCTTATATTAATCCACCGCAGATCCAACAAAAGGATACTGCTGTTAGACCCAAATTAAAATCAATATTAGTACAACCTCCAGCCCAGCCTCCTCCTCACCCCTCCATCCCAAAAGACACTAGAAATATAGAAACATTCAGTAGCACAAGTAAATATGTACCTACAGCCAAACAGGCAGAGAAAAACACTAAAACTAATAGTGATCTTGATAAGGTTTTTTGCTTGGGCCCGGTTGGAATAGAGGGGGCGGGCCAAAACATGATGAGCTGTTTGAACTCCAATATACCAACACAGAACCCAGAGACATTGACACAAACCAGATCAAATCGTTACCCACAGAGACAACACAAGAGAGGTTATTACACAAAGTACCAATAGTAAACAACATTATAAACATCTCTGATTACTCACTCACTGAGGCAGAAACAAAAGTACTTAATAAAGGCCTTAGCTTTGTTCCCACATCCAATTTCAATTTGTTTTCAACACTATTAGATGTTAATAAACTTATAAGATCTTTAACTCTCAAGAAGTTTTTCAAACAAACTAACAGCATTGACATAGATTGTGATAGAATAATAGCTCCAACTAGGCCTAATCTCACCTTCAGTGAGGATTGTGATTTGTTGGCATTGGAAGATTTATATACACCAGGGAATGAGGGAAGTAATGACAATAAATATTTTCCCAAATTTAAAGGAAATTCAAACTTCTACCCCATACAGAACAGGGGACATATCCTGGAAACCTTCCAAAAAAGAGTAGAGAAGGATTTAACTGCACTGGATGCTAATAATCGATTACAGAGGGGCGGTTCTAACTTAACAAAAAAAGAAAAAGAAGCCCTCTCTAGATTACAGAATAATGCGGATCTTGTAATAAGAGCCGCAGACAAGGGCGGCTCAATTGTTGTAATGAACAAGAGCCAATTTGTAGAGGAGGCCAGAAGACAATTAACAGATAGGGAACAATACATTCTATTAAGAAGGGATCCAACCAATGACTTTGGCAATGAGCTCAAAGACCTATTAGATGAGGGTAGAGAGATAGGCATGTTTGATGAGGAAACATTCAAATTCATGCAAGTAAATTTCCCCATCAGACCTACGTTCAACCACTTGCCAAAGGTTCATAAACCTGGCATAGAGATACATGGAAGACCAATCATAAGTGGCATTGGTTCACTTACGGAGAGGCTCTCGCAATGGTTGGATGCGATTTTGCAGCCCTTTGTGGAAAATCTTCCAAGCCATCTAAAAGACACGAAACATCTGCTAGGCCTACTTAAAGAACAAGACTGGAAAGAGGATAATGTATGGCTAACGATAGATGTAAAATCTCTATACTCCTCTATCCCACATAAGGAAGGCCTAAAAGCTATAAGGTTTTTTCTTACACATTCAGGGCAGTATGAGGAGGAACATTGCAGTTTTATACTACGGGTAACTGAGTTTTTGCTTACCCATAATTATTTTTGTTTTGATGGCTGTTTCTATCTCCAGAAATGTGGGACCGCGATGGGGGCCAAGTTTGCCCCCTCCTACGCCAACCTCTACATGGGTTGGTGGGAGAGGTCCCACATTTATGGAGATAGAAACATGCACAAGCCCAATATTATTTTCTACAAAAGATTTATAGACGATCTGTTGGTGATTTGGAGAGGTGACAGAGATCAGGTGAAACACTTTGTTGAATACCTCAATAATAACAAGATGAATCTGGGCTTTACCTTTGAGACTGACCCCAAGAAAATCACCTATTTGGATGTAACTTTGGAAGGGGAAAGTGGAGGTGACAAGGGCAACATCATCACAAGTATTTTTCGTAAACCAACGGCCAAAAATACTATCCTTCATGCAAAGAGTAGTCACCCTCAAAAAGTCTTTAAAGCAATAGCCAAAGGACAATACGTTAGGACCCTTAGAAATTGTTCGAATAAGAAAACATTTGAAACACAGGCTAATGAACTCACAGAAAGACTAATATCTAGAGAGTATCCGAAAAAGATGGTACTTGGTATCAAAAAAGACGTAACAAAAAAAGACAGAGACTCTCTGTTGAGGACGAGAACAAAACATAAAAAACATAATGAGAGTTATGCACAAAAAAGCACTTTTTTGACAACCTATAGTGATCAGTACAAGGAAGTCTGCAACATTATATCTAAGCACTTCCCATTACTCTTGGCCGATGATGATCTAGCCAATATAGTCAAAGGGGGCTGTCGCTTCTCCTATAGAAGAGGAGTCACAATTGGAAACAAAGTAGCACCCACTGTACTCAAATCAGGAGATAGAAACAACACAAGTTCATGGTTAAGTACAAAAGGTGTATTCAGATGCCACTACACAGACTGCATAGCCTGTAAGTATTTAGCAGTTGGAAATGGTTTCACCAGTACCATTACTGGGGAGGCATATTTACATGAAAGATGCTTTAACTGCAGGGCAACTTATGTTGTTTATATGCTCACGTGCACACAATGTGGTTTGCAATACATAGGTATGACCTCAAGAGAGGTCAGATCTAGAATTCGTGAGCATATAAATAACATAAAAATGGGTACACTCACTACACCCCTAATCACACATTTTTTCCAGGTCCATGACAAAGACCCCAGTCCACTCACCTGGACAATAGTCAAATATATCCCCCCCCCCAGTAAGGGGAGGGAACAGAGATCTCATGTTAGCCAGAGAGGAGGTCTTCTGGATACTAAAAATGAAAACGAGAAGACCATCTGGTCTAAACAGTGAATATGACCTCATTAACTTTTGGCATTAAGTAACTACAGCCTTCAAAATATTGCATTACCTAAATGAATTACACTTTATAACACCAAATCAATAGATGAATTATAGTGTATTATATGTGAAATATCACCCATTGAGATCAAACAATAGTCAATGGAGCCGTAAAATGATAACATTAAAAATTAAGAATTAAATCAAATCTAATTAAGTATAACTAAGTGTAGTTTAAAATAGTGACAAGGATATTGTATAAAGTCACATAGGGAAACCTGTCAGTTTAAGTTTAGACTAGGTTGATACCAGTATGTACTCATCTATAAGAGACAATATGGTAGTTAAGCAGCATAGGAGGTGTGTTTGGAATTAACCAATAGGGTTTGATGTAATCCTTTTTAAATTGAGGCTGATGGTCACTAAGGTATGCTATGACTACGGCGTGGGGAGCCGAAACGCGTCAGCATTAGTGACCACCAACCTACTGCTTGTTCAAAGTGTGCTGTATATAGTATTTGAAAAAAGAAGCTGACATCTGTCTTTTAAAGTGGTCTTCATAAATAAAGAAAAAGTTTTTTACCGCTGCACAAGATTGCCGAGTATCCTTCATCCACCTTGTATCTACTGATATGGTATATGTCATGCAACAATTTTGCAGCAAAATCCGATCAAATAAAAAAAATGTTTTACTTTTCCACAAAGTTTAAAAATGCTAGTGAAGAACTTCAGCTCTCCTATAAGAGTCTGTTATGTGAGGGATTTTGCTCTCCAGCGCCATCGTACATCCAGATATAAGTACTTTCACTCGAATGCCAATGCTATTTATTAAAGTTGAGCGATGTTTGTACACAATAGCACTAATATTTTTGAGTTCCATTTTCTAGGCCATAATATCCTTGATTTTGCCTCTTGGCCTAAAATACCTACATATGGCCCTTTAAAGAAAAAGAAAAAACCCTTATATGTGAGAAAGAATAGGAAGGAAGAGGGTCTTCCAAAGGGATGGTTGCTTTGGGTGTCAATACAAAGCTTTTAACTTATTACATTCAGCCCGCAACTGAACATAATTAGACAACACTGTTGTAGGAACAATTAAGAGAGCAGATATAATTGCATACTTAGTACAGACTGCTGTTTTTATTAACATAAAGAGAAAAGTAGTACATGGTTTTGAATCATGACATATCAAAATACTTTCCACCCAATACTATAGTTCTTTATGCTCAAAGCCAGGAATTTTTACCATTTTGTTAATTTATTATTTATTTTATTAGTTGTCTGGATTTGTTTCCAAAAAAACAAAAAAAGTGTTATTAAACTAGCAAATTACTGCTGAACGCAAAACAATATCCCAATCTTCTAAAGGACATAAAAACTGTACTTGTAAGTGCATAACAGTGTGTGTCAAATACCACTAAAAGCATTTTTGCAATAAACTTAAGGATATGAAACCCAGATTTTTTCTTTCATGATTCAGATAGAGCATGTAATTTTAAGCAAGTTTCTTATTTACTCCTATTATCATGTTTTCTTCGTTCTCTTGGTATCTTTATATTAAAAAGCAGGAATATAAGTTTAGGAGCCTGCCCATGTATGGTTTAGCACCCTGGGTAGTGCTTGCTGATTGGTGGCTACATTTAGCCACCAGTCAAGCAAGCGCTACCCAGGGTGCTGGGCCAAAAATGGGCCGGCTCCTAAGCTTACATTTCTGCTTTCCAAATAAATATTCCAAGAGAATGAAGAAAAATTGATAATAGGAGTAAATTAGAAAGTTGCTTAAAATTGCATGAATCTGAATCATAAAAGAAAAAATTGTTTCATTTCCCTTTCACATCTGAAAAGTTCCTTTGGTTAAAGTTGTCACTGCTAATGTGTTATAAAGGCCGAGTCTGGCAGGTTCTATATCAACAAACTGTTTATCTTGCCCCGTTCTATTATTAGTTCACTGCCTTTCTTCTCGTAGCTGACATGTAGAATTTACCTACCGGTTGGAAACTTTGTTTTTTTCTATTTGTTCAGACTGCCTCTGGTACCACTCCTCTAAATCCTTCTTGGCTTTCTCTCTCCACTCCTGTTCTGTCACTTTGGATGCTGCATCTAAAAGATACATAGGACAACTATAAACACCTGATACATAAGTAGGGTTACAACACTGAAACACACACACACACACAGAGTAAAAACGTTTTTTTTTGTGTATTTTTAAAAAGCACAAAATATTTTTTACATGTTTCAAATGCACCCAGCAAGCAAGTAAGAAGGTGACAAAAAATAATCTTTGTTAGATGATTAAAAGGGACAAACAAACTAACAATAATGGTGTCACTGGTACATGAAAAATAAATCAGGGATATCAGGTTAAATGGTCAGGGTGTAGCACAGCATAAATATTTTAGAACTACTGATATAGAAGAACTAAAACAGCTACTAGTGACTCTGCTATTGACTAGAGTGAGCTGCACTAATTCTCATTCTGTAAATATCTCTAAAGTCATAAACAATAGTGATGAAAGAGACTAAAGATGTGTAATAGTAGTAGATGTGGTAGTGAAGTTTACATTTTTATGGCTAATGTATATACAAATATATTTTTAATAATCTACGTTATCTCTCTGCTGCCATTAAGTGTCCTACCGAGCTCCTCCAGACGTTGCTTCTGCTCCTCTCTCCATATTCGCAGACTCTCTGGTTCCTGGGTCAGTCGGTCAGCATGTGCTATTGCTGCATAGCCATCACCAAAACCAGAGCCGTCCTAGAAGATAAAAGACATGCAGCATAGAACCATTTATTTTGCTTATGTCAATTAATAGGGTACGTTTATCGTCTGGGTTATGATGGGAAATAGTATAAAAAGGCACATGATTTGCTACATAACAAATACATGTGATTCCACTCATTAACAGTGAACCTATAATTTGCTCTTCTAAATACCAGTGCCTTGGGAAAAGAATACTATATAATCTGCAACTTGCCACTTTTACACCTTCCCTAAACTAGTTACTCTGCTAATAAATTTAAATAGTCCTCCTTTGTCAATTGCTGGTTCCACTTAGCTGCTAAAGTACGTTCAGCATGAGGCACTCTAAATATATATTCTATAGCCAGTGTGACAGTACTATAAAGGCAGATATATTGTGATAGGGACACATTTTATTGACTTGTATGCTGCTGAGTAAAGTACAACATATAAAGTAGTATATACTGTATGTATAATCACAGCATGTCTGTCTAGCACTTAAAGGTACCCTGTACTTTATTTTCCCCTTTAATGTGTTCCCAATGACATACTATACCAGCTGCAACGTATTACATTGCATTGGTTCATTAGGTTTATTCTTGCAATTAAAAAGGGATATTCCAGCCAAAATTGGAATACACATGGATGCATTTCAGTTTTAAATAGAAGTGTTTTTGTAATATACATGTACTAGCAAAAATGCTTATATTAAAAGCTATAGCTGTTTCAAAAGTGTATTTAAGTATGCACCGTGCACCAGCATTTTAAACACAGCACTACCTCAGAGAGCCTAAGGTGCTTGTACTATCTGGTAATGATTCAGATTGTTAATTGCTGACATTATACAAGCCCCTCTAGTGCTCTAAGCAGCTGTAATACTTAAAATGCTGGTGCACTGTGAATATCTAGTTATGCTTCACATGCGCATGCAGAGAAAAATGTTAATAAAAAAGTCATAACTTTTATTAGAAGCATTTTTGCAAATACATGTATATTGGAATTATGTTTCTATTCAAAGATGTAATTCATCTAAGTACATATACATTTTGACTGGAATGTCCCTTTAAAATATATGATCGTTAGTCATTAAAACAACAACCACCATGATGAAAAATTCAATACCTAAGTATTTAAGCAGGCCCATTTGAATAAGCATGTTCTTGAGAATGAGCTGTAGTTTCAATGAGCAAAACATGCTATTTCAAACACATAAATAACATAAATGTGCTATTTATTTCATGTAATTGGCAATAGTCCATGAGCTAGTGACGTATGGGACACACAATCCCACCAGGACGGGCAAAGATTCCCAAACCTCAAAATGCCTATAAATACACTCCCCACCACACCCACAATTCAGTTTTTACAAACGTTGCCTCCTATGGAGGTGGTGAAGTAAGTTTGTGCTAGATTTCTAGTCTATTTGTTATCTTTTCTGGTTCTAGGAAAGGTCAGAAGGCTTCTGCCATTTCTTTGGCATCTTGGTTAAAGCTTTTGATTCATCATGCTTATTTGGAGTCGGGTGAATCCCCGCCTCAGAGGATTACGGCTCATTCTACTAGGTCAGTTTCTACTTCCTGGGCTTTTAAGAATGAAGCTTCTGTTGATCAGATTTGCAAAGCAGCAACTTGGTCTTCTTTGCATTCTTTTACTAAATTCTACCATTTTGATGTTTTTTCTTCTTCAGAAGCAGTTTTTGGTAGAAAAGTACTTCAGGCAGCTGTTTCAGTTTGATTCTTCTGCTTATAATTTTAGTTTTTTTCATTATAAAGATTAAAACTTTTGATTTGGGTTGTGGATTAGTTTTTCAGCGGAATTGATTGTCTTTATTTTTATCCCTCCCTCTCTAGTGACTCTTGCATGGAGTTCCACATCTTGGGTATTTGCTATCCCATATGTCACTAGCTCATGGACTCTTGCCAATTACATGAAAGAAAACATAATTTATGTAAGAACTTACCTGATAAATTAATTTCTTTCATATTGGCAAGAGTCCATGAGACCCAAACTTTTTATGGTGGTTATGATTTTTTTTGTATAAAGCACAATTATTCCAATTCCTTGTTGATGCTTTTCGCTCCTTTCTTATCACCCCACTTCTTGGCTATTCGTTAAACTGAATTGTGGGTGTGGTGGGGGGGGTGTATTTATAGGCAAATTAAGGTTTGGGAAACTTTGCCCCTCCTGGTGGGATTGTGTGTCCCATACGTCACTAGCTCATGGACTAAATTCTTACATAAATTATGTTTTTCATACATTTAATACTCTTTAGTGTGTGTAACAAGTATGTGAATATACACAAAAGGGGAAACACATTTTACAGTATAGTGTCCCTTTGATTCTCTTGCTGTAACCTGTAAATGTAAAAAATAATTTAAATAATAATTTTAAAAAATAATAGTAAAAACCGAATAAGATACGTAACCTGAGGACAAGAAAACATCCCTTTAGGCTACATACAGCCTGTACTGCATAGGTGGGATAGCGTGACTCTACAATAATACATAAACAAAAGACTATATGGTACAGCACACTGCTAGGTCAAAGACCACAGTGAAACAAAACCAGCAGCATTTTTAATAATGTTATGAATATACTTTTATTCATGATATAGTTCAAACACATTTCAGGTCTATATCCAGTCTTCACAATGTTTTTCTATTTAAATAGTATTGTTAACTTAAAGGGACATAATACTCATATGCTAAATCACTTGAAACTAATGCAGTATAACTGTAAAAAGCTGACAGGAAAATATCACCTGAGCATCTCTATGTAAAAAAGGAAGATATTTTACCTCACAAACTCCTCAGCTCAGCAG
Organism: Bombina bombina; assembly: GCF_027579735.1. Lineage (NCBI taxonomy): Eukaryota > Metazoa > Chordata > Amphibia > Anura > Bombinatoridae > Bombina > Bombina bombina. Next base: position 361,020,359 of record NC_069504.1, read on the forward strand.
AGTAAGTTCTGTGTAAAAAGTTATACTCAGCTGCTCCCAGCTGCAGGTAAAAAAAAAAAAAAAATGAAGAAATGAACAGCAGCCAATCAGCATCAGCAGTGCTGAGGTCATGAACTCTTACTGTGATCTCATGAGATTTGACTTAACTCTCATGAGATTTCATAGTAAGCTTCCTTTACCTGATTGGTGAAATAATATGAGAGTTCACGAGGCTCATCCTTTCAGCTGTCCCAGGACAGACATACTAATATGCTGCTTAGAAATCCTTTACAATGGGATGTGGCTACTGAGGAACTTTTGAGGTAAAATATCTTTCTTTTTTACATAGAGATGTTCAGGTGATATTTTCTAGTCAGCTTTTTACAGCTATACTGCATCACTTTCAAGTGTTTAAACATTTGGGTATTATGGCCCTTTAATTATACACAAAGCACAAAACTTCAGACCAAACCACAACTGAATTTTCAAAGTACGGTCAAATCACATCCTTTTTATTGAAGACTTCTTGGATCTTTCACTCAAAAAAAAAGCAGAGATAAACCATCATATTGCAACAATGTAGCAAACAATACTTCTTCTGAAATATAGACACAGAACACTAACACTTTTCTGAGCTACAAATAGCTCTATGTAAACAGCGTAACAAGTAATCCTTCCGGATCTCAGGATCAATTTTCTTCAAACAATTATTTAAAACTATGTACATAAAAAAAAAGACAAAAAAAAAAAAGAAGGGGGATGTAAAACCACTTAGCAAGGTTACAAAAAATGGTAAGACTCTTTAGGTACTCTGCACTCTCTTTCAAGTTTTACAACAAGCAATCAACAGCTAAACCATATACGCCAATATAAATACAGGAGTACCTGTAATACACAGGTCTCCTATAGGAGGCGCTAAAATACAATGATAAATATTATAAAAAAACTTAGTGTATATGGATCTCAAAACACAATATGAATATATAAAATAAATAAATTGTGAAATATAAAATATATATACAAACGTAACACTAGTCGTAACCAGTATGACTATAGAAAAGTCCAATAAATGTCCTCAAATATCCGTGTGAACAGGCAGCTCTCGGTCTTCACCCACAAGGATGATGCAACTTCTATGATGGATAACTGAAACAGAAACAGAGACGCCACATGTGTAGATCAATAAGGACCACAATATCGAAGCAAGACAAGACACAGGGTACTCACAAAAGTGGAGGCACTCTGTTGTGCCTATGGGAACAGGCTGGTATTCTGACAGCAAACCAGCTGGCTGTGCAAGGGAATCCCCGTCGTAGCAAACAGCACTGGTATCCTGTGACTTCTGGTCTCCAAACTGCCACTCTTGCCTGGATCACTTTCTTCAAGCTGGAACTGGAGTAAGGAAAGGGAGAAGGGTTGGTCTGCCCTTAGGTTACTAACAAGGAGACTGCAACACTAACGCCAGACTTGTAAAAAGTAATATTAGCATTTATTATTGTACAGAATAAAAACACCAACAATAAGGCAAGTTACAGCTGGGTGTGTTAAAAGCAAGTCTCCTCTCAATTTGCAGAGATAATAGCGACGCGTTTCTCGGGAATAGACCCGTTTCCTCAGGCTTGTATCTTGTATCCAGCTTGAAGAAAGTGATCCAGGCAAGAGTGGCAGTTTGGAGACCAGAAGTCACAGGATACCAGTGCTGTTTGCTACGACGGGGATTCCCTTGCACAGCCAGCTGGTTTGCTGTCAGAATACCAGCCTGCTCCCATAGGCACAACAGAGTGCCTCCACTTTTGTGAGTACCCTGTGTCTTGTCTTGCTTCGATATTGTGGTCCTTATTGATCTACACATGTGGCGCCTCTGTTTCTGTTTCAGTAAACCATATACGCCAACAGAGTATCCCTAGTCTTTAGCGGTATGTCTCATCCTCAATGCTACATTGTTGTGCAATGATGGTTTATTTCTGTTTTTTAGGGGATTTTTTGAGTGAAGGATCCAAGAAGTCTTAAATAAAAAGGACATTATTTGACCGTACTTTAAAAATTCAGTTGTGGTTTGGTCTCAAATTTATGTTGTTTTATGCACTGTATAAATTTAGTTCACCATTTTCTGTATTTATTCATATAAGAACTCTGTTCTTCTGTTTGTGAATTATTCACAGTTTGGAACACTTTTTATTATTATTTTTTAAATCATACTCTTTGCCTAACATTGGGCTGCTGTTTTGTGTTTTATTATGGACTTTGACAGTGGGCAGCAAACAGAATTTGTACATCAGGATCTAGATAGTTTATCTTGTATGAGTATTATTTTTCTGTCTTGTGGTGATCTAATTATGACCACAATGAATGCACTAAGGTTATATTAACATTCTGTAATTCAGTATTTCGGGGGGGGGGGGGGGTTCCTTGTATCTGAAATGAAAAGTAAAAATATTGGAAGATTTTAGGTGTTTGATGAATTGTACAAGACATTCACTCACTTGATATGGATCTCCATGTACTGGGGTTGTTACCAAGTCATCAAAACCCACTGCAAAGGCAAACATTGTTACATTATTAATTGAATTGAATACAATAAAACTATTCATGTGGTCATAATACATTTGCAAAAACATTTAATAAGGAATAAAAAGAACTTAAAAACAAAAAAGTCATGTTGCAATATAAATAAGGCGTTTAGCCTCTAGAACACCATATTAAATAATTAACAAAAATGGTCTGCTTATTTTCATACCATACTATCCACAGAAACGTTCCAGGTTTATGGAGAGATGGAGATAGATAGATAGATAGATAGATAGAGATTTTTAGGGAAACTACGTTCTTACATGGTCATAAGACTTGAGAAATATAAACTAATTAAAGATTGCTAAACTTTCCCTCCTTTGATATTATGTGCTTATAAACATGTTTAATGACATTCCTACAGCATGCCTCTCCCTCTTCAGGGCTGTCACAATACCCAGCCTTCCCTTTGTGTTTGTTTGTTTTATTACTCACAAAAGTTAACTTAGAAGATCAAAATAACGCAATCAACTATGCTTCACCAAAGAGTTTTAATATTTATGAAATAGTAATTATCTATATTAAGCAAGTTTAAACATGGCTAAATCCAAGTTTATAGTCAACGGTTGCAACCCACTGCATTATCCGGTACATATAGGTCAACCGATATATATGCAGCTTAAATTGAATTTACCACAAACAGTAAATTAGTTAAAAACAAGTTTAAAAAAATATATAAAGTATTTATATAGCAATAAACTTGCTATAATTTACTTACTTCTAAGTACAATTTAGATTGTGTTTATTTTCCTTATTTCCTTATTAATTATGAGGAATTAGTTACAAAGTTATTTGATGAAGGGAGGGCCAGTATGGTATAGCCAATGCCAACTCTTCCATCATTCCACCAGAGCTAAATCAACATGAAACGATGCATGTCAGGACTTTAGTGCAACAATAGTGTATTATTACAACACTGATACTAAGACGTACATGAAGATAGCCGCTGCACACAGACACAAGGGTGTAACCTGAAATAAATTATTATTATTCTTTATTTATGAAGCACCATCATATTCCGCAGCGCTGTCCACGGATACATTTCATTTAAATAAAACAATAATATAAAACTTGTAAGAGACAGGACAAAATTTACAAACACATACAGGAGAAATTGAGGGCCCTATTCCCATGAGAACTTACAATCTAGAAGGGTGGGAGGTTGAGAAACAGGAGGTGAGAACTGCAAGATTGAAAAAGATGTTAATGCAGAGTTAAATGAGGGGAATGTTAGGTAAGTGAAATTAATTTATTATTGGGTGGGGGGGTAGGCTTCCCTGAACAGAAAAGTTTTCAGAGAGCATTTAAAGGAAGAAAGATTAGGGCAAAGCCTGACAGCACTAGGGAGAGTGTTCCAGAGGGTAGGTGCTGCTAATAAATAAATATTAGCTAGAGCCCTGTGGAGATGTTGGTCTACTTCTTGTAGCCCTGGTAGTTACCATCTTACTCATTTGAGGGCCATCATTTAACCCCAAGATGTACATATACACGTTGTGAGGTACTTTGGCTTCCATACCACACAATGTATATATACACATCTGAGCTGCAGGAAGCTCCAGCACTCTCGGCCATTGCAGCCAAGAGCTGGAGTTCCTGAGCTCCAGGCATCTGTTTGCATATGGAACTGGAGCGCGATTGGTGCTCCAATTCCAGACGGTGACACTGTCTTAAACTAAGAACTATTCACCAGAGTAAATGCTCTGACAGTGGTTACCATTCAGCGCCTTTTCCTATTCATCTGCATGATGAGAAAGAAATCATATCAGCATAATCAGTGTTGTGTTCACACTTTGATCATGCAAGATTTTAAATGTCCTCAAAGCTATATGAAACCCAATTTTTTTTCTGTGATTCAGATAGAGCATGCAATTTAGCCACCAATCAGCAAGCGCTACCCAGGTGCTGAACCAAACATGGTCCGGCTCCTAAATTTGCATTCCTGCTTTTTTAAATAACTATACCAAGACAACGAAGAAAAATTAATAGGAGTAAATTAGAAAGTTGCTTAAAAATGCCTGCTCTATCAGAATAATTAAAGAAAAACATTGGGGTTTCATATTCCTTTAAACTGAGGAGAGAAAAAACACTGAATGTGCCTGCACATGCCAGATGCACACTCCCTTTTTAGTCCCAGAACAAGAAACTGATGCTTAAAGGACATAAAAGTGCAAAAAGAAAATGCTGTAATGTTAGGGCATTTTATTATTGAACTAATGAATGTGTATAAATATATGTTTAACCCCTACAAAAGAGATTAAACACATAGTTAAAGGGACATAGAATCCAACTTATTTTTGTGATTCGGGCAGAGCATACTCTAAAAAAAAAAAAGTTTCCAGTTTACTTCTATTATCAAAGTTGTTTAGTTCTGATATTGTTTGTTTGTTGATGAAATACCTGGTAGGTAGTGTGCACATGTCTGGAGAACTACATTAGGAAAAAGTTGTCATCAAGTACTCTTGCTAATGTGTAACACTCTTGAAAAAACTGGTACCATAAAGTGCTGCTGACATGTGTACGCTCCTGAGCTTACCTCCATGCTTTTCAACAAAGGTTACCAAAAGAACAAAGAAAATTTGGTAATAGAAGTAAATTGCAAAGTTGTTTATAACTGCATGCTCTATATGAATCACATCTGGTAAGTTGATAAGAGGCATACGTGTGTAGCCATCAAGTGACATCTAGCTCCTACTAGTGCACATTGTTGCTGAGGATACGTGCATATGATTTTCAACAAAGGATACCAATAAAACAAATTAAATTTGATAATAGAATAATAGAAGTGATTTTTAAAAGTTTAGTGAGATGGCCCTATTTGAATTATGAATATTTAAATTTGACTTTGATGTCCCATTAATTTCTTTCTACAATGGGATGTATTCAAAGTGAAAGTAAATCCTAGAGTTTTACAAACGCTAGGATTTACTATTGAAACAAATAAAGGGCACTTTCATTCATGAAATATAAGATACTTCATGTAGAAAGCTCCTTTATTTGATTCACCCGATCGCCACTCTTAGCTCCTACAGCAGCGCATGGCTAAAAACATTTTTGGCTAAGAGGTGACGTTTTCACCTCTTAGCCAATAGCCGTGCTGTAAATCCGGCTCCCATGGGCGCCAAGCCGGATTTACCGCACGGCTATTGGCTAAGAGGTGAAAAAGTCACCTCTTAGCCAAAAAATATTTTAGCCGTAGGCTGCTGTAGGAGCTAAGAGCGGCGATCGATTGAATCAAATAAAGGAGCTTTCTACATGAAGTATCTTATACTTCATGAATGAAAGTCCCCTTTATTTGTTTCAACAGTAAATCCTAGCGTTTGTAAAACGCTAGGATTTACTTTCACTTTAATGAGGAATTTTGAGGTAAGATATTTTCCTTTTTTACAGAGATGTTCATGTCACATTTTCTTGTCAGCTTTTATATACACTTCTAGTCAACATTACTGGCACCCTTGAATATTTTTTATATCATGTAGTGAAATAGCTTTTGTCCACAATGGTGAAGACAAGAGGTCTCTGAGGGCATCCGAAACACTATCGTCAACAAACATAAGGGCACAAGACCATCTCTAAAGACCTTAGCATCCCTGTTTTAACAGTTTGCAATGTTATTGAGAAGTCTATCATGACTATCAAATTCCTGGGCTGGAGCAATCTGAAGTAATAGTTGTAACACGTACCATATGCCACATACTACACCAAGATGGGCTTTATGGACAATGACCAAAGAGGATCATACTACTGAAAGCAAAACATACAAATGCATGACTGCTCCTTAGCCAAAACCTACCTAGTGAAACCAAAATCATTGTGAGGAATGGTCGACAATGCAGATCAGTGATTAGTTTATAGGCAATAAAATTAAGCTTATAAAAGGAATGAATGCCCTATCTATTCTTTTGGATATGAGCTTTGGTTCATTCTCCATCTTGAGGACCCATTGTTTTCAACCCATACCTAGTTTTTTTTTTATAAATAGTTAGCATGTTTTACTGTAAGATGCATTGGTAATCATCATTGTTTTACACTGGCCAGCAATTAGTCCTCATCTCAATCCACCTGAAAATCTTTGGAAAGAGCTGAAATCTGCCATTGGGAAATTGCACCCAGCAAATATTTAGGAGCTTGAACAAATTGCAATTGAAGAGTGAGAGAAACTACCAGCAAACTTGTGAAAGAAACTTATATGTTTGGAGGCTGTCACTTTTGCAAGGTTGTACCTCAAAATTTGAGGGAAGGGTCTCTTTAACAACATTTGAACAAGCCTGCAGGAGGGAGGGAGGATCTAATAGCAGCAAGACCCAGGCTATAGCAACCAGGCAAACCCTTAATGACCGGTGACGTACAGGGTCCCACTCTCTACATAGGCTTCCTAAAGGACTACTCAATGCAGTAGAATTAACAAGTGCATAATAAAAGACAATGATTTAACACCTGCTCTGAATTTCAAATAAGCAGGAGATTTTTTTCCTGACAAATACATATTTTCTCCCATTTTCCGGCCCCCTGTTTCATGTAACAGACTTCAGCCAATCACAGACTAGTATACAGGGCCGTCTTTAATATTGACTGGACCCTGGGCAAAAAAATTCTTGCCCCCCCCCACCCTATGCAATTTCGCTCACCACCCCAACATCCCAAAAAACAACTAAATCAATTTATTTTATAATTGTTTTCAAAATTATTAGCCAAGCAGTGGATCATCACTGCTGGGCTAATCATTTAAAAAAATTGAAATAAATTGCAATATGTGAAACTGGACCTAAGCAGTATTAATAAGTAAATAAATATATAAATGCCTCCACTGTGGATTAATTTAATATTCTTTTGAATGTGATTCTGGTGTGAGTTTAGCTGGTTAAAGAGATTTAGGGCAGCCAACAGGAGCAAAGCAAGTTAAAGACTGAGGAGGAAGCATAGGGGCAGACAAATATAAGTTGATTGACTGAAACAGCAGAACTACTATGGGAAGCTGTAAAATCTGAGACAGAGAGAAAACAAAAACTATAAAAATAAACCTTACATTAATGTGTGAAGTATCAGCATGACACTATACATCAGCCACAGCAGCACATGTCACTTCTTTGCTAGGAACAAGTTCCCTCTCACCCTGCACTAGACAATGCTGCATGGGGAGGGGCGTGTGTGCACTCACTTATTCTTCCCACTGACACCTTTCTACAAAGCACTGTTCCCCTAACAAACTTCAGTTAGTTGATCTTAGGGCCACAGCAGAAAGAGAAGGGCTAAGGGGACCAGCAGACTGGATGCCGTCTGCCCAATGCTGCATGGATACAGTGAGAGATGTGTCATACAGCCTCAAGACTGAAGAGAGCAGTGTACGCAGCTGCACAGATGCTCAAATCCTCATGTGCCTGCCGCTCCAGCTTTCTGCTGCATGCGCCTACAGTCAGCCCTACCCAGAAACAATCCCCACCACCAGAGCAGTTACCTGGTAACAATGGTAACCCCAGTAGGACCTTTTCTGATGCAGTGGGAATGGCTGGATACCGAGTTAGGGCTTTGCATTCAGTGATGCACAGTGCACATCTATAGCAGCACATGGCAATAGCTTGGCATGTCACATGACACCGGCACGGTCTGGAACAGTTTTAAAAATATATATATATAAGCAGAGTACTTTTGACTGTGACAGTATTATGACTGAATGTGTGTGTTCCCCATGTCACATCAGCAGTCTGGTATGAACCATAAAAAAAAATATTTTTTTTTTAGGACTCTTGGGCCCCTCAACAGAGACTGGGCCCTGGGCAGCTGCCCCTTTTGCCCTGTGTTAAAGACGGCCCTGCTAGTATACATATACCCTGTCAGCTTGAGCACATGCTCAGCAGGATCTTGTTCCCCAGAAAGTGTGCATATAAAAAGACTGTACAAAATGTAATAATGGAAGTCAACTGGAAACCGTCTTGCTCTTTCTGAATCATAAAAGTTTATTTTGACTTGAGTGTCCAGTAACGGATTTCAAAGGGCTGGACTTTGAGAAGAGTGTTGTATGACACACACACTGATTGGATATTCATTGGAATTGTCATAAAAAAAAAAAAAAAAAAAAAAAAAACGTTCATCCCAGTGGGCATGCATGACATTGCAATATAAACATTACTATAGGCACGGATTTAACCTTTTTCACAAATTTAAAAAAAAAAGTATACATATACTTTATTAATGGCAAAGATTACATATATATCATTTGATTAGCTAAATTTTACCACCACTTTAATATATTCTGACAAAACAAATTAGGTACATTTCTAAAGATATTGTACATATTCAAGAGTGCTACCACTGTTAGTGCAATGTTGCAGTATTTTAGAGGTTTTCTATCTTAGTGATGCTACTATTAACACAATGTTGCAAGTAACCAGGCTGCATGAAAAGCTGTGAAGTTAACCCCTTCCTGCCTTCAGTTTGTTTTAACTAATATTGTGTCATGTGAGGTTAACCCTTCCGTGCCTTCAGTAGTGTCTTACACAATTTTTTTTTTTTTTATCCATTACAAAAACATTTCAAAATTACCTTAAATAACTGTGTGCCCTTTGCTATTATTAGCCTTTTCTCTGCTTCTATAGGGGCTGTAGTGTGTGTGTTTAAAGGGATATAAAACCCAATTTTTTTTCTTTCTTTCAGGATTCAGATAGAGCATGCATTTTTAAGCAACTTTCTAATTTACTCGTATTATTAAAATATATTTGTTCTATTGGTATCTTTATTTGAAAAGCAGGAATGTAAGGTTAGGAGCCGGCCCATTTTTGGTTCTGCACCCTGGATAGTGCTTGGTGGCTATGTTTATCCCTACCTATACTGAAAGTTTCTATACTTAAAGTGATAGTAAATTTTAAGGAATTAGTGCCCGGTATCTAAAAATAATTTTAAAAACAGGGGCACTTTAATTCATTAAACTTTACAACGATACTTCTTTTTAAAAATACTTACCTTTGCGTTATGGAAAACAGACCGCAGATCCTCTGCCCATATCTCCTACTGTAGTTAGCATATCGATGACGAATCCGGCTTCCTCCAATCGTTGCGTGCCACACGAGCTGGACACCAAAGGGGGCAAGCAACAATTGGAGGAAGCCAGATTCGTCATTGATATGCTAACTACAGCAGGAGAAGCGGGCAGGGGAATCAGTGATCTGTTTTCCATAATGGAAAGGTAAATATTTTTAAAAAAGAACCATCGTAAAGTTTAAATGAATTAAAGTGCCCCTGTTTTTAAGATTATTTTTAGATACCGAGCACTAATTCCTTAAACTTTACAATCCATTTAAAAGTATAGGCTATAAATAAGCTGAGTAAACATAGCCAGCAGAAGAAATTACACTCACAGAGGTAGAAGAGATAAGCAATAAAATGTTAATTTCCAATTGTTTTCTTTAAAGGGACAGTACACACTCATTTTCATATAACTGCATGCAATAGACAGAACTATAAAGAATAAGATGCACAGATACTGATATAAAAAATCCAGTATAAAACCGTTTAAAAACTTACTTAGAAGCTCTCAGTTTAGCTCTGTTGAAAAGGTAGCTGGAAAGACCACTGCAAGTGGATAATAAGACACTCCCCCCTCCCCCGCCTTTTGCATATGAAAAGACCCTTTACACAAACAGGAGCAATCTGGAGAAGGTAGCTGACGGTATTCTCATAAAACTTTGGGGCTTGGTTAGGAGTCTAAAAATCAGAGCAATGTTATTTAAAGATAAGCAAAACTATACATTTAAAAAAAAAACAAAAACTAAACTTTATGGGCTCTATAAATAGATCAACTACAAAACATGTATGCAAAGAAAAAATGAGTGTATAATGTCCCTTTAAGTATTGGGATTTGGTACACAGACAGATAAAATTATGATATACGGATATCTGATTTCCCTGCAAGCTCAACCCATTTTTATGGGTTGTAGAATAAAAGAACAAAACCAGCTATTTCATATAAGAAATTAAACCTAAAGAAAAAAAATGTCATACATTTTATACTCTGCAGCATTTATAACAAGTCATTGGAAACACATTAAGGGAAAAAATATTTTACAGTATACTATCTCTTTAACCCCTTAACAACGAAAAGTTGCTGTCCTGGGCCTCTTTCTGCCGCGATCTCGCTAACAGTGGCTATTTCCGCAGTGCAGAAATAAACACTCTGTGTCCCACTCTGCATCGGGTAGCGATAGCGCCAATCGTTGGTGGTGTGGCAGGTTCAGGAGGGAGGCGGGTGAGTGGCCCATCACTAGAGGGAGGGAAGGGCGGGAATAGGTGGGACTGCTATACTGCAGAAAAAAAAATGCATACTGAGAGCGGGAGGGAGAGGGGGCGAACTTGAGGGTAGGTAAAAAGATCTTGGAGGGAGGTGGGATAAATGAGGGGGTGCAGCTACACTACAGAATTTTTTTTTTTTTTTTTAGTAAATATAAAGAAAAATGGATAGAAAACTGGGTACTGGCAGCCAGTACCAAAGATGGCGGACGCTAGTTAGAGGGGAGAGGGTTAGAGAGATTTTTGGGAGGGATGAGGGAGGTAGGAAGGTAAGGGTGTAATCCTACACTATAGAAAATAATAATAATAATAATAATAATAATAACAATAAAAAAAAAAAAACTTCACATTGGTGACCAGTGGGGGGTGAGGGAACAGTGCTGTTTATGAAAGATGGGATAGGGATCTGAGGGTGGGAGAGTAATCTCTACACTACAGCTGAACTTAACCTTACAAGCTACCTGATTAACCCATTAACTGACAGGAATTTAAGAAGTGTGGTGCTAAGCTGCTTCTGAAGAAAGGGGATTCCAGAGAAGCTTTTACATCCATTTGTGTTATGACTGCACAAGCGGTGTGTAAGTAATTTCAAAGGGAACCCTAAAGTTTGTGAAAAAGTTTATTTTTTTTAATAAGATCACATTTTGCAGTGAAATGATGGCATGTAATATACCAAAATGGGCCTAGTTCAATACCTTGAGTTGTCTACTAAAAAAAATAAAAAAATATCTGTTTAAATGGAGTGATGACAAAAACATAATTTATGTAAGAACTTACCCGAAAAATGTCAATTCTTTCATATTGGCAAGAGTCCATGAGCTAGTGACGTATGGGATATACAATCCTACCAGGAGGGGCAAAGTTTCCCAAACCTCAAAATTCCTATAAATACACCCCTCACCACACCCACAATTCAGTTTTAACGAATAGCCAAGTAGTGGGGTGAAAAAGAAAGGAGTAAAAAGCATCAACCAAGGAATCTGGAAATAATTGTGCTTTATACAAAAAAAAAATCATAACCACCATAAAAAAGGGTGGGCCTCATGGACTCTTGCCAATATGAAAGAAATGAATTTATCAGGTAAGTTCTTACATAAATTATGTTTTCTTTCATGTAATTGGCAAGAGTCCATGAGCTAGTGACGTATGGGATATCAATACCCAAGATGTGGAACTCCACGCAAGAGTCACTAGAGAGGGAGGGATAAAAATAAACAGCCATATGCTGAAAAATAAATCCACAACACAAAATATAAAAGTTATTCTCATGAAGAAAAGAAAAAAACTTAAAACATCAGCAGAAGAATCAAACTGAAACAGCTGCCTGAAGAACTTTTCTACCAAAAACTGCTTCAGAAGAAGCAAATACATCAAAACGGTAGAATTTAGTAAATGTATGCAAAGAGGACCAAGTCGCTGCTATGCAAATCTGATCAACTGAAGCTTCATTCATAAAAGCCCACAAAGTGGAGACTGATCTAGTAGAATGAGCTGTAATTCTCTGAGGCGGGGCCTGACGACTCCAAATAAGCTTGAAGAATCAAAAGCTTTAACCAAGAAGCCAAGGAAATAGCAGAGGCCTTCTGACCTTTCCTAGGACCAGAAAATATAAAAAATGGACTAGAAGTCTTCCTGAAATCTTTAGTAGCTTCAACATAATATTTCAAAGCCCTTACCACATCCAAAGAATGTAAGGATCTTTCCAAAGAATTCTTAGGATTAGGACACAAGGAAGGGACAACAATTTCTCTACTAATGTTGTTAGAATTCACAACCTTAGGTAAGAACTTAAATGAAGTCCGCAAAACCGCCTTATCCTGATGAAAAATCAGAAAAGGAGATTCACAAGAAAGAGCAGAAAGCTCAGAAACTCTTCTAGCAGAAGAGATGGCCAAAAGGAACAACACTTTCCAAGAAAGTAGTTTAATGTCCAAAGAGTGCATAGTCTCAAATGGAGGAGCCTGTAACACCCTCAAAACCAAATTAAGACTACAAAGAGGAGAAATTGATTTAATGACAGGCTTAATACAAACTAAAGCCTGTACAAAACAGTGAATATCAGGAAGATTAGCAATCTTTCTGTGAAATAAAACAGAAAGAGCAGAGATTTGTCCCTTCAAGGAACTTGCAGACAAACCCCTATCCAAACCATCCTGAAGAAACTGTAAAATTCTAAAAGAATGCCAAGAGAATTTATGAGAAGAACACCATGAAATGTAAGTCTTCCAAACTCTATAATAAATCTTCCTAGAGACAGATTTATGAGCTTGTAACATAGTATTAATCACTGAGTCAGGGAAACCTCTATGACTTAGTACTAAGCGTTCAATTTCCATACCTTCAAATTTAATGATTTGAGAGCCTGATGGAAAAACGGACCTTGAGACAGTAGGTCCGGCCTTAACGGAAGTGGCCAAGGTTGGCAACTGGACATCCAAACAGGATCCGCATATCAAAACCTGTGGGGCCATGCTGGAGCCACCAGCAACACAAATGATTGTTCCATGATGATTTTGGAGATCACTCTTGGAAGGAGAACTAGAGGTGGGAAGATATAAGTAGGTGTCAGCACATCCACTGCTTCCGCCTGAGAATCCCTGGACCTGGACAGGTATCTGGGAAGTTTCTTGTTTAGATGAGAAGCCATCAGATCTATTTCTAAAAGACCCCACATCTGAACAATCTGAGAAAACACATCTGGATGGAGAGACCACTCCCCTGAATGTAAAGTCTGACGCCTGAGATAATCCGCCTCCCAATTGTCTACACCTGGGATATGAACCGCAGAAATTAGACAGGAGCTGGATTCCGCCCAAACAAGTATCCGAGATACTTCTTTCATAGCTTGGGGACTGTGAGTCCCACCCTGATGATTGACATATGCCACCGTTGTGATATTGTCTGTCTGAAAACAAATGAATGGTTCTCTCTTCAACAGAGGCCAAAACTGAAGAGCCCTGAGAATTGCACGGAGTTCTAAAATATTGATTGGTAATCTCGCCTCTTGAGATTTCCAAACCCCTTGTGCTGTCAGAGATCCCCAGACAGCTCCCCAACCTGAAAGACTCGCATCTGTTGTGATTACAGTCCAGGTTGGCCGAACAAAAGAGGCCCCTTGAACTAAACGCTGGTGATTTAACCACCACATCAGAGAGTGTCGAACATTGGGATTTAAGGATATTAATTGTGAATATCTTTGTATAATCCCGGCACCATTGATTCAGCATACAAAGCTGGAGAGGTCTCATGTGAAAACGAGCAAAATGAATCGCGTCCGATGCTGCAGTCATGAGGCCTAAAACTTCCATACACATAGCCACTGAAGGGAATGACTCAGACTGAAGGTGCCGACATGCTGCAACCAATTTCAAACGTCTCTTGTCTGTGAGAGACAGAGTCATGGACACTGAATCTATCTGGAAACCTAAAAAGGTGACCCTTGTCTGAGGAATCAAGAAACTTTTTTGGTAAATTGATCCTCCAACCATGTTTTCGAAAGAAAAAACACTAGTTGATTTGTGTGAGATTCTGCAGAACGTAAAGACTGAGCTAGTAAGATATCGTCCAAATATCTAATATTAGGGCACCCAGAACATTTGAAAAGATTCCTGGAGCTGTTGTTAGGCCAAATGGAAGAGCAACAAATTGGTAATGCTCGTCTAGAAAAGAGAATCTCAGGAACTGATAACGTTCTGGATGAATTGGAATATGAAGGTAAGCATCCTGCAAGTCTATTGTAGACATATAATGTCCTTGCTGAACAAAAGGCAGAATAGTCCTTATCTTCTTGAAAGTTGGTACTCTTACATAACGATTCAAAATTTTCAGATCCAGAACTGGTCTGAATGAATTTTCTTTCTTTGGGACAATGAATAGATTTGAATAAAACCCCAGACCTTGTTCCTGAAAAGGAACCGGCAAGATTATCCCTGAAACCTACAGGTCTGAAACACACTTCAGGAAAGCCTAGGCTTTTACTGGATTTACTGGGATGCATGAGAGAAAAAATATTCTCACAGGAGGTCTAACTCTGAATCCTATTCGGTACCCCTGAGAGACAATGCTCTGAATCCATTGATTTTGGACAGAATTTGCCCAAACATCCTTGAAAAACCTTAATCTGCCCCCAACCAGCTGAGCTGGAATGAGGGCCGCACCTTCATGCGGACTTAGGGGCTAACTTTGGTTTCTTAAAAGGCTTGGATTTATTCCAATTTGAGGAAGGCTTCCAATTGGAAACAGTTTCCTTGGGGGAAGGATTAGGTTTTTGTTCCTTATTTTGACGAAAGGAACGAAAACGATTAGAAGCCTTAGATTTATTTACCCTTAGGTTTTTTTCCTGAGACAAAAAAACTCCCTTCCCCCAGTAACAGTTGAAATAATAGAATCCAACTGAGAACCAAATAAAGTATTACCTTGGAAAGAAAGAGATAGTAATCTAGACTTAGATGTCATATCAGCATTCCAAGATTTAAGCCACAAAGTTCTTCTAGCTAAAATAGCTAAAGACATGGATCTAACATCAATTTTGATAATATCAAAAATAGCATCACGGGGGCGGAGCCAACTTCCATCATGGCTGGACGCACTTTAACGAAGCTCTCTACTTAATTTAGATAAGGGGCACAGTTATAGCTAGCAATTAAGCTCTAAAAAACATATATTCTTTTGCTACTACTACGCAGGTCTACCCTGGGGATCAGCATACTAGTGAGACAGTCTCCCACAGCACCGGAGTACAACAGCTGAAACAGAGGGGCTGCAGGAAGCAGAGGTCTCATCCCTATCAGACCTCCGGCTCTAGTTCTCTGCCTTCCCTACCCCTTAGTGAAGCAGCAGAGCTTAAACGCTCACCCCGGCAGCCGGAACACAGCATACAACTGCAGGAGCGGAGACGGGAGCTAACCCGCAACTTTTTACAAGTGAGCCGACTGGACTGCGGAGTCAGCAGCACACAGCAGCAGATCTCACCACTGGCGATAGCTCCGGAGGGTCGGGGATCCGCTCCGGAGCCTGCATCTCAACATCGCCTCAGTGGCTTTTGACAGGCACCCCGTTGCCGGATTACCTGAGTGAGTACCTGCTGCTCAATATACATGCAGTAACCTTGCCGCTCCGCTCCCGCACACGCATACCTGCTCTAGGGGCAACATCTAAGTCACAAGTTCACTCTCCCAAGACACCAGACTGGTAATTGGGGCCCCATTAAAGTGACAGGTCTCCCCACATAGTGGCGCGAAAACGCCATCTTTGTTTATTTTGCGCCATAGCACACCAGGCAGACACCCTGGCCCTTTACACACGCAATTACTGATTGCCCCTGAACTCTGCCCATATCAAGCTCTCCCAAAGGCCCTATTAAAAGTTCAGTTTGACACCCCTAACAAAAAAATAAAAATAAAAGAAATAAAGGAGGATCAGTGAAAGGCCTGCAGCTGTAAGCATCAATCCTCCGGCTGCACACGTGGAGTTTACTTCTAATACTGAGGCCTGTCATTAACATCACACAGCAAATATCCCCCACTCACCTGCATCCCAACTTAACATCTGAGGATACCATAATTGAAAGGGGGAATTAATAACTGACTTCTGGCTGTCTGAGTACCCCCTTGGTTTTCCCAACTTCACACTGCAAGCCCTTCTTCAAGCAAACAGCACAGTATTAGAGACTGCTTTAGGCTGTTCACCCTGCCATAGTTTTTATCAAAAAATTTTCTCATAGGAGCAGCTACAAATACCTCCTAAGCAATTTTGGATAGCACAGCAGGTGGGCACTCTCCCACTCCCTTTCCTGCTGTATACATTGCAGCAGGTAATATCCCATCTCCCTTTTTCCGGACTGGCCCAGAGGTGGCAATCTCCCCGGGGGGAGTGCCTCTTGCCTGGTCTTAGTGCAGAGTGACTTATTAATCCACAAAGGACTGACACTGCTGAATCTTAAGCCATTAGTTAGATGCCACAAGCACTAGCGGCATTTCCAGATTTCATAAGAAGTAAATCCGGCTAACATGGATTAATTCCCCTTAGGCCACCCAGGCCTGTCTACCACACAGTGATTTTTATTGCCACTCAGGGGGGACTACCCTGACACTACAAGATACGTTCCCACCAAGAACCCCCGCTACAGAGAACTTAACTCATCTCTCATCCAGTATGTCGCAGTCAGTGAGGGGGAAAAAGAACAAGCAGCCTTTTCTGCCAAAAAAAACTGTAATTGATCACTTTGGACCCTCAGGAGGACTACCACAGTGTGACATGGAGCCCCCAGACTCCCCCAGGTCTGATTCCTCAGATTTCGCATTAGCGGCTTTGCAAAATATACAACAAGCCCCCCCTGAGGTAGCTACTCCCTCTTTTATTATGGACTCCCTAAAATCCCTGCTGGACAAGCACCATGCTTCATTCACAGCCCAAATGGCTGCCTCCACGGCCGAACTTAAAAAGGAGATATCATCTACTAATGAAAGAATAGATAATCTAGAGAGAAGGCAGGAGAATGCTGCTGTTGAACACTCTAACTTGCAATCCTACACGCAGCGCTTAGCAGATTATCTTGAAGTAATAGATGACAAAATAGCCGATCTGGAAGATAGATCTCGGCGGAATAACCTGAGGATTCAAGGTATCCCCGAGACTGTCTCCGCAGCTGACCTACAACCATACCTAAAAGAACTGTTTCATGTGCTTGCTCCCCCTGCCACAGAAATAGAAGACTTAATGGATCGTGCGCATCGCGCACTTAAGCCCAGAGGTCTCCCAGATGACCAGCCCAGAGATACAATAGTGCGACTTCATTATTTCACTTATAAAGAGAGAATCCAGAGAGCGCACTTCCAGAAACCATCCCTCCAAGACAAATTCAAGAATTTGCAAATTTTCCCCGACCTTTCTGTGAGAACCCTACAAAAAAGAAAGACCTACGCTGAAATAACTTCTATCCTACGGAAAAATGACATCAGGTATAGATGGGGCTACCCCATAAAGCTGTTAATTTTCCGAAACAATCAGATGTTCACGGTACAAACTCCAACCAGAGGATACGAACTCCTAAAAGTGTGGAACCTGTATCCCCCCCAAAAAGAAAAACCACAAGCCAGGCAAATCCAGCTAAGTGCCTCAGCAGCAGAGTGGACAGCTTCCAACAGTCCTGCAGACCGACAGGGCGCCTCAGGGGCCACCCGGCTAAAGGACTGGTCAACTCCTTCTGTCCGAGGCCTTGGATCGCAGAAGCGACATGAAGATCAGGAATGGTCCACTCTTCCTCAAAGACACAGACCTGGATCACCTAATCCCTAGAACTTACCTTTGTAACTGCATCCTGGAGTCTGACTAACATGAACAGTTTTTGCGGGACACTGTTTGTGTGTTTGCTGAAGGATTGTGTCCCAACACCCTAAGATCTCTTAGGTCTTGTGTGCTGATTCCGGTGGTCTCTGGACGATAAGTATATCTTTTAGACTATATCCTTCTTTAATTGTTTACTCAGGTTGTTCTTACCACTGCTTATGTAAATATACAGGGACCTGCATGCTTATCAGCTGTCATTACCGTGTATAGAGTGCAATATTGTCTTAACTTTGCAGTTATCTCTAGCCTTGTCTCCATTGGTCTATAGATTGAAATTTATCCTGTTAGCCAGGGTCACACTGTTCCGCAGGTCCTGGGTGCTCGGTGTGGGCCCAACCGGAGCTCATTTCCTGCGCACTTAACATCCATAACCATAGCTGATAATATCCACTCAGCACCTCACTTTGCATGCAGAGCAGTGCAGCTTGACATGATAAGCCTTAATGTTAGTTACCAGTTTCGCTCACTAAATCCATACACGATACCCCCTAGTGATATGTGAAGATTGGCAGGAGGAATAGTTAGCTTGCATGCGCAGTAGGTAACTCTAACATTAGCACCTCAGTCTAAACAGCTTAATAGGAGACTTATTACAACATAGCTAGAAATACTAGGCGCAATACAGCAAACCATAATTCTTATATGCTCCCACATCATTAGCTGTCAACACAACTATCACATTACAAAACACAAGGCTTTTAAAACGCAGCGATATGGGGGCCTGACACACATCCAGAGCATATACGTCCCATTAATACCTGTTTAATCAGTGCAACTGGGTTAATTATAAAGGACTCCTTTAGTTCCACAACTACAATTCCCAGAACTGATTTCATGTCTCCGCAATGCAATGTACAATTGACTCCTAGTTTTCACTTTGTGATGTTATAACTGTTCACAATGTTAAAAAAGTTCCAAATGTGTAATTATTGTTTTTTTTTTTGTTTTTTGTTTTTTTACATTTCTTGTTTGCTATATATTATCACTGTTACATAATCTCTGCTATTCTACAACCCTTACATGTGACAGGCCACGAGGCCGACAATCTACAAATCGACCCCCATCCCCCCAAGTTTCAACTTCTCTGTTCTAGTGCGGCCGGCCTCCCCCCCTCTTATAAGGCCCGCCAATAATAGCAATAATAAGAACAGTAACTCCCACTAACAATTCCCACCACCTCCTCCCCCCAGCAATAGACCCCCACTCCCCCTTTTTCAAATGTGCCTCCCTTTCTAGGGAAGACGATTTATGCGGTTTCTCTCGGTCATACCGCGACTCTTATTTCATATTACACCTATACAATAACAAATTCTGATTAGAACTACAACGCTTTGGAATAGCACCAAATTATAAGAACAACTTATCTCTCTCTACTCTTGGTCTTCCTGTAAAAAAATTTTTTTTTTTTTTCCCCTTTCTTCTCCTCTCCTTCCCCCCCTCTCTCTCTCTCTAGTCTTCTCTGCTGCTCCCCCTCCTCCCCCATTTCCTCCCTCCACCTCTCCCCCCCTTAGCCCTAGTCAAAAATGTCTCTAATCTGCTCCTCCCTTAACACTCCGGACAAGAGGAGTAGGCTAATCAGCTACCTAACTCATTCCAAATCTAAAATAGCTTTCCTACAAGAGACCCATTGGGTGGAGGGCTCCTCTGTTTCCCTACATTGTAGACAGTATCCAATAGTGGAGGCAGCCTCCTTTGCAGGAAAATCTAGGGGGGTTGCAATTTTGATACATAAGTCCATACTCTTCGAAAAGATAGAAACCTTTAAAGACGTAAAAGGGAGATTCTTGATACTGAACTGTAGACTAGACAATATCCCATATACTCTAGCTAACTACTACGGCCCAAATTCCTGTCAGACGCGAGCCTTTAGAAAGTTTTTGAGACAGTTGTCATCCCACAAAACGCAGAATTTACTCCTAGCAGGGGACTTCAACATGCTACTTGACCCAGCGCTTGATAGGCGCTCCCCCAAGCTTAAGCCCTGCGATACACAAACTGCTAGGACTGCAAAACAATTTAGCAACCTTCTAGCCCAATATAACTTATTTGACATCTGGCGTTCTCACCACCCTACCTCCAGAGACTACTCATACTACTCTAGAGTGCATAATTCCTATACAAGGATTGACTATTTCTTCTGTGAGCCTAGATTACTAGACCTGGTCCAGTCAATACGCATGCCCGGTTGTACATGGTCTGACCATTCCTCGGTTCAGCTTTCCTTGAATCACCCTAATAGTGCCCCATTTAGGCCTTCTTGGAGACTCCCAGAATATCTACTCTCGAGTCCAGAACAGGTTGTACTCATCCGGAAGGAGATATCCGAATACTTGAGTATAAATGATAACGGCGCAGTTGATGATTTCTGCCTGTGGAGTTCCCTCAAGGCATACCTCAGAGGAGTGTTCATCAAACTGACAACAGAGCATAGGAAACGCATAGGTAGTTCACTTGCCCAACTTCATACCACCCTGAGGAGACTGGATCCCTTACATAAGGAGTCCTTAGACCCCCAGGTTCTCATTCAAATTGAAACCATCAAAGCACAAATCTCGGCCCTAGAGGCAAAAAGACACCAGGCCCAGGTTCGTCAGTTTAAACAGACTTTCTATGCCAAAGGAAACAAAGCCGATAGGCTATTGGCCAATCAGCTCAGGCAAAGAACCGCGGAAGCACGTATCCCATATATTAAAACACCCCAGGGGACTGTCCGATTACCAGCAGACATTGGGAAGGCTTTCGCCTCTTACTATTCTTCACTTTATAATTTAGCAGACTCTCCTGCCCATCAGGTTCCCCCCACTCAGCACATTCAGAACTTCCTGGACAACCTTTCTTTACCGACTCTTACGGCAGACCAGATAGAATTACTCGAAGCCCCATTCAGCTCCAAAGAAGTCCTTTCCATCATCAAGTCTCTGAAGCCACGCAAAGCTCCGGGACCAGACGGTTATGGCGCTCTGTTTTATAAAACGTTTTGCCTACAACTCGCCCCGCTCTTAACTAGAGTTTGCTCCCTAGCTAGAGAGACAGGTACCCTACCGTCTGAACTATTGGAGGCGATCATTGTAACCATCCCGAAACCGGGTAAAACCCCTAATGTGTGCGAACACTTTCGCCCCATTTCACTGATCAATGCAGACGTGAAGCTGCTGGCGAAGCTCCTGGCTTCTAGATTGAACCTAGTATTATCGACGTTGCTGGATGGCGATCAGGTGGGCTTCACTCCCGGCAGAGAGGGCCCGGATAACACCCGTCGGATTCTCAATATATATTTTGAAGCCAAGAGGCGCAATCTCCCCTGCACGACCTTAGCCTTAGATGCCGAAAAGGCTTTTGATAGGGTCAATTGGACATATCTATTTGAAGTATTAAATAAGTTTGGATTTCCTCCTGGTTTTTGCTCTTGTGTCAAGGCCTTATACGCGGCCCCCTCGGCCTCGGTTAGGGGCCTGGGGTTTCGCTCCCCGGCCTTTCCCATCACAAATGGGACCCGTCAGGGCTGTCCCCTCTCCCCGTTACTATTCTCCTTAGTTATGGAACCGCTGGCCGAGGCGATAAGAATCAATCCTGACATTCGTGGTGTAGAGATTGAGGGCACTCTACAAAAAACCGCATTATTCGCGGATGATTTAACTGTATTCTTGAGCGATCCTCTTCACTCTCTCCCCAATCTTTTTAAATTATTAGATTGGTTTGGGCACATTAGTTATTACAAACTCAATGTCAGTAAGACAGAGGCCTATGTTATTAACCTATCAGGCCCGTCGCTCGCAGAACTCCAACAAAACTATGCATTCAACTGGTCCCAACACCGGATTAAGCATCTAGGGGTCTACCTCTCTTGGAGCATTCCCACTATAATCGATTCTAACTTCTACCCCCTCCTCCAGCATTTTCAGTCTAGTGTCGATAGATGGAGTGTCCCATGCATTTCTTGGCTTGGACGCATAGCAGCATTTAAAATGCTCTTACTCCCCAAACTCACGTATTTATTCCGCTCGCTTCCTATCCCTGTTCCTAAGTCTCTAATTGGCAAGTTCCAGCAAATCTGCAACAAATACATATGGAAAAACAAGCACCCTAGGGTTGCTACCAGAATACTACAACAACCACTCTTAAGTGGCGGCGCGGCGCCCCCAACTTAACCTATTACCACGAGGCCTCGAGACTCTCTCAAATTTTGGCATGGAATAATGTTGACAATAAAAATAAATGGCAAATCCTAGAACAAGCAGTGCTCCCCAGTCCTCTCACTCTACGGGACCTTATATGGTTGCCCAAACATATTAGGTCATACTACGGAATACAGAATATAGTTATCACCCATGCCCTTCGCCTGTGGGATAGACTGCGCTCACTCCCCCAGATAGCTCCTCACCCTTCCCCCATCCATTCCCTGGCAGGCCTGCTAGCGGCCCTCAGGGATTCTCATCCTTGTCTATGGCAGGAGTCTGGGATACACCATATGGCGGATCTATACCTCAACAACCAATTCCTCACCACTGAGCAGTTCACCAATATCTACAACCCAAATCAGCTTCTTCTATTCGAGTTCTGGAGGCTCAGGAGTCTTCTGAAATCTTGGGGATTCTTGAACCAACCCCCCCGAGACCCCACTATGTGGGAAAAAAGGTGGACCACCAATATGAAGATACCCAGGGCTCTGTCGGTTTCCTACAGAGACCTGATGAACTCCCCCATCTTCCTTAGGTCGGCTTACGCCTTAGCCTGGGAGGATGCTTTTCAATTTCGAGCAGAGCAAGATGACTGGGCCAGGGCAGTAACTCTAACCAAACAAGCACTCCACTGTATTACCTTACTTGAACTATACCTTAAAGTTTGTACGCAATGGCATCTCACACCACTTAGGCTGTTCAAAATCTCTCAAATTAACTCCCCGCTATGCTGGAGGCAATGTGGATTGGTGGGTTCGTCGGCTCACGTCTGGTGGGAATGCCCGGCATTAGCTTCCTTTTGGCGCACTGTCTCATACAATTGCAGTAATCTACTCCCCCAATTAGGGGTCTCTCCATAAGCGGCCCTGCTGCACCTAAACATAGACACGACCTCTCCCCCAAAATCCCTACTTCTTGTTTATATTCTTATCTCAGCTAAATTAGCTATTGCGAGACTGTGGAGGCAGCAAACCCCGCCTACCTGGGGGGAAGTAGTCAAAACCATGACCTACCTAGAGACAATGGAAGGCCCGATTTTCACCCAACATAATAAAACCTTCCTACACTCAGAAATCTGGGAAACTTGGAGGCAGATGACCTAACCCCCTCACTGAGAAGTAAACCGGAACACTAGCTGTAAGTGCCAGGCATTCCCCCTCTCCTTCTCCCCTCCCCCCACCTGTGACCCCCCCCTATTTTTTTTTTTTTTTTCTCTTTCTTCTTCTTCCTTCCTCTTCTCCTCTTTTTCTGACTATTCTAATTACCCTAAAGGTTGTTCTTATCAGTCATGCCCGACTATGATTGAGCTCATTCCATACTCTCATGATCGAATGGATCTCCATGACCCGCCATTACCGTAATGTGTGTAAAGTTTATTACAAAAAACGACTAGTAAGAAAAGTCCAATGTTCATATGGAGCTTTAATGTTATTTATTTGTTTGCCTGTTTCTGTTGTTCCCTCCATACTATAACTAAATGTAACTTACAAGAAGCTCTGTAACCTGCATAGCATTACAAAGATTTGTAATTTGTACTTTTCTGAATTTCAATAAAAATAAAAATATAAAAAAAAATAAAAAAAAAAAATAGCATCACAAATAAAATGATTAGCATGTTGCAGCAAACAAACAATGCAATATAAGTCAGAATCCAATTCTTGTTGCATTAACCCCTTAATGACCGGACCATTTTTCAATTTTCTTACCCTTAATGACAATGGCTATTTTTACATTTGTGCAGTGTTTGTGTTTAGCTGTAATTTTCCTCTTACTCATTTACTGTACCCACACATATTATATACCGTTTTTCTCGCCATTAAATGGACTTTCTAAAGATACCATTATTTTCATCATATCTTATAATTTACTATAAAAAAAATACAAAATATGAGGAAAAAATGGAAAAAAAAAAAACACTTTTTCTAACTTTGACCCCCAAAATCTGTTACACATCTACAACCACCAAAAAACACCCATTGTAAATAGTTTCTAAATTTTGTCCTGAGTTTAGAAATACCCAATGTTTACATGTTCTTTGCTTTTTTTGCAAGTTATAGGGCAATAAATACAAGTAGCACTTTGCTATTTCCAAACCACTTTTTTTTAAAAATTAGCGCTAGTTACATTGGAACCCTGATATCTTTCAGGAATCCCTGAATATCCCTTGACAAGTATATATTTTTATTTAGAAGACATTCCAAAGTATTGATCTAGGCCCATTTTGGTATATTTCATGCCACCATTTCACCGCCAAATGCGATCAAATAAAAAAAATTGTTGACTTTTTCACAATTTTTTTCACAAACTTTAGGATTCTCGCTGAATTTATTTACAAACATCTTGTGCAATTATGGCATAAATGGTTGTAAATGCTTATTTGGGATCCCCTTTGTTCAGAAATAGCAGACATATATGGCTTTGGTGTTGCTTTTTGGTAATTAGAAGGCCGCTAAATGCCGCTGCACACCATACGTGTATTATGCCCAGCAGTGAAGGGGTTAACTAGGGAGCTTGTAGGGAGCTTTTAGGTTTAATTTTAGCTTTAGTGTAGTGTAATAGACAACCCAAATTAATGATCTAGGCCCATTTTGGTATATTTCATGCCACCATTTCACCGCCAAATACGATCAAATAAAAAAAAACTGTTAAATTTTTCACAATTTTAGGTTTCTCACTGAAATTATTTACAAACAGCTTGTGCAATTATGGCATAAATGGTTGTAAATGCTTCTCTGGGATACCCTTTGTTCAGAAATAGCAGACATATATGGCTTTGGCGTTGCTTTTTGGTAATAATAAGGCCGTTAAATGCTGCTGCGCACCACACTTGTAATATGCCCAGCAGTTAAGGGGTTAATTAGGTAGCTTGTAGGGTTAATTTTTATCTTTAGTGTAGAGATCAGCCTCCCACCTGACACATCCCACCCCCTGATCCCCCCCTGACCTCCCTCAAACAGCACTCTTCCCTCCCCCACCTCACAATTCTCACCGCCATCTTAAGTACTGGCAGAAAGTCTGCCAGTACTGAAATAAAAATCATTTATTATTTTTTGTTATTTTTTTTTTCATACTGTCTGCAGTCTGCATCCCCCCTTACCCCACAACCTCCCTGATCCCCCCATACATCTCTCTAACCCTCCCCCTCTACCTATTTGCCGCCATCTTAGGTACTGGCAGCTGTCTGCCAGTACCCAATTTGCCCCCCAAAATAGTTTTTTTTTAACTTTTTTAGATTAAAAATTAGTTTTCTGTAGTGTAGCTGGCCCCCCTTAATTATCTACATCCCTCCCCCTCCCAGATCCCTTACTAAACAAAGAAGATCCCCATGCATCTTTATTGATCTGATTTTTTTTTCTCAGGCATATTTTGTGTACGCGCAGAGTGGCCCTTTCTGCATCGGTGGGCAAAATAAGGGATTGCAGTGATGCCTCAATATTGAGGCATCACTACAATCCCTTGTAAGCAGCTGGAAGCGATCATGATCGCTTCCAGCACTGCTAACAACAGAGGACGTACCAGGTACGTCAATTGTCATTAAGGGAATGTTTTTCTGTGACGTACCTGGTAAGTCCTCTGTCATTAAGGGGTTAAATTCTCCAACCAAAAAATTGAAGCAGCTGCAACATCAGCTAAAGAAATTGCAGGCCTAAGAAGATGACCTGAATATAAATAGGCTTTCCTTAGATAAGATTCAAGCTTCCTATCTAAAGGATCTTTAAAGGAAGTACTATCTTCCATAGGAATAGTGGTTCGTTTAGCAAGAGTAGAAATAGCCCCATCAACTTTGGGGATCTTTTCCCAAAACTCTATTGAAATTGCTGGTAAAGGATACAATTTTTTAAACCTTGCAGAAGGATTAGAAATCATATCAGAAATAGCATCAGGAATAGGAAAAACCTCTGGAGTAACCACAGGAGGTTTAAAAACAGAATTTAAATGTTTACTGGTTTTAATATCAAGAGGACTAGCTTCCTCAATATTCAAAGTAATTAACACTTCTTTTAACAAAGAACGCATATACTCCATTTTAAATAAATAAGTAGATTTGTCAGTGTCAATATCTGAGGAAGGATCTTCTGAATCAGATAGATCCTTATCAGAGGTGGATAATTCATTATGTTGTCGGTCATTTGAAATTTCATCAACTTTATGAGAAGTTTTAAAAGACCTCTTACGCTTATTAGAAGGCGGAAATGCAGACAAAGCCTTCTGAATAGAATCAGTAACAAATTCTTTAAAATTCATAGGTATATCATGTACATTAGAAGTTGAAGGAACTGCAACCGCAATGTACTATTACTGATGGACACACTATCTGCATGTAAAAGTTTATCATGACAACTAATACAAATGACATTAGGAGATATAATCTCCACAATTTTACAACAAATGCACTTAGCTTTGGTAGAACCGATGTCAGGCAGCAAAGTTCCAACAGATACTTCTGAGGCAGGTTTAGATTGAGACATCTTGCAAAATGTAAAAGAAAAAAAACATATAAAGCAAAATTATCAATTTCTTTATATGACAGTTTCAGGAATGGGAAAAACTGCAAATAGCATAGCCCTCTGACATAGAAAAAGGCAAGAGGCAAAAAGCAATGGGGCAAATAAATAATGAAAAAAGTTTGGCGCCAAGTATGACGCACAATGTAACTGAAATTTTTTTTGGCGCCAACCATGTCCGGAAATGACACACTCGCGTCACTAACGACACAACCCTGTGTGAAACCTCTGCGTCAATTAAAACGCCAGAAATTACGAACTTGCGCCAACGGACGTGCCTTTGGCACCAAAATATTCTCATGCCAAGAATGACGCAATAAAGTGTAGCATTTGGCGCACCCGCGAGCCTAAGTCAGCCCGCAATTTGAAACAAAGTAGTCAATTGGAAAAAAGACTAAACCCCAGGTAAGAAAAATATTTCTTAATATTAACTTTCCCCAAATATGAAACCGACAATCTGCAAAAGGAAATACATGAACCTGACTCATGGTAAAT
Organism: Bombina bombina; assembly: GCF_027579735.1. Lineage (NCBI taxonomy): Eukaryota > Metazoa > Chordata > Amphibia > Anura > Bombinatoridae > Bombina > Bombina bombina. Next base: position 361,047,708 of record NC_069504.1, read on the forward strand.
ATAAGTACAATACATATATTTAGAACTTTATATAAATGCGTAGAGTGCCAAACCATAGCTGAGGTGTCTTAAGTAATAAAAACATACTTACCAAAAGACACCCATCCACATATAGCAGATAGCCAAACCAGTACTGAAACGGTTATCAGTAGAGGTAATGGTATATGAGAGTATATTGTCGATCTGAAAACAGAGGTAGGAGATGAATCTCTACGACCGATAACAGAGAACCTATGAAAAAGACCCCGTTAGGAAAATTATTGCATTCAATAGGTGATACTCTCCACGTCCCTCTGACATTCGCTGTACTCTGAGAGGAATCGGGCTTCAAAATGCTGAGAAGCGCATGTCAACGTAGAAATCTTAGCACAAACTTACTTCACCACCTCCATAGGAGGCAAAGTTTGTAAAACTGAATTGTGGGTCAGGGGTATATTTATAGGCATTTTGAGGTTTGGGAAACTTTGCCCCTCCTGGTAGGATTGTATATCCCATACGTCACTAGCTCATGGACTCTTGCCAATTACATGAAAGAAAATGCTAAAGATTCTCTGGTCTTTTGGGCAAGTTTTAGACAGAAATACCTGGTCCTTAAGGGGATAATTTACCTGCAAGGCAGTCCAATAAAGTCTTTAGGTCACACAGAAAATTTTGATATCAAGCACCATGGGCTAGATTTATCATTGAAATTCTCCTCTATTTTCTCCTTAATTTTCTCCTGAGAATGAATCCCCTTATTTATCATGTAACGCGCCTAAAATAAAGGGCAATTCGACTCCAGAACTCTCCTACTAAATCCACGTTCATCAAGGAATGCCGGTGCGGCAAAAAAAAAAAAAAAGATTAATTCTAGCCATCGCAGGTGCATTTTTAAGACTATGCCATGTAATACGACCAGTCACAAATTTATCATTTACATGCGCCTCGCGAGAACACAAACTTCTCTCACAAATGCGTGTACAACAGTTCTCCATAAGTACTGTGGAGAACACCATTGAAATCATCTTTCTGCTCTGGTTGTGCGCACATCTAACGTGATCATGGAGTTTTTTTTAAACGCTAGCAGCAGGTATATCTATTGCAAGTTAAGAGGTTGCATATGGTGGCATTTAAATTAAAAATTTTAATATAATAAAAAAAAAAATCAGTAGTTTTGTTAGCTACTGAATGCGGAAAAAGGCGGCCACTTGCAGCATTTAGCTCTTTTCAGGGCCGGATTTCTTCTTGTGAAAATGAAACGCTAAGATCTGTGCAAATCCAGATCTAAGTGTTTTGTACTTTTACTAGAGGAACTTCGGCTCTGAAAAGAGACAAATGCCACGAGCCGTCACCTTCTTTCGCATTCGGCAGCTAACGAAACTGCCGAATGCACATCTCTAAAAATGTATCTCTGCTATGCTGGACAGTGCTGGTTACATGACACAGCCTTAAAAGGAAAGTACACCAACACACACAGTCAAAACAGACAGGCACACTAATACAAGAAACACACACAAAAAAAGTCTTAAAGGGACTGATCGCTGTAGGTACAAACATGCATAGAGACTAAAAAAGGGACAGGCACACACACACAATGCACACAGACTCAAATGGACAGCTCACACCACACCCACACAAAAAGGCACACATATAACACAAACAACATTTAAAGAGGCCTATCATTCCACACACAGAAGCATCAAACAACCTAGCAAAATCATGCATTATACAGGGTAAACTGCTGGAGGAGGAGTCACTAAAGGGGGCAGGTAGGGAGGTTCTATATTAACTAAAACACATGTGTGTCAATGAGGTCATAGCAATCAACTCCTTTCTACAAAAGGAGCTGCACAGCTACAGAAAAGACAATTAGATTAAACAACTGTCAGTAAATTAGTTAGGTATTGGAGTGCTGTGACAATGAAGTATTGAATATGGAAACCATAATGAAGTGGGTCAAGAAGAGGGCATTAGGAAATATTATCAGAAGGGCTTAACTGCAGAATTGCATAACCCGGTCCCTTACCAAATAAAGTCACTGCTTTGTCTTAAAAAAATCGACAGCTGTTCAAAGCGACAGTGATGAATTTTCACAGCCAATTATAAGAAAAGCAAGAGGTTTTAGATTAACTGATAAAAGCTAAGGTATGTTAATGTTTTAATAATATTCTCACAGTATATTAAGCATTTTACTTATAAATACATTTACAGGGACACAAAGGAGCAATGATAACAATCTTCTGGCATTTTATTTTTACACTACTGCTTGTCCATAGCGGTGTCCAACCGGTTCCTGGGGGTTAATGTCAACTCTGAATCAGCAACACACTACCAATTCTGAGGTGAATGTGGCTGCTAATTGGTGCCTATGCACATATGCTGCCCATGATTGCCTTCAAACCAGTGAAGTATTGCTGTTCCTCTGGTTATTTTAACTATGTGTTTATCTCCTAAACTCATAGTTCTCTGCAAGCAATAGTGGAATAATAAAATTCTGTGTTCTCCCCAGGCCCTAGTATTATCATCATCATGTTATTTGTAGAGCGCCAACAGATTACGCAGTGCTACCCTATTTTAATGGGCACACCACCAGGCTCATTTTACTGACCACCCAGCTAAAATGTAAGCCAATATAAAGTTAAAATGAGCCAATATTACTTTTTATTTAATGTTCGTTGAACAAACTATCACTAATTTATGTTAAATTTTGCAATTGTTTTGTGCTTTGTATAGCTTAAGAACGTTTATAAATAAAAGAAAAAAACTTTATTACTATTGCATTATTTCACAGCCCCTACCCAGAAACTCCATAATTCCACCCAGCTGGCAAAAAATTCTGTGGAGAACACCTACACATTTAAACATTTTATTGCTGCCCTTTTATGTTCCTTTAAGACTGAAAGGCAGAAGACATGAGAAATACATTTTCATATTCCGTCCTCAAGGCCTGCAGACAGGTCAAAATTAAATTATTTCTCTGAATTGGATTTACCACATGACACCTACAATCCTAAAAGGTCTGCCTTTAGCTCTCAAGCACCAAATATGGATAGAGGAAAGTGAAAGGTGAATTCATATAATCTCCTTTTGAGTACTATTTCCTCTATTAATGCTCAGTATTAAATTCACAATTTGAAATTGAAATGCCTAACCAAAAGAATCAAGGCCATCTATAAATTGGCTGATGAGCAACTTTTAGCTTAAAGGGACACTGTACCCAAAAATGTTCTTTCGTGATTCAGATTGAGCATGAAATTTTAAGCAACTTTCTAATTTACTCCTATTATCAAATTGTCTTCATTCTCTTGGTATCTTTATTTGAAATTCAAGAATGTAAGTTTAGATGCCGGCCCATTTTTGGTGAACAACCTGGGTTGTCCTTGCTGATTGGTGGATCAATTCATCCACCAATAAAAAATTGCTGTCCAGAGTACTGAAACCAAAAAAAAGCTTAGATGCCTTCTTTTTCAAATAATGATAGCAAGAGAACGAAGAAAAATTGATAATAGGAGTAAATTAGAAAGTTGCTTAAAATCGCATGCTCAATTTGCATCACGAAAGAAAATTTTTGGGTACAGTGTCCCTTTAAGCAGATCTTGCTGACCCAAGATCCAGTGGCAGAGCTATTGTTCAATGTTGAACAGAGCAGTCAATATATCAATAAGTAATATTTGCTTCTGTACAGTCTGAATGCATCATTCATTAAACACGTACACACAATATATGCATTGTCTATACCTGATGTCTATGCACTTTTGTAAAATAAAGCAGCCAGATTGACCTCAGGAGATGGATGCTTAACAAAATAAGGTTTTTGTGACACTAAATCTTGCAGCTTATTGTGGGTGTGTTAATGTGGCAGAGGGTAAAGAGGATATAGACTACATAAAAGAATAGAAAGGTTATAATTAAAATGTGCTTTTTTTCAGCGGCATGCGCACACTCGCTGTGAGGGCCCGTTCACCAGCATTCAAACACACTTTCTCAGAGAGCCATCAGTGGCTTGTATGAAGCAAATTAAGTATTTACAAACACAATACACACGGTCACCAGCTCTCTGAGCTTGAATACTGGTGCACAGGCTCTGACAGCATATGTGTGTATGCCGCTGAAAAACAGTGATCATTTTTACTAGAAGCATTTTTGCAAATGCAAGTATACTGCAAAAATGATTATATTTAAAATTTAAATGCACCCAATGACCTTTCTATCTCTTTAAAGGGACACTGAACCCAATTTTTTTTCTTTTGGGATTGAGATAGAGCATGCAATTTTAAGCAACTTTCTAATTTACTCCTATTATCAAATTGTCTTCATTCTCTTGGTATCTTTATTTGAAATGCAAGAATGTAAGTTTAGATGCCGGCCCATTTTTGGTGAACAACCTGGGTTGTTCTTGCTGATTGGTGGATAAATTCATCCACCAATAAACAAGTGCTTTCCATGGTTCTGAAACAAAAAAATAGCTTAGATGCCTTCTTTTTCAAATAAAAAAAGCAAGAGAACGAAGAAAAATTGATAATAGGAGTAAATTAGAAAGTTGCTTAAAATTGCTGCTCTATCTGAATCACGAAAGAAAAAATTTGGCTTCAGTGTCCCTTTAACTTTCTTTTTTTTTTGTTTAACCTTTTTTAAAGTGTTGAGTTAATGAGGCTGAACAGCAACAACAAATTAAAGGTCAAAGTATAGGTTGCAATATAGTATAAAGAATCAGCACATTTTGAAACTAAATAAATGTGTAGACAGCAGAAGTGCTGGGTGTTACTATTGTATATATTGTTAGCAGGAGAAAAAAAAAATATCAGGGCGAGGTTGCAAAAAAAAAAATATTTCCTGGGTGCAAAGTTGGAATATGAAACTCTTCCAGTATTCCTGCCTTTATTTGAGAACCACCCTTCCTCTAAGTGAAATGTTTGGTGGAGCACAAAAGCCGTGAGCCGTTCAACCTGTCATTTGATCAGGGCAGAATAAATATGAGCTACAACTTTATACAAAGAGTGAGCTACTACAGGAAATGCAAAGGAAATAACAAAAGGTGCCAGCTGGTGCCAGCTCTTACTTTGAAACATTATAAATATAGTAAAACTGGCATATGTTTCACATATATATGCAATGTATATGGGCATATTATAAAATGAACAAACTATAAATAAAATATTAGTTTGTTATTATGTGATATGTAATTGTCTGCTAAAGTAATACACAAAAAACTGACACCAACTAAAGAACAGGTAACTTGCTGCACCTTGGGAGGTGTATAGTGATATCTGAGCTTGATTAGCTTATGAAAAAATATACTTAGGATACAAATTTAAAACATTTGAACCAGGTTCCCCTAACTTTAAAATTACATTTATTTCAAGATGAGCATTCTATTAATAAAATTGTAAATATACATACAACATGCATTAATATAAATAGAAATCCACATATTATCCACACCTCTCCTGCTGTCAATCTTTAATGAGTGGTGTGTAATTTCAAACAGGAAAAAAATATATATTTAAAAAAAAAAAATAATGTCATATAAAAATTAATACTTCACTAAACAAAAAGATGTGACATTCTTTCAATGTTTTTGTAATGTAACCGGTTGCCTGAATTGACTTTATTAATATAATTAAAGTGTATAATGCTTTCAGACGTTACAATTTACTTAATAATTATTACCGTTTTTAAATATATGTTGCACTTTTCTAGTGCATGTGCAATTCCCATGATTAGGAGGCCAGCAATGTAAACTGAAAACTATACCCCACCTGCCATCAGGTGATGTGTGACCTTGGAAAGCTCTATGTAACCTACCTGCTAGCCATCCATCTGAGAATGTCAGCTCTGCGGGTTAGGAAGTAAGTAGAAGACCCTAATCCATGATTACAAGCTTTTGTTTACCTGGCTCAGCCTCTGGTTGATCAAACGAATTGGTCTGGCTGCCAACCAGCACTGCCCCAAACCCTTCGTCATTCTCTATCCCTGCAATTTCGCTCTCTTGTTGGGCCAGGAAAGCAGCGGCTGGATCCTCCTCTGTCTCTCCAGCAGCTCCACTCTCCGATGAAGAGAAGAAACCAAAGTCATCAGACATGGCTGCTTTATTCAGTACTGGCGCGGTGATATACGGAAGATGGCACTAGGCAGTGATTGTTGATAACACAGTGAAGCCTTAGTAGAAGATAGGGGCCATTGCCACTCACTGCACCCAGTGACTACTGCCAGTACTCGAATCCACAGCAGAGGGAGGACTATGAGTGACATCAGCTGCGGTACACAACGACCACCAGCAGGTGTCACTACACTAAACACTGCGTGCCGAAAGTGACTCCTGCTGTGAAATATCACTATAGGTCAGCTATCAAGCAGCTGCAATTTAGTTTCGAAAACGGCATTTTATGCATTTGGACATTTTATTTCCCAGTGCGTATAGGTATGCCATATAGGTGAAAAAAAAATAAAAACTAACAATTTAGGGAAAAATCATAGTCATTTTCATATATTGTGATGTTGTAATATTTATATATATATATATATATATATATATATATATATATATATATATATATATATATATATATATATATATACATATATATATATATATATACATATATATATATATATATATACATATATATATATATATATATATATATATATATATATATATATATATATATATATATATATATCGTGATTCCCTATGTTAATTAGATGAGTCTTAAAGGGACACTCAAGTCAAGATTAAACTTTAATGATTCAGATAGAGCATGCAATTCTAAACAACCTTACACTTTTTGAGTCACCAGCTCATACTGAGCATGTGCAAGAAATCACAGACGTATATGCATTTGTGATTGGCTGATGGCTGTCACAAAGACAAAGGAGGAGTGGAAATAGACAACTTTAAGATTGGTCAGAAAAAAATCTACTCAAAGTTGACTTAGTGGTATTGCACTGTCTTTTTATCATTCATTTGTTGATTATGCAAATCTACTGTATTTACTGTTCCTTTAATGAAAGATTATTTTTTAAATATTATTTAACATTACTTGTGGCAGACTTTACGTATATGCATTTGTGATTGGATAATGGCTGTCACATAACACAGGAGGAGTGGTAATAGACATAACTTTAAAATTGGTCAGAAAAAATCTACTACTCCGTTATATTTGACTAAGTGGTATTGCACTGTCTTTTTATCATACATTTGTTCATTATGCAAATTTACTGTATTTACTGGTCCTTTAATGAAAGATTATTTTTTAAATATTATTTAACATTACTTGTGGCATTGTAGTGCAAAAACAAAATCACACACCAAAATACATTTTGTAGTCACTATATGTTAAACTTTATTACACTTTTACACTATTTTCTGGGGTGTAAGAAAATAAATGTATCCAGACTCCTAACTTATAAATGAAAATAGAGCATATAGCTTTAATTATTATTTAGTACTTTTGAATTTGATATATTGCATTATACAGTTACAAAGAAGAAAAACATAATCAAAATTAAACACAAAAGAACAAATATAAGTCACTTAAAGAACCAATATAAGTCACTTAAAATGTGCACCCAAAAAAAATCTCTATTTGTGCTACTGCCACAACTATTCCAGTATCTGAGTAGGACAGAAAATGTTAACTCTGAGCAAATTGCTATTATTGAATTAATGAGATACTTTATTCTTTTCTGCTGTTAAAAACTTGTTGGGAGTGGGGCGTGACCTTATGCAAAACTTTCTGCCTTTCATGAAGCTTACTGCCTACGACTGTACAATGCATGCTGGGAATTGGAGTCCAGAACTGCAGTGGCACACTACTGAGAGAGTGCACTGTAAATTCCAGAATACTATGTAACTTCCATAATACTGCGCTTCATCCTCTAAAACAGAACTACATTCAGGAAAATTAAAAGAAAAAAATGGACATTCAATTGTCTTTTTTTTTTTTCTGCAATGGACGTCCACACATTCTCAATTTCATAAGAACATGCCATTTGTGTACTACTGACACTTTTAATCACAGGTAAAGCCTCTCTCAGGAGCCGCAAGCATTCTAATTCCTAAGATGAACAATTGCCACTGCTGATCGGTTCACTAGCTGTTTCCTGCTTGGGACCAATAGTCTGTGGCTCCCAAACAAGACTAACTGTGTTTTATCCCTTTCCAGAATGAGTAGTGCTAAAATTACTAACGAATTAGAGCATGTAATATTTCCATTACAATGTCGCTTTAATGTAACAGTTAATGACAAATATTTTGTTTTGTTTTAAAACTAAAACATCAATTCATACTCTTAATACTTTAAAATAGTAATCAAAAGTTGTCTTGTGAAAACTCAAATATATTGTAACTGAGTTAATATTCAGTATTAAAAAGAGGTGTTAAATGTTAATCTTCCTACCTCAGAAGCTGATAGACTGAAAGCAGAGTATAGTTTCTCTTGGTCAGTGGTATCTCTTAAAGACCTAGGAGTTCACCTCGCCCTAACTTATCTATAGTAATCCGTAAAAATGTTGACGACAAACAAGGAGATATTTGGTATTACCTATCCTTTGATATTAGATGCCCTTAATACAAGGGATGGGATCTTGAGTGTCTTCTCACTCTTTGCATGGAGTTTTATGCTTTCTCCACTGTATTCCTTATGTTTATACTAACTTGCTAGGTTAAACCCTGGGTGAGAGTCAGAGGCATGAACCCAGTGGGAGAGCGTGCTGACTTTGAGTATTTCATGTCTAATACTAATATCTTGAGACAATTACATTTTAAGTACTTGAGAATAGTTAGTCTTTTGCGTTCATGGGGTTATTCTTAATCTGGTTTAAGGCCACAACCTACCTTTTAGAAGCAGTGAGTGTCTGCATTGCCATTTGGGCATCATCTACCCAAATACTATCTGATGTTATGACTAGGAAGTGACCCAACTAAGCTTGGCCAAGGCCTTACATGGGAAAGGGAGCTACATATCACCGTAGAGAGTTACCTCTGATTTCACAAGCTTCAATTTGCAATGTGTGACTTTATATTTTGCAATGTGGGACTTTGTGTCAACTTGTGTGCATGTTATCAGGCCAATATCACCAGGGTATGTAAAATGTTGATCAGGGTCATATGGGTAGTTTCTGTTGTCATTATGATTTAAAACATAAAACAGTTGATTGATAATAAATTACTTCAGCCAAACACTAACCATGAGTGAAAGAAAAGTTTTTGTGTTATCATTCATATTCTCTGAAAAATGGCCAAGAAATCATAAATTCTGCCAGGGTATGTAAACTTATGAGCACAACTGTATATATATATATATATATATATATATAAAAACACTGGTTATTCCAATTTTCAATACCTGTTAGGGATGTCTCCCATTTAGTCCTTATAAGTAAACTTAGAATCTTATAGTAAGTTACCTTACTTAAAAATCATTCGTTTTACTTTACCACCAGGCAATCGGAATAGGGTTATCCTCTCCGTGATAATGCGTGTAGGTAGTCCAAGGATCCAATCTTTTATTGAGTTTACCTCATTCGTCACTTGATCAGACTTTGTGTCTCCGTGACTGGTTCCTATTGCCATGTGATCTGTACCGGCTCTGTGTAGCTGGTATCAGCTTTAAAGGGACAGTCTACTCCAGAATTGTTATTGTTTAAAAAAATAATCTCTTTATTAACCATTTCCCAATTTTGCATAACCAACACTGTTATATTAATATACTTTTTACCTGTGTGATTACCTTGTATCTAAGCCTCTGCAGACTGCCCCCTTATCTCAGTTCTTTTGACACACATGCATTTTAGCCAATCAGTGCTAACTCATAAATAACTTAACGGGCGTAAGCACAAGGTTATCTACAGTGGGGCAAAAAAGTATTTAGTCAACCACCAATTGTGCAAGTTCTCCCACTTAAGAAGATGAGAGAGGCCTGTAATTTTCATCATAGGTATACCTCAACTATGAGAGACAAAATGTGGAAACAAATCCAGACAATCACATTGTCTGATTTGGAAAGAATTTATTTGCATATTATGGTGGAAAATAAGTATTTGGTCACCTACAAACAAGCAAGATTTCTGGCTCTCACAGAGCTGTATCTTCTTCTTTAAGAGGCTCCTCTGTCCTCCACTCATTACCTGTATTAATGGCACCTGTTTGAACTTGTTATCAGTATAAAAAACACCTGTCCACAACCTCAAACAGTCACACTCCAAACTCCACTATGGTGAAGACCAAAGAGCTGTCGAAGGACACCAGAAACAAAATTGTAGACCTGCACCAGGCTGGGAAGTCTGAATCTGCAATAGGCAAGCAGCTTGGTGTGAAGAAATAAACTGTGGGAGCAATAATTAGAAAATGTAAGACATACAAGACCACTGATAATCTCCCTCGATCTGGGGTTCCACGCAAGATCTCACCCAGTGGGGTCAAAATGATCACAAGAACGGTGAGCAAACATCCCAGAACCACACGGGGGGACCTAGTGAATGACCTGCAGAGAGCTGGGATCAACGTAACAAAGGCTACCATCATTAACACACTACGCCACCAGGGACTCAGATCCTGCAGTGTCAGACGTGTCCTCCTACTTAAGCCAGTACATGTCCGGGCCCGTCTGAAGTATGCTAGAGAGCATTTGGATGATCCAGAAGCAGATTGGGAGAATTTCATATGGTCAGATGAAACCAAAGTAGAACTGTTTGGTAGAAACACAACTCGTCGTGTTTGGAGGAGAAGAATGCTGAGTAGCAAACAAAGAACACCATACCTACTGTGAAGCATGAGGATGGCAACATCATGCTTTGGGACTGTTTCTCTGCAAAGGGAACAGGACGACTGATCTGTGTACATGAAAGGATGAATGGGACCATGTATCGTGAGATTTTGAGTGCAAACCTCCTTCCATCAGCAAGGGCATTGAAGATGAAACGTGGTTGGGTCTTTCAGCATGACAATGATCCCAAACACACCACCCGGGCAACGAAGGAGTGGCTTCATAAGAAGCGTTTCAAGGTCCTGGAGTGGCCTAGCCAGTCTCCAGATCTCAACCCCATAGAAAACCTTTGGAGGGAGTTGAAAGTCCGTGTGGCCCAGCGACAGCCCCAAAACATCACTGCTCTAGAGGAGATCTGCATGCAGGAATTGGCCAACATACCAGCAACAGTGTGTGACAACCTTGTGAAGACTTACAGAATTGTTTGACCTCTGTCATTGCCAACAAAGGATATATAACAAAGTATTGAGATGAACTTTTGATATTGACCAAATACTTATTTTCCACCATAATATGCAAATAAATTCTTTCCAAATCAGACAATGTGATTGTCTGGATCTGTTTCCACATTTTGTCTCTCATAGTTGAGGTATACCTATGTTGAAAATTACAGGCCTCTCTCATCTTCTTAAGTGGGAGAACTTGCACAATTGATGGCTGACTAAATACTTTTTTGCCCCACTGTATGTGGCACTTATGAATTTGCACTGTCTAACTGTGAAAACTGTCAATATAAACTGAGATAAGAGGCGTTTTTTAACAGTTTATAAATCAGTTTGACCCTACCTATGTTTAACTTTCAGCAAAGAATACAAAGAAAACAAACCAAGTTTGATGATAAAAGTAAATTGGAAAGTTGTTATAAATCCCATGCCCTATCTGAACCATGACAGTTTAATTTTGATTAGACTGTCCCTTTAAATTAGAAACGTTTAACCGTAGCCAGACTAATGCCTTTTTAACTTAAATGTTGTAGAGCAATCGTTACAAATCGTTACCCAATTTGTCACGTAATGAGACCTCAGGCCCTCATTGTTAACTGTTACTGGAGGTCCTTTTTCTGGTATGTCCGGTCCTATTTATTGAATAATCAGGCACTATTGGAAAGTCCAGTATATTTGTTCACTATTGCCTCAACTGAACCTTTAGGTACTCCCAGGAGATATACAGGATATCTCAGGACTTTTGCCTGTAAAAGTCTTAACATTAGACGGACAATTTCCTCTCACCAGGAATAAATGATATGTGTTTCACCCTCGTGAAGGCTTTATCAAACAAACAAACAAAATGTATCCATGCAGACTGTGAAGTGAGAGTTAATTCCAGACCTGGATGGAATTTATTTCCGCCAGTGCTGTGACTCGGCCTGGGCATTTCTTGGTGTGGCGGGGATAAGGAACATTGTGCAGTATATATAGGCGCTGCAGCTTGTTAGAAACATGGACAGAATCTTGTTGTGTGCTGCCTAAAGACGTTAACGCTTATGATATTGTGGTTAAACAATATAACTGCTTCTGGATATGACAATGTTGATTGTTACTATGTATGTTTGAGAAATGCTTATTGTACTTTGGCAACATTAACAGTTTGTAGAAACTAAGCTTATAACTTGACACATTGGGCCCATTTATCAAGTGTTCAACCTGTTCGCTTCTATAATAGCAAATCTGCACACTTTTACTCGCTAGGTGCGGAAGTTGTATCAGCAACCATGTTTATTTTAAAAAAAATCAAACCATATTGTGCCATATTCAATACAAAGATTAGCGAACAAATGATAACTGGCACTGGAATATTTTAATTTAAGAATCTGAGAACGAATGTCTCTCTGTCTCTCTCTGTAAAATTAACCATCTCTATTTCTATTTATATATTTGATGCAAATGGTGATTGAAGGCATGTTCGCTGGCGCAAACAATACATTAATTTTAATAGAGTTAATACGCTGATAAATTCTATAAGCAGACTTTAATGCAAAAATACATGCAGATCACAAGTTGACACCTTGATAAATTTGTCTCATTGTCTTATTTTAGGCATAATATGTGCTTCTTTGGAATAAGGTCTCCCTTAATGATGACCTAGATCCCTATATATTAAACCATGCAGGCATGGATTTCCATCTATTGGTATGAGTCTGTAAATGGCTGGGGTGTTGTCATTCCATATAAGTTGATTTCTTGAGATGATTAAAGGGACACTGAACCCAAATTTTTTCTTTCGTGATTCAGGTAGAGCATGCAATTTTAAGCAACTTTCTAATTTACTCCTATTATCAAACTTTCTTCATTCTCTTGGTATGTTTATTTGAAAAGCAAGAATGTAAGCTTAGATGCCGGCCCATTTTTGGTGAACAACCGTGGTTGTCCTTGCTGATTGGACATCACCAATAAACAAGTACTGTCCGTGGTTCTGAACCAAACATTTGCTGTCTCCTTAGCTTAAATGCCTTATTTTTCAAATAAAGATAGCAAGAGAATGAAGAAAAATTGATAATAGAAGTAAATTAGAAAGTTGCTTAAAATTGCATGCTCTATCTGAATCATGGAAGGAAAATTTTGGGTTCAGTATAACTTTAATATTCTAATGTACACAATTCGACTTAAAGTAAATGTAAACTTTCATGAATTAGTTCCCGGTTTTTAAAAATTCTATTAAAGGGACACTTTCATTCATGAAACTTTACATTGCAACATATTTTTACAAATACCTTTTTCTTCTGCAAAGCCAGATCGGTGTTCCCCGCCTGCTTCTCATGCTGTATTTAGTACGGCAATGACGAACCCGGCTTCCTCCAATCACTGCGTGGCCTCACGAGATGAACACTCTGGGGTGCACACCATGATTGGAGGAAGTCAGTTTCGTGATTGCTGACGTAAGTACAGAGGAGCTGCGGGCGGGGGATCACCGATCCGGCTTTGCTGCAGAAAAAGGTATTTTTATAAATATGCTGCGATGTAAAGTTTAATTAATGAAAGTTCCCCTGTTTTTAATAGTATTTTTAAAAAGCGGGCACTCATTTATGAAACTTTTTTTTTTTTAAATAACTTTATTTTTGAAGTTTTTAAAGAGGAACTTGGACAGCACCACATAGCATTACACAATAGCAATCATCATAGTGCATATTAAAGGCAACAATATACAGTCTCATCAACGTAATTGAATCTGCTTTGAGTCCAAAAGTCCTGTCTTGAGCCATGTGAAGCAGCCAAGCCTCATATATTACATTTAAATAAACAAAACAACAAATAACATAAAACAATAACAATTAACAGCAACTAATATTAATGAGACTAAAGGCGTAGTAGCGCCGGGTAAATCGGTGTGTATCAGAGAGCTTCCTTGAGGCCCTGACAGTACAATAAATGAGTTACTTATTAACACTAATGTAGGCTTCATCTTACAGTCAAGTATTTTTGTGCATGCTCAGGCCTTCCAAGTAAGTTGGTAACATATAAGGACAATAATCAGGTAGATAAATAGCTGTAGTGATGCCAACAGTTAACATAAACAATGCAAATGCCATTGGTTAAATAAATATGCTTCGGCGGATGAAAGTGGTCTCAAAACTCAGATCTACTCATTCAAGTAGCAACCTGTCCAGTAAGTCAGTCATGGTCCGTCAAGGGTCAGATCCCAGTAGGCACCAGCGACCATGTAGGTTTTCATTGAGCATAAACACAGAATGTTGAAAGGGGCGTAGCAGTTTTTCCCTTAGACCTCCCGGCAAGTATAGTAGGTATGGTTCCCACTTCTTTATGAAAAGTTTTATTCTAGCATCGCGATTACCCTGTGTGTCTGCGTGTTCTGTCAGAAACTACTGGTATAGTGCATGAGTAAGTTTTTTGAAAGGGGGTTCCCTATTCTTGGCCCAGTATTGTAAAATTAGTTTCCTGGCCATTAGTACAACTAGATTAAAAAATCTTTGGTGGTTAGAGGGTAGGGAGTTGTCCTGAAAGAAGAGTATGTTTGCTGCGGTTAATGTTATGTCAGTTTTAAGTATTTTTGACAAACAAAATTTAACTTTGCCCCAGAACCTCTGCATTTTAGGACAATCCCAGACCAGGTGTATCAAATCTGGGGTAGGGACCGAACACTTGGAACACTCATTCAGTGCATCTCGAACCCATTTAGATCGGATTTTGGGTGTTATGTAAGCCTGATGCAGAAATTTTACTTGTGTTTCACGTAAGCTTGAGGACAGAGTAGCTGCTCTGACTGCTGATATACTATGTGTGATGTGTTCTTGTGTAACCTCAGGTATCCTCTGTCCCTGCCATTTAGATATAATGTCTTGCATTGTTTGTGACTCATTATGTGTTACTATTAGCTTATAGATAGGTGTAATGGAGTGCGTTCCTTGGGAAGCCAGGTTACAGAGAGCAGCAATCTTGGTTATGTCCAATGATGCTAGGCCCTCAGGAGACTCTGAACATAATGCTGACCTTGGAAATAAGCAAATCTGTGCGTGTTAGGGAGGGTGTATTGTGCTTTGAGGTCAGAGAAAGGGAGCATTTGATGCGTTGTAGGATTAATCAACTGCGCCACCATTGTTAGTCCCTGACGTTCCCAAAGTTTAAAGACAGTTGTAGTATACCCTGGGATAAAGTTAGGGTTGCCTTGAAGAGGCAGAGAAATTGGTCTGTATGAGGAGGGTAGTGTATGGTCTCTATTTGGCTTTGGGAGTATGCAAATGTTAGCATCTGTAAATCTCACATCCGGTGGGGATTTTCCCAATAAATAGCTAGTATAAGTGGTGGCTAATATTGGGGCTATATCGGTGCTAAGAATCTTATAGTACTCAATAGGGAGGGAATCTGGACCTGCAGCTTTCCCTATTTTTGAGTTACCAATGGCACATATTACCTCTTGTACATGTATGGGAGAATTAAGACTGTCTCTTTGAGTTTCAGACATCCGGGTACTGTAACATTGCCAAAACGTATGTTTGTCTTCTTCTTTTATGTTTTGTCTAGTGTACAGGGATTTATAATAGGCTGTGAATACTTTCATTATATCCTTAGTGTCCGTCTTAAGGTGCGCTCCCGATTTAATTGCAGTTATAATGGATTTAGGCGTGTAAAGTTTCACTAGATTTGCTACATTCATGAAACTTTACATTCACTTTAATGGTGCTATGTTTTTTTCTAGGATGGCATAGATACCTATTTATTAACCCATCCGGACAATACCCACTTACTTTTTTTTTTTTTTTTTTTTTTTTTTTTTGAGTTTTAAACAGATTTTATTCAGATTCAAAATAGCATACAGTAAAAGGAAGTTACATAAGAAGTCAAAAAAACAAGCATTACAAGTAATTCACAATTTACATCAAAGCTCAGTACTTGCATGAAAAGGACACGAATGTACAGTAACTTCAAAACATGCTGTTCATAATATCACATTTAGTCCAATAGTAATCTCAAGTGACAAAACAAATATATTTAATATTTACTGCTGGAAACCTGGGTTATCAACTATGAACCCTAAACTGGAACATATCAACCAGGTTGCCCCAACTGGTCACGTTTTTTTGTTTTTTATTGTTTAAGGATAAGGGTGGGAGTGGGGAGAAGGTGAGAGGGAAAGGGAGTCAGCTAGTGGGAGGGGGGGGGGGGAGGGAGGGGAGAGAGAGAAAAGAGAGGGATAATAACAGAAAAAAATTTTTTAAAAGGGGGGAGGAGGGATAATTGTGTTCAGCAGATTGTATTCTACAGAGTTATTGGATTTTGATCCAGTCTTCCCAGATCGCCCAATAATCCTCCATCCGCTCCAAAGCATTGTATGCAAATCTTTCCATCTTAGCCAGGTATTGTACCACCTCACACACGGTGGTAATAGTGGGCGGGTCAGTTTGTTTCCATGCCCTGGCGATGCATAGCTTCGTGGCCGCCAAAATATAAATTACTAGCTGTTTACTGCATTTAGGCAGTTGTTTGTCAAATATGTGAAAAAGAGCCTGACTAGGAGTCAGCTGTATATTTACGTTCATAGAGTGCAGGAGAGTCTCAACATCTCTCCATCGATCGAAGATTTTAGGGCAGGACCACCACACGTGAGAGTCTGATCCCTCACCGCCACATAGCCTCCAACATCTCGATGAAGTCGATGGAAACATTTTGGACAGCCTGGTGGGCACCCTGTACCACCTAAGAATGAGCTTCATGTAGCCCTCAAAGATGGTTGTGCAGTGGATCGTTTTTTTTGTTAAAGTAATGGCAATGCTCAGTTCTGCATGTGAGATTTTTAAGGACAATTCACTACACCATCGTTTGATTTGACTGGGGAGACCAACCGAATGGTCTCGCAGAATGGCCTGGTAGTGGAACGTGAGAGGCTTATAGGTACCCAGCTCATTCATCCATCTTTCCTCCCACTGGGAATGTGTCCTAAGTCCACTAGTTCCAAACTTCCAGGAATGCAGGAAACTGAGTATTCTAGAACATTCGAAGTGAAACCAGAGAGGTGGCCCTCTCAAAGAATCAAGGACTTGAGGGACTGTCAGTAGCCTGCCATTAGAGAATAGCTGTTCCACCGTGTCCAGGTCATGCTGGATCCAGTACTTGACATGGATGTCTGGACGGTCCCACATCAGGCCCCGCAATTGATGGATTGGCGAGGGATGTGGGGCAATCTGTGAGTGATGTCTAAGTGTATGCCATATTTTGATGTTATGCTGTACGACTGGGTTGGTAAGTATATTTACCAATTGTTTGTAACTAGGAACCCACAAAAGACTGGGAAGGTCCAATCCCTCTGGCAGTTGGAGTCCCTCCAATCTGAACCATCCCGGTCTTTCAGCGGTAGGGCCCCAGGCCGTGATGTGTGAGAGTCGTAATAAAGGTATATGCTGGGGAAAGCAACTCCGCCCTTTGCATACTCTCTCTGCATAATTTTATGGCTGATCCTCGGAGGTCCATGTGCCCAAACATACCTGCCAAAGATCTGGTGGATCTGCTGTAGGATGCCATGAGGGATGTTCAGGGGGATGCATCGAAAAAGGTACAGCGCCTTTGGGAGTAAGGACATCTTTACAGTGGCCACTCGTCCCAGCCAGGAGACTTCTTTAAAGTCCCATCTGTTTGTCAGGTTCTTTAATTCCTTAATCAAGGCATAAAAATTCAGCGATATAATTTTATCTGTGTCCGCACTCAGATAGACACCCAGATGTTTAATTGCATCTGCGGACCAATGAAAATCATGGTTGTCTCTCAGCTGTAAAAGGTGTGCATCAGTGAGGTTAATCCCGTAAGCTTCGGTTTTGGATTTATTCACTTTATAATAACTTAGAGCACTGAAGCTGTCTAATGTAGTAAAAACCGCTGAAACTGAAGACGTAGGATTCGTAAGAAGGAGGGTCACGTCGTCGGCATATAACAGGATTTTCTCAGAAGTAGTGCCCATTGGTAATCCTTCTATGGATGGTGTAGCCCGAACCAGTTCTGCCAACGGCTCCATAACCGTTTGAGATGGCAAATGTCGGGGAACAGAAGCCCGTTCCTCTCACCCTAGCACTTGGGTTCGAGTATAGGGCCCTGATCATATTAATGGCCCGAAGCGGGAAGCCGAAAGCCCCTAGAGTTTTCCACATGTATTCCCACCTGACCCTGTCGAACACCTTTTCGGCATCTAGGGACAGGGCCAGGAGGGGAGTTCCTGAACGCCTCGCCTCCGCAAATACCGAGACCAGGCGTCTAGTATTGTCAGGACCCTGGCGACCCTTAACAAAGCCCACCTGATCGGTCGCTACCAGTGATGGAAGCAAAGATGCCAGTCTGTCTGCTATGAGTTTGGAGTACAACTTTATATCTATGTTTATCAACGAGATAGGGCAAAAGTTGCAGCAGTATGAGGGATCTTTACCTGGTTTAGGGATGGTGACAATGGTCGCTTCCAGGTACTCTTTAAGTATCTCTTCTCCTTTACCGATTTCATTATACATCTGACACAGCACGGGCTTTAGCAGTACTCGTGTCTTTTTGTAGAATTGCCCCGGAAACCCTTCTTCAATTGCTTAATCCCCAGACCTATTTCTAGCTCGTTGAATGGCTCAATTAATTTGTCCTTGTCTTCGTCAGACAACATGGGCAGATTAAGTTTTTCCAAAAATAAGGATATTTCGGAGGGTGTGGCTTTAATAGGAGCTTCAGAGGCCTCAATGTTATAAAGCCGTTCATAGAAATCCGCAAAAGCCTTCCCTATGTCATCCGGTGCATAGAACTTCCGCCCGTTATGATTGATGTAGGGTATTCTGGAGGTAGCTGTCCTCTGTTTTAATTTGTTTGCCAACAGAGTGCCCGCCTTGTTACTTTTCGAGTACATGACCATCTTAAACTTGGCTAGTGCACGCTGGGTTCTTTCCAGTTCCAGGTGCTTAATTTGTTTTTTCAAACCAAGAATGTCAGCGGACAGACCAGCAGTAGGGGATAACTTGTTTTGTTTTTCCTTGGTGCGCAATTCGCAGGTTAGCTTCCCCAGAGGGGCACCCCAATGTTTTTTGATATTTGCAGCTTTAGCAATGCAGAATCCTCTGACAAATGCTTTTAGAGCCGCCCATCTGATTTGGTGAGAGGTGTCTTGGGGACCATTTGTCTCCAAGAATTCTTCTATCTTTTCAAGTAGCTCAGGGACGAAAGACGCGTCCTCCCATAAAAACTTTGGAAGTCTCCAGTAGGGTCTGCACGAGAGAGATCCACCCATATTTATTGACATTGTTACAGCGTCATGGTCTGACCAAGGGCAGCTACATATAGTGGAACTCGTGACCTTATTCAGTGTCCAGGAGTCCACAAAGAAAAAATCCAATCGCGAGTATGAACGGTGCAGGGGCGAAAAATATGTGTAATCCCTAGTGTCCGGGTGACAAGCTCTCCACACATCGTATAGGGAGGACTGATATATGAGGTTTTGAAATTTAGGAGCTATAGACTGCGAGTATTGATCCACCACTTTACCACTAGGGAGCCGCTTATCCAACTCGGGGTCCCAGATTAAATTAAAGTCCCCTCCTAACACCAACGTGCCCTGTCGCAGACCATCTATGAAGGATAGTATCTTGCGCAGAAATTTGATCTGTCCTTGATTGAGGGCATATATATTCACAAGAGTGAATAAGTGTGAGTTCAGTAAACAGACTAGTAACAAAAATCTTCCCTCCGGGTCTGTTTCAACATGTAGCTGTTGAAAAGCTACCGATTTGCTAATGCATATCGAGACTCCCCTACTTTTGTCCTGGAAAGTCAAGCTAAGGACCACTGGGTAGTGTCTGGAGTTAAAATTTGGGATTTTATTGGATGCCCAATGTGTCTCCTGAAGGAAAGACACATCGCAATGAAGTTTAGTCAGAAAGGTTTGTAAAAGGCTTCTTTTAGAAGGTGAGTTTAGGCCCTTCACATTTAGGGAAATGAACTTAAGATCAGAGGCCATTTTTAGAGAAAAAAAAAAAAGGGGGGGGGAAGGGGTAGAGGCAGGAAAATGTGTGGAGGAAAAGGGTTGAAGGTAGAGGGGGGAAGTTAATGGGAAAAGGCGTAAAGGAAAAGGGTTGAAGGCGGGAAGGGAGGGGGAGGAAGTTAATGAACCTGTACAAATAACCAGAGGGGCAACACCAAAACAGTTATAACCTTATTATCCGCCTCTCTACCAATGAGGGGTGGAATAGTATAATATATGGTGAAGTTTGTAGTTTCGAATGAATCTATGTTCTTTTGCTTACTTCTAGTAAGCTTCGGGTTTACCCTTAAGGGGGGGGGGTGAAGAGTAACGTTGCGAGATCTACAAGAGTTAGTATCTAGAACAAAGGTAATGGGAGGCCGGGGCAGGCCTAAGATTCGGGGGGAACTGATGTCACACTAGGGAGTGGGTGTGTGTCACGCTTGCGCCGGTTAATCCGACAGTCAAGGGAGGGGTGGTAAGGATCCCCTACTCTGCTAACAAACCAGTGGGTAAAATATGTCGTACATTGTCTGTAAGGCATGCAATGAATAGCCTGCGCTGGGTCTCATTTTAGTTGTCCTGGGAGGGGTTGTGTTAAACCTAGGAAGGCGTAGAGCATGTCAAGGTGTTAATTATAGACTCATGACTATGGAAACATTTCAACTGTCAACATTGTGTTTAACTGCTGCTATTCAGATTAACTTGAACAGGCCTAGATTTATACATATAATGACAATATCACCGCTTAGAGTCATGTGCGGCCGGAGGGCAAGATGGGCACACATCCGCTTAAGGATGGGCCAAGGTAAAGTGGTAGGGCCAGTATCCAGCGCCTCCTCCGCCACACCTGAGCCAAGGGTTTCACTGCTATCACAAATAGCTCATCAAAACGGTACATAAAACTAATCTAGGAAATAAACCTTAACATAGTGTTAGTCCAGTGTATATTGCGTTAACAGAATAATCAATAACTTGTAATTATTATAACATGTCAAATGTTGGCATTTTAATTTTTCTAAGTAAAAGTCTATACCATGTCTGCACTCTGTCTCCACAGTAACACTTCACATAAAGACAGCCTAAACCATGCAGAAGAAGAACAGCAACCTGGCCACATGTGGAGTCTTAGCATAAGTTAGAAATGGAGTTTGCAGTACATTAGTAGACCAACCATGTGTTCAGGACTATCAAATCATATTCAGCATTAACAGTTGGAGACAGACGTCAGTATTGTAACTAAATCCTATCATCTAGGGTGTCTTAAGCCAGCCTGAAGTTGTATATATAATGACACTATTGCCGTTTAGAGTTGCTCATGGCAGGGGGGGCAGGGTGGACATACGTCCACTTGAAAGCGGGTCAAGATATAGTGACAAGGCAAATACCCAATGCAGCCCCCGCCACACACAAACCAAGGGCTTCATGATGGCAGCAAATAGCTTGGCAAAGCATTACATAAAACTCGGTTAGACGATGAGGTATAATATCACATTAAGTAAACATACATTGCGTTATTAGATTGAACCATGACTCGTCTCCATTATAACTTACTCAGTGCCAGAGAATATCCATAATACTAGATACCCAATGAAACAAGAGTGGGACAGAGGGGGCTGGTCTCCACACGGAAATGGCCAGATGTGGTGTAATCCCGCACTCAGCCCTCGCCGTCCCAGTCACATATAATTTAATATATCATTATTAACTCACAGATTTTCTAGCTAAACAAGTAACATTTTGCTTTAAACATGAACATAAACATAGAACATTGCAGCCGTAAAGTCAATCAGAGTTTTGCGGTGTGCACCCTTCGTACAATATAGTAAATTTGTGAACAGCCTTCCTTATACAGTCTCAAACATACGGGTGTGTTCCCACATATATTGCACAGCCCTGGGGAGCTAGGGGATTGGGGGTGGACAATGAAAATCCGTATGTCTGTAGGACATTTAGAGTTCTAGGCCACACTAGCGGCTAGATTTAGAGTTCGGCGGTAGATGGGCTGTTAACGCCACGCGTGTTTTATGTCTAACGCACGGCATTGTTTGACTCCGGTATTTAGAGTTAATATAAGACCATCTAACGATGCTCCTAACGCGTGTATGTCACACGCGTAATCCTGCCCGCGTTAGACAGTCTCCCATAGAGAACAATGGGAAAGGCAAAAAATAGCTTTTTTCACCTAACACTCGATCTCGCGAGAAATACGCACAGCTCGGTCATATGACGCATACCACATCATGCACAACAATAACACGCCGCAAATGTCACAACATCAATCAATCAACAAAGCACACAAGCATTACACATTCACAAGCGGGGGAAGTTTTAATACTATTTATACGGGGAATACGCATATACTTTAAGATGCGGAAAATCGCACAATAACAACAAGGATTAAAAAATATATACATACACTAAAAAAAAAATCGCATTCAATATCATTATATATTATGAAAAACATACATATACAACACTTCACGAAGAACACACCATCGCAAATTCACATTTAAAAAGAATACTATTGGACAATGTTAGAGAAAACGACCACTATGACATCATCGCATTCTACACATTCCACAAATACCAACTCAAAATGAGCATGCGCAAATTAACACACCTAATACACATTGCAATAATATTAATTGCTAATAAAGCACACCTGAACACTAATTACAATGGAAATTGGGACATCATTAAACATTTACACAGGGTATATAAGCACCACACAAGCAGGGCTTCTTTGACTGTGTTGCTGGTGGGTCTTTGGAGAGTTAAGAATAGAGATTTTGCGATTTTTTGAGAGTGAGTTAGTGTTAGTGTGAGAGAGTCAGTTGGTAGTGTTAGCGTGAGAGAGTCAGTTGGTAGTGTTAGCGTGAGATAGTCAGTTGGTAGTGTTAGCGTGAGAGAGTGAGTGAGTTAGTGGGAGGTAGCGGGAGTGGGAGAGAGTCTGTTAGTGGGAGCGTGAGTGAGTTAGTGGGAGTTATTAGTGATAGTTGTTAGTGTGAGCGTCAGTTAGTGGTAGTTAGTGAGCGTTAGTGGGAGTGTTTGTTATTGAGAATTAGAAGTAGTGTTAGTTAGCGAGCGAGTGATTTATCTGTACACTTAACACATTTACACGCAAACACATTCAATACATACATACACTTATCAATAACACTACATACACTCCATACCCCCTACCCCCTCATACTACACTCCATACCCCATTCCTTGTAGTCCCATTCCCTTTCATCCCATTTACTCTTATCCCATACCCCATACCCATCCCATACCCATCCCCTAGTTACATTTAGTTTACATATCCTCCTTTTAGTCTTATTCTTTTCGTTTATTTAAATACTCCTTACCCTCTTTGTTTTTTTTTACATCCCTCACACTTTAAGCACCTTTTTTGTCTTTTTAGTTCTTTATTTTGACCCCCTTTCATTTCATCACACTCACTTTTTTTTGATTATTTGGGGTTTAGTTTAGGGAGGAGATGGAGGCCAGGCAGGGGACAGGTAGAGGGGGGAGTAGAGGGAGGGGGAGAGGAACAGGGCAGGAAGGGGGGCAGGAAGGGGGGCAGGAAGCGGGGGTGGAAGCGGTGGGTGGACCCAGCCACTTGGTTCAAGATGACCAAGTGGCTGGGCCCAGTGGCGGTCAGAGTAGGGCTTCACAGTCCGGGAAACAGAGGGCATCGTCACAGGGGAAGGCCAAGGCGACTAGGGAGGCGAGGTTTACGATGGAGGAGAAGGAGGCCCTCGTAGAGGCCTATATGGCCAGGTATAGGATGCTGCAGCACCAGAAGACTACCCCGACTGACAGGAGGAGGCTCTGGAACGAGATTCGGAATGCAGTCAATGCAGTGGGTTGCCGGAACAGGGATATGGATTCCATCAAACATCGGTACCGGGACTGTAAACTTGAACTTAAAAAAAAGTTAAGCCTGGAGGCCCGACATGCCGCAGGGACCGGTGGCGGCCCTGCCCTTGAAATGGAGTACTGCAGATGGGAGGAAATGTTGCGGCCCAGCATCTCCGAGGTGGAAGTAGTCGGTATCGGAGGAATCGATACCGGGAACCTGCCACTCTCATCTGACGGTAAGCTCATTTAACAATAATTTCACATACGAATGTATTTCAATGGACACTATACGCAAACATTTACTTTCATGATTGAGGTAGCGAATACAATTTGACAAAACATTCAAATGTACTTATATTACATAATTTGATTCATTCTTGAGATATATTTTAATGAAGAAATAGCCATGCACACGGTGAAACAATCACAGGAGGCAGCTATATTCAGCTAACAATCAGAATCTTATAAACATATTTAGATATGCTTTTCAGCAAAGAATATCCAGAGAATGAAGCTAATTAGATAACAAAAGTACATTCGAAAGTTGATACTAAATGTATGCTTATAAATCATGAAAGATAAAACATTGGGTTTCATGTGTTAAGGATCCGATTAATGCTATTACGCTGTTTACACGCATTCTATTACTTAGCGGTTACATCAGTATCTAGGCTATAGGTTAGGTGTGCATTTAAACAGACTGAAAACAAACGCAAAAACATTCACATTGACCAGATATCACAAACACTGTTTAGAAAAAGCGGAAATCGTATTGATTGTTTGTTAGATTTCAAAGTGGATTAATGATTCTGCATTTGTAATTGTATCGTAAGCTAAGTCATTTAAACCTTTATTTGCAAATATGCTAATATATACATTTCTTTTTTTATTTTTTTTTTAATATACAGAGTCTGGGGACGAGGCAGCACAGCCTCCTGCATCTCCCCGGGATGAGAGTGGTGGTGAGGAATTCCCACTTCGGAGGGAAGAGGCCCCCCGTGACGAACAGCGCACGGGAGATGATCAAGAGGCCCCGGAAGCACAGGAGGATGCCGCTGAAGCCGCGGAACCCGAGGTCCCTCAAAGACCCGCACTCCGCCGTGCACGGGCACCCCGCCGTGCACGGGTTCAACAGGCACAACAAGAAGAAATAGCGGAGGTGCGGGTTCTACTGGAGTACATAGACCAGATGCGTACCTCCCGGATAGAAAACATAGAAGGACGACGCAGAATACTTGATGGGCAGAATCAAATAATTCAAGGCCAAAACGAAATAATCAGTATACTGAATACAATACAAGAAGGACAAACAAGAATGTTCAATCTTCATCAGGAAATGTTCACATTTTTCCGGGAGGCGCATGCTGGTCTACCTCCTGTTGCTGGGCCTCTTGTTGCTGGGCCTCTTGCTGCTGGGCCATCTCCTCCTGCCGGCCCATCTCCTCCTCCTCCTCAGCCATCTACTCCTCCTCCTCCTCAGCCATCTTCTCCTCCTCCTCCTCAGCCATCTTCTCCTCCTCCTCCTCAGCCATCTACTCCTCACCTTGGTCGTCCCAGTACTCTTCCTTCCACTCCTCCCACAACAGCTCCAAGGAGGACTCTTCGGAGTCGGCAGTTGCCTCTCCCAGAGCCTCAGCCCCGTGGGAAGAGGGGAAGGAAGAGGAAGTAATTTTTTTTTTCCATCTTAAATTTTGTTTTTTGTGTAATGGATAGGTATGTGATGATGTGGTTTTCATACACTTGTGGACCACACTCTGTATATAATCGACTTCTATGGGACCGGGTCCATGGAGGAAGATTCTTTGCAGAGTGTGGGTTATAAGTGTGTGAAAACCACATCATCACATACCTATCCTTGTTCATGATATTGATTGGTTTCTGTGATGTGATGTCCAAACTGTTTCCCGAATCGCTAACTAAATTACCATAACAATTATCCATGATGGCATATTACTGTTTGAATGCCAATAACACAGCTTAAAGGGACAGTCAGAAAATTATTGATTACAAAGAAAACACTGTATTACGCATTATAAAGTTTGAAACAACAAAACATGGAGAAATACATGTGTGACTTATGTGCTTACCCTTGTATCTATGACTATGAAAAATGACCACTTATTTGTTGTTCTGACATAACAACATTTTAGATATCAATGATCAATACATGGTCAATAATATGCTGTATGAGCACAAGATTTTACATATACAAATGCTATCCAAATGCCCTCTAGTGCTCAAATTGTATAATGATTACAAGCACTCTTCAAGATTTAAGAAATGAGCACACCAACCTCATAGGTTTAGATAGCAAATTTAGATAGCAAATGTTCAATTGTTGAGAAACATTTGATATCCTTGTTATTACAGAATTGACTTTTCGAATAATGTAAAAATATTTTTTTTCGAAACTGTCCCTTTAACAACATTACATATGCTAACACATTTTAAGCTTGTTGCTATATCTACATGTACTTTGTAAAAAAAAATATTTGAAAATCACATTTATATTGACGTGTTAAATAAAGTCTATTTTCTTTAAGAGACATTATTGTGTTAATATTTTATTGTAACTATTTTTATTTTAACAATGAATATGGTTTAAAGTCCTTTTAGGAGTGGGGGGGTGAAATATGCTAACAAAAATATATTTGAAGATTAAACTATGTGGATCTCATACATGATACAAAAAAACAACATTTGCATTCAAGGGACAGTATCCTATATTTTTTACATAACTGTATGTAATAGACACTACTACAAACAACAAGATTACCATATACTGATAGCAATATTAAAAATCTTCAAACACTTGCAAATAAAATAGGGTTAGCTATATTTTAAATATAGATGAACCACCATTACAACCGTAAAACACAATACCCCATCATTAACATATGAAAAGAACCTTTACACAAACTGGACAAAGCTGGAGATGGTACTCACATGAAACTCATTGGCTTTGCGAGGAGTAAGAAAATTACTTACATTTTCTTACAACACAAGACAAAATAAACCTATTGGTTAAACAATGGACTATCTAACTAGAGACAAAATCAAATATTTTTATTTATAATGTGAGTGTCTAATGAACCTTTCATAAAATATACAACGAAATTACATTTAGAAGAAGTCGGCATCATATATTTAGCATATGATAAATGCATATTGATTACTTTATTCAAACACAATAGCGCATATTTATTAATTAGATATGTTCAACATTAAACACAACATTAATTTTTAAGAAAAAGGAACATTGTTGACAAACATATTAAACATGGACTGTAGAGATTTGCACTTGCCTAGAAATATCCTATGCATGAAAACATTTTGCTTTCGTTCGTTGATTCAACCAGACATCCAGCAAAAGAGAAT
This sequence comes from Bombina bombina, assembly GCF_027579735.1. NCBI lineage: Eukaryota > Metazoa > Chordata > Amphibia > Anura > Bombinatoridae > Bombina > Bombina bombina. The sequence goes on from NC_069504.1 coordinate 361,075,112, forward strand.
GTGTTGGTCTTTATCAGCTACGGGTCAACAATGTAACATGATGCAAATAATACATATTCGCAAGCTTTTTAAAATTGCATGCAGTCACAAACGTTTTTAACGTGCACAAATATTGCGGGACTACGCAATCCAATCACACGTTTTTTTAACTTTACATGTGCCGTCTTAACATGGCGCTTCCTTGATCACGTAAGAACGCCATCCAATGAAAGGCACATTATTGATCACGTAAGAACGCCCAAAAAAAAAAGGCGCATCCTTGATCGCGTCAAAACGCAATCCAATAAAAGGCATATTCCTGATCACGTAAGAACGTCAGTCAATACAAGGAATCATTGGACAGCCTGGCAGGTGACGTCTTAAGCAACATGGCGCATCCGAGATCGCTGAAAAACCGCAGACAATACAAGGACTCAGTGACATCTTGGCATATCATTAAGAAACGTATTTATATTTTAGGAACTAGTATGTGTGTAGATTGCTATCTAGGAATGTCACCAAATCATGAATCATCTTTTCGGACTTGACTGTCCCTTGAACTATAGCTATGGTGTATATCTTTAACATTTAAAAGATACACATGAGAAATACATATGCCATTGATGTTTTAAGATATCTTTGGATTGTTGTTGAATAACAATAGTTATACATGTATTGATTAAACGTGTCATTTATTCAAGTTTAATTATGGTCAGCCTACCTATAGCCATATATGGGAGGAGATGTATTTTGTTAACATATTAGTTAACTAATATTCATCATCTACATTATTTGTATTACACACAGAGATTGATTTGGTTACACTTTGACAATAATATAGATTAGAAAATGAAATACAGGTGCTGTCAACATTACAATAAGATTGTTTATTAATAAAACTATATGTCCTTGTTCTTGTAAAAAGGACAAAAACGCTTTACAAATGGAAATACATTCATTTACAATAGTGATCAACATCACTTAAAGGGACATTATTTTGTTTTTAAAAAGAGCATACACATAGTCAATACTATTTAAATAAAATGAACACTTTACAGGGATTATATCATTGTATCAATACTCAGATCATTTGGTAAAGGTGCATCAATTCATGCAGAGTTTATAAATACACACATGGATATGAACATTTAAATATACATATATACACAAATACAAAAATATATATACATATATAAAGAAATTACTCTGCTAATCATAATCAGGCAATGATAGAGCTAAGAGAAAATAATATAAACACAAATAATAAGATTACATTGGAGATGTTAATCTTAAAGTCATTTACTATTGTCTTACATATATGATTTCATTATAACAAATAGATTTGTTAGGTCCCTTTAAGGATAAACAACATAAACTAGAGCTTGCAAAAAATAACAGGAAGAATGAGGACAAATATTTGTGAAATAAAATTTATTTTATTAGTATGTAAGAAAACATACACAACGTTTATAAATAATCTTGTAAAAATAAGGAATATATGAGCCATATGACAAGGTAACACAGTGCATCACAGTCCATGAAGAGAGTTGCCAAGGGCCAGCATAGCCCCATTGGAGACACATGACAAGGTAACACAGTGCATCACAGTCCATGAAGAGAGTTGCCAAGGGCCAGCATAGCCCCATTGGAGACACATGACAAGGTAACACAGTGCATCACAGTCCATGAAGAGAGTTGCCAAGGGCCAGCATAGCCCCATTGGAGACACATGACAAGGTAACACAGTGCATCACAGTCCATGAAGAGAGTTGCCAAGGGCCAGCATAGCCTCATTGGAGACACATGACAAGGTAACACAGTGCATCACAGTCCATGAAGAGAGTTGCCAAGGGCCAGCATAGCCCCATTGGAGACACATGACAAGGTAACACAGTGCATCACAGTCCATGAAGAGAGTTGCCAAGGGCCAGCATAGCCCCATTGGAGACACATGACAAGGTAACACAGTGCATCACAGTCCATGAAGAGAGTTGCCAAGGGCCAGCATAGCCCCATTGGAGACACATGACAAGGTAACACAGTGCATCACAGTCCATGAAGAGAGTTGCCAAGGGCCAGCATAGCCTCATTGGAGACACATGACAAGGTAACACAGTGCATCACAGTCCATGAAGAGAGTTGCCAAGGGCCAGCATAGCCCCATTGGAGACACATGACAAGGTAACACAGTGCATCACAGTCCATGAAGAGAGTTGCCAAGGGCCAGCATAGCCCCATTGGAGACACATGACAAGGTAACACAGTGCATCACAGTCCATGAAGAGAGTTGCCAAGGGCCAGCATAGCCTCATTGGAGACACATGACAAGGTAACACAGTGCATCACAGTCCATGAAGAGAGTTGCCAAGGGCCAGCATAGCCTCATTGGAGACACATGACAAGGTAACACAGTGCATCACAGTCCATGAAGAGAGTTGCCAAGGGCCAGCATAGCCTCATTGGAGACACATGACAAGGTAAAAGAGTGCAACAGGCACAACAAAAAACTCATAAAAAGGCCAAATGGCAACAATATAAATACAAATTCAACATGTGGACAGAGGATTATTATCTGCCACCATGGAGCATATCCAGATCCTCCACTTACTGGTCATCCTCTTCATTGTCCTGTGCATGTCCAGCTCCAGATTCAGGCCTTGAACGTAATTGCATAATTTCACGCAGAGTCAAGTCCTGAACCCGGAGCTGGGCCTGCATGGTGTCGTTCATCCCTCTCAGGACAGCTGCGTTCCTCAACACGGCCTGCTCTACTCTTGCTATCCCTTCTAGCATGAGCCATGCTGAGTCACAGCCTAAAATAAAATAAAAATTAATATTAAGGATAATTACACAACAGAATAAAAGATTTTAATACATACATTGTCATCATAAAGACAAATAATTATTTACATCAATTATTTTTCATATATTCTTTACACATGAATTAGGTTATTCAGACAGACAGAAATCATTAAAGGCTCATGTTACTCAAACATGTTGAACCCTTTAATTGGTTTTAGATGATCCACTTATACAGCTTGAGTGTATCAAATCTTGTTAAAGGATTTACATTGTACTTACATTAGCAATTTAAAAATTCAATTTAGACTGTGGTAGGCACACATATCCTTAAACATTTTGGCATTGAGGACAAGCTGTGTAAACATAGCAACCAGAAGAAATTACATTCCCACTGGGTTAGACAAGAGATAATGTATCCACATTTGGACATAAAATTTTGTATCCAAGTAGTGGTGTTTGGTATATGTAGTGATATCCAATTAAAGGGACACTGAACCTAAATATTTAATGGACTGATTCAGATAGAGCATGACATGACAAATCTTTAGAAATTACACATATTCATTATATGTTTTAATTGTCAAGCTATATTTTGAATGCAAGAATGTTGGTTTTTATGGAAGCCAATATTTGTTGATGAACCTTGTTTGTGCATGCTGGTTGATGGATACATTCATCCAACAATAAAGAAATGATGGCCACATTTATTTTATTGTTTAAACTAATTATAGGAATAAGTTGTTTTCAATTAATATATCAAGAGAATGACGAATAATTCATAAGAGTATTCTATTATACATTGGCTTAACATTGCATGCTGGATTTGAATCACAATTTAACCAATTTAACTTCACTGTACCTTTAAGTATCTTATAAAGTGTATTTAGAATGATACTTACAGCTGTGCCTGGGAAGGACAATCTGACACCCAGGACAATGAAGGTTTAAACAGGGGGGAGGGATGGGATTGGCTCGGGGAGGGATGGGAATGGCTTGGGGAGTGGTGAGCTGCTGCTCCAGGGTAGGCCGTACAGCTGGGGAGTGGGGAGTTTGGGTCTGGGCAGCTGTACGGGCCAGAATACGGGGAGAGCGGCGAAGGGGGGTGTATGGGCGTTTTTTGGGAGGGACAGGATATGAAATATGGGAAGGGCTGGCAGTGGTCGGGGCATGGTCATGGGTTTGGTGATGGGAAGGGCTCTGGGTGTGTGCAGAGGTGTGGCCATGGTCAGGGGTGTGTGCACGGGGAGGGGTCTGTGACTGGGCAGGGGCGGAATCCAGATGACCAGAAGTGGTGGATCCATCTGAAAATGTAAAATAAATATATTAACATCTCATACATCCTGACATCAAATCAACGCATTTAAAATTGATTATGTTTTCAATATACCTCGAAGTGTGTTTGAATCTGTAAACTATTCTGAAATGAGGATATGGTATCTATATAGGCACTCAGATGAATCTCAATGACTGTCTGTACAATGTGAAACTTATTATTGTGTTTTGGCATGGAATATGCATGTGACATAATGATGGCATGAATTATATATTCTTAAAAAAATATATACAAGCAGATTTTCATGCTGCCTGATATAGAAAGGGGGCAGTAGTGTATTTGAACAGACAAATAATATTCCTTTTTAAAGGGAAAAAGCTGTAGACTTTGAATGTCTTCAATAAAATGATTTCAAAAAAAGAAACATGTTGGAAACATGATAGATATATTTCACATACCATCAGACTCCAAGGCAGCCTCTTCCTCCTCCATCCCACATGTGACATCAATCTCTGTAAAACATAACATGTTGTGTACACCTTAAGATCAGATATTATAACATATGTTACTGTTGCTCAAATACGCACATCAATGTTGCATTAAAGATATACACACACAAAGTTATGATTTACATCATTTTGATGGAGCATACAAATGACAATAGATTTGTTATTGTCAATAAATCAGAATATTAATGTATTGTTTGTCTTAATGTTAAATTCATAAAAGCATAGTACATAGAACATTTAAGATTTCTCATGTGTGTATCACTTGATGACTGTTGTTAAAAAAAAAAAATTTAAAAAAACATATGTTAGACATCTTATGAATAACAAATGTGTAGAATAATAAAGTAGAAATTATTAATCGCTCAATATAAAAAATAAATATATAATCAGAAGATAAATTCTATGATTTTTTATAATGTTATGCTTCATCGGAATCATGATCATAATATTGATTAGCAATACACCTTCAATTACATATAAATGAGTCAATGGACTTACCAGGAGACCGCAAAGGCGGCTCTATGTCACTGCTGGATTCCTGTGGGCTCCCCACACCAACTCTCTCTATGAATGATATAGATATATATTATTAAACACATTTTGGATATCACTAAATCACATCTGTCTAGAATTTTAACATTAATCAACTTTAAAATGTGAAGAATAGAGCAGTCATTACACCAGAAAATGCTTGATTGAATCAAGGGGATTCTGTAAACATATCTGTATTCAACATATGTTTAATGTCAGACTACATTAGACATCAAATTCATCTCAGATGCTGCTATTGCATATCTAAATATACCCAATGATCAATGTTCTTAACCCTTTAAGGACACAGCTTTCACTTAGCTCAATTGTTTTATGACGGAATAATTCCGTCATATGTCCTTAAGAAGTTACAAGAATACACACAAACCACATATTGAGGAGCATCTGTTGACAAATCTAAACAAACATGTGTCACATCGAGCCATTTTTTCAATGTACAGTAATCTTGTTTAGGACACAACACATATTTATCACAATACATAACAAACTTTATTATTACAAATATGTAATCATGGTGCTGTTAGAGTATGCAGATATATATAAAGTAACTCCAACAGATAATTAGATTTATATATCAATAGTTTTTAATAAAAATAATGTAATGATGAATGAATCTATTTTGTCTTAAAGGGACACTGACATGATTAATTTAAATAATTGATTTCTATGTTCAAACTGTAAAAAATGATTTAACATTGACTCCTATTATAATTCGAATGTTGTTCGATATTAATCTTAAAGGCAGATAAGGAATATTGGATTCAATAAATATTGTTTGTTGAAGGTATCCACCAATCATCAATATAAACCCAGGTTGGTCAACAAATATTTAGATGCACATAAACGTACTTTATTTATTTTAAAATACATTTAGCAATAGAATATGTCACATATGATGATAGTATTATATTTTATGTTTATTAATATTGCATACTGTATGTGAAAGACAATATTAATAATTGTAGTTCAGTATCCCTTTAATCTAAAATTAAATAGATTCCACAATGTTGTTGTTTGTTAATGAATTATCTACTCCATATGTTGATGTAATGAATGGTATTGAGCATGCAATTAAAATCAAATATGTTATTTAAGTATATCCGAATAATTATATAATTTTCATCTATTAAATAGACATTACATATAAATATAGAACAATGTGTATTTAGTATGTAATGTTCATTCCATGTTTCTAAGACAAATGTCAATTAAAATGAGACATACCATACTGTGACAAGCCCTGGCTTGAGGATCCAGCAGCCACATCCATATCTGTAATATATTAAATGAGGATTGCATATCATTAATACTAATCATGCCATGTTTAAAATATTTACATTAATAACAAATCAATAGAAAAATATTAATCCTTTGGTAGTCCCATGAGTTAATAGTTTCCGCAATTAAATGAATGATAAATATATCCTGGACTCTTATTTTCAATCAGTTGTGTTGTTTACTGTATCTTTAAGAATATATGCTTGTTATTACATAATCATCAATTGATGGCCATATGTTATAATTTATTAGTATTATTCGTTTTTTATTAGATATAATATTTAAAATAAGAATACTGTATTCTTCACTAATCTAAGATTTTCCATTTAATTTTTAACAACATGTATAAAGCAATGCCACTTTCCGCAAACCCATGTTAACGTGGATGAGAAATGCCATTTTCGCGATCATTGCGCAATGATTCCAAGCGGAATTACGCATCCGTCATTTGACCAACATGTATAAAGCAATGCCACTTTCCGCAAACCCATGTTAACGTGGATGCGAAATTAGATTTCCGCTCTGTGACGCATATTCTGTAGAGCGCAATAAACATCATTCCAATTTCATGTATCACTAATGTAAAATCAGATATCTAAACATCATATGTAGTGTATGTTGTGAGATCTGTATAGGTTTAGTATCTGACTAAATACACATTTTGGATTTTTAACATTATAAATATTATATGAAGTTGGATAATTACCTGGTTCAGATTCTCTATCGGGTCCTCCCAGGCCACCGGACGGAGAAGCATCTGCCCTGTCCCCCGCGTCAGGACTTTCAGATCCCGCAGCTGGGAGGGAAGAAGAGGAGGCCGAGGATGGCGAGGATCTAAATCTTTTGGGGACCCGGAGATTGAGGAGCTCGCATAAAGTCACCTCATAAGGGAGTAGGTACAGTTTCCGCGGGGCCTTTCTTTGGCCCCCTCTTTTACGGGCTTGTACCCAGTCCCTTATGAGGTTGACTTTTTTCGATAAACGCAACCTCATATCTCCGAATCTCCTCATGATCTGATCCTGGGTCCTCTGGACGTCACACACCAATCTAACCGCATTGGTGATAGACTCCCAGAGGGCCTTCTTAACAGGCGCATCTGTCGAGCTCCTCTTGTTCCCAAACAGCTGGGGATAAAAGTCCTTGACGGCGTGGACCAGTGCAGCGCTCTCCTCCTTGGTGAACCTGGGAACTGACATGCCTGCTCGGTTGGCTACTAAATATATTATAATAATATTAATATATAAGACTGCCTGCATGCATTAGAGAACTGACAAAGATGGCAACGTGTAATGGACTTTTATATGGTGAAGTAAACATGAGATGCACCATGGGACAATTTATCTGTACATCTGATTGGATAAAAGTTTGAAATATTGTTATAATGTCTGTGAGACCATCCTGACTCAAGTTGTGTTTGTGTGATGAACTCTGATTGGCCGTTCCTTAATGTTTCATATCTTAGTAACTTCCTTACACATACCGCTTGGTGGTGCTGTAACTTCATTTTTCATGTAGACTTATTTGTAACTCATGGGCCTGTCATGCGGATATGTGTGACGCAGATTTAATATCCGTGATCCGTGAAATATTAATGATTAAATACTCTTTAAAATCTCATCCTGTCACATTATTAATGTTGTAGACATTTCTCGGTTTAATAACGGTCTGTTTCTTTAATACAAATACACATTTAATATTGTATGTCTTTATTGTTCTTTAAATAAATTGATTGTGAAGTATTGACATTGCTCTATTAAATGTATTTATAATGCACATTGATTGTGTGCTATTGCGTGACATTACACTAATGTTTAAATATGCTAATCTGGTGTTTGAAGATGCGTTTCCAACGCAATATTTATTAATGTTAAAATTCCGGGAAGAATGTCAGTAACTTTGATAATCTGTTTATAAATGTTAAACTACAGCTTTGTTATTCGCAAATAAACCTCGAGCTTGTATTTCTCTGAAGTGCTCATATATGTTATTGTGCAATGGCGTCTTTAGTTTTAAAGAGACATTACAAACAATTGTATCAAATGATCTGTAGAGATAGAAGATTGTTTAGACTTTAAAATGTAAATCATTTTCTCTTAGTATTTATATATCCTCAACATAAGAAATTTAAATGCACATGGTTGAGCCAATCACATAAGGCATCTCTGTGCATCCACCAATCTTCATCTACTGAGCCTATCTCGATATGCTTTTCAAGCAAAGTATGTCAAGATAGGAAGAGAAGTAAATACACTATTTCAAGCTCTTAAAGGGACACTGTCCAAACAAATTTACCATTGGTGATTGAGCATTAAATTTTAATCAACTTTATTATTTAATACGATTATCAAATGTTAAGTTATCTTGTTATGTTTCTTTGAAAATCAATAATGATATTTTATATTACGGACAATTGTTTAATAAAAACCTGGGTTGTCCTTGACGATTGTTGCATCAATTATTCCAAACAATCAAGTTCTGTCCAGAGTACTGAAGCAAATAAATTAGCTATTTACTGCCTTATTTCTAAAGTAATGATAGCAACATCACAATGAGCATTCATAATATGAGACAAGTTTTAAAGTTGATTAAAATAGAATACTCATTCAGAATGTATAAATCATTGTTTTTTGAAATGGCTACCTTTAAGTATATTTTGAGTTCATGTCCCTTTAAATAAACATTTCACAATAATGCTTAATATATCATAAACCTAGGCACCTTCCTTTTGCTAAATGAGTCTAACATATGAGTAAAGCAAATTTAGATTAACTTCTAGATTGTTTTACACACTGACTGAAATATATTTATTAAATGAGGTATTTTTTAGCCTTCAGCGTAGAGGGACATTAAGCTATATGTTATGTATGCATTTTGTATCATAATCTTATATTTGACCAACTTAATATGTTTTGTTATTCAATCATTATATTGTAATTATATATATTCGTGGATTAAATACATCTCTACATAGGCTATTTTGATGCTGATTGTTGTTTGCATATAGATGCCTTATATCATTCACTAAGATATGTGCATTTATTTTTATTTTAACAAGTATATTTAAAGACTGAATGTAATTCTATAGTACATTCTAAATATGTTTAAATTCTTGTATGATATTTGTAACAATGTATACAAAATATACATTTTGAATGACCCCTTTAAGGACCCAAACATATTGTATTTTTATTTAACATTGACAAAATAAACTAAAGGGGAAATTACATTCTATATAGATATTTGATGTCTAACCCAAGAGGTAAGATTGTAATAAATACATAATATTACTAAGTATAGTTAAATGACTCCACTAGAAAATTACATAGATTAACCTGGCATCCAATAACTAATTATTAAAAATTATAAAGTTAAATGACCTACCATTTATAAATGTAATAATTGTAAAATATTTTCTAATAATGTTTTGAGATACCTAAGGAAGATACATGATCTTATACAATTCTTTTTACATTCAACAACACTGTCACTTTCATGTAATTGAACCACTTCACCTTATTAAATGTTAAAACAATCATAATATTAATACATATCCTAAATATTTTTAATATATACTTTTTCAATATAAAAGCATTGAAGAATATGACTCCCCAATTAATGTTAAAATATATCTTTTAATATTCTCTGAAGAATTTTATTTTCTACTATTAATGCATTATTTTCTCTTATGCATGTGCTTGTCAAATAGCCAACTACCAGTCATGGGAGTCCAAGTTTTATTTATTTACAGATTATATTGATATATATTAGAATCTGCTAAAAAAAAAATATATATTTAATAGAAAATAAATAAATATTCCATGAAGTCATCAGATGCCAATCTGAAATGACAAATAATAAAAATGGAACAAAGTTAATACACACGTTGTAAAATATTCATAAAATACATTTAAAATCATATGGTGTCTATGCTCTAACTTTGATCAACATTTTTTAAAGATAATCATTACATTCATTTTAAATTAATGAAATACATACACCATTATATTGTTGATTAAAAATAATATTTAAATTTCAAAAATTAAATTTATACATAATAATGTATATCACATGTAAACAATATATGTATGCTGAACATAAATGTAATATTTCATGTCCATTCAAATACCTCTATATCAACTATAATATGTATTCCTTTTTCTGATTGTGATCCCTAAATATCTAATTAAGAACTAAATATGACTAATGTATGTAAGCTACTAATATTCTACAGTCTTCACTAGCATGCATTGGTACACCAACCTGGACAATGCATGGTCTTTGAAAGTCAATTCAGGGGTAAACAGTTGATCTTCAATAGGTGTCTTATTCATCAGTTCATTAAATAGAGGACTGGGAAATACCATCTAAAAAAGTAAAATCATCTAAGTGTCTGATTGTGATCCCTAAATATCTAATTAAGAACTAAATATGACTAATGTATGTAAGCTACTAATATTCTACAGTCTTCACTAGCATGCATTGGTACACCAACCTGGACAATGCATGGTCTTTGAATGTCAATTCAGGGGTAAACAGTTGATCTTCAATAGGTGTCTTATTCATCAGTTCATTAAATAGAGGACTGGGAAATACCATCTACAAAATAGAAAATCATCTAAGTGTCTCCAATAGGATGTCTCCACAGCCTTATTCTATCAAATAGTTTGCACTTACCATGTGAACATGTCTTTGTATGGTTTTCAAGGTCAGCAGAATTTAAATATGCCAGACATGATCCCATTGGTATACTTCAATTTCAATCTTGGCTTTTTCCCCACTGTCAGTCTTGGAAATCTTCACTGTCAGGCTTCAAATTGTTCCCTTTCAGTCTTTATATTAAGTCATCTCCCTAATGTAAGAAATTATATATAAAGATTTCATACAAGTGTGTGAATCAGTTCTGTACCCCTCTCCCACCCCCCATTTCATAATAAATATCTATCACTAGCTTACTAAGCCTGTGTATGAACCTGTGTTATTTTCTATCAAGTGTGAAGATGAGTCATATTGAGCAGAACAAACCTCTGTGTGACATTGAACCATAGTCATTCTAGAGTATCCCTTTCTGATTATGTACATAAGTAATGTGTAAACAAAGTTATATTTTTAAAAATTTATGCCATATTATGTATTTGTGTACAAATCATGCCAGCAACAGTCCATACATTTCTACTTACCATCTGATGTCCTCTATAAAAACCAGGTGGCAAAGACTCGCTATAGGACCCAATGCCCAGAGCATCACCTATATTATGAGAAATAAATATTATTATAACATTTTATCAATACTAACATGTTTGCACAATTCTCTACTTGTCATTTCCCTAGAGTTCACATCTATTGAAAATACTCCAGTGTAACTTCTATTATTTACCGTCTAAAGTGGCGGTTGATGACGTCTGCTCTGACATCAAGTCCCTCGTCCTGGAATTCCCCCTCTAGAACAGGATCATCCTCCTCATCTCTGAGGAGGTCTCTGTCCACCGGGACGGCCTGCAGCATCCCAGCCCGCTGTGCAATATTATGCAGGACGCTACAGGCTACAACGATCTTAGCCACCTTCTTTGGGTTGTACTGGAGTGCTCCTCCAGAACGGTCCAGGCACCTGAATCTCATCTTCAGGAGCCCGAACATCCTTTCAACCACCGCCCTGGTTCTCTTATGAGCCCTATTGTAGCGCTCCTCAGACACATCAGTTGGGCTACGCAAGGGGGTAATGAGCCAAGGCCGGCTCATGTACCCAGAATCACCTATAAATTTAGAACAGAACATAATTCAAACAGAATACTTAAACTAGTATATTGTTGTATAAATATATTTTTTAAAAACCATAATCCATATTAAAAGTTGTCAGAAACATAAAAAAAAAAAAAAAAATTATATCTAAATCTGTATCTAGCCATTTCATCGAAGACATGCTACATATGCGTATTTCTCCTAAACCAAACCTTGTGTAAAATGCTAACTACATGTTTACATTGCATTCTCTATATGAACACTTAAGGTAAGACATGCTACATATCTGCATTTCAATAAAACTAGACATTAGCAGAAAAATAAAATGACAGGGTTAAATTGCATGAGATAATATATTGCCATTTCATCTAAGACATGCTACATATGCGTATTTCTCCTAAACCAAACCTTGTGTAAAATGCTAACTACATGTTTACATTGCATTCTCTATATGAACACTTAAGGTAAGACATGCTACATATCTGCTTTTCAATAAAAATAGACATTAGCAGAAAAATACAATGACAGGGTTAAATTGCATGAGATAATATCTTGCCATTTCATCTAAGACATGCTACATATGCGTATTTCTCCTAAACCAAACCTTGTGTAAAATGCTAACTACATGTTTACATTGCATTCTCTATATGAACACTTAAGGTAAGACATGCTACATATCTGCATTTCAATAAAAATAGACATTAGCAGAAAAAGACAATGACAGGGTTAAATTGCATGAGATAATATCTTGCCATTTCATCTAAGACATGCTACATATGCGTATTTCTCCTAAACCAAACCTTGTGTAAAATGCTAACTACATGTTTACATTGCATTCTCTATATGAACACTTAAGGTAAGACATGCTACATATCTGCATTTCAATAAAAATAGACATTAGCAGAAAAAGACAATGACAGGGTTAAATTGCATGAGATAATATCTTGCCATTTCATCTAAGACATGCTACATATGCGTATTTCTCCTAAACCAAACCTTGTGTAAAATGCTAACTACATGTTTACATTGCATTCTCTATATGAACACTTAAGGTAAGACATGCTACATATCTGCATTTCAATAAAAATAGACATTAGCAGAAAAATACAATGACAGGGTTAAATTGCATGAGATAATATCTTGCCATTTCATCTAAGACATGCTACATATGCGTATTTCTCCTAAACCAAACCTTGTGTAAAATGCTAACTACATGTTTACATTGCATTCTCTATATGAACACTTAAGGTAAGACATGCTACATATCTGCATTTCAATAAAAATAGACATTAGCAGAAAAAGACAATGACAGGGTTAAATTGCATGAGATAATATCTTGCCATTTCATCTAAGACATGCTACATATGCGTATTTCTCCTAAACCAAACCTTGTGTAAAATGCTAACTACATGTTTACATTGCATTCTCTATATGAACACTTAAGGTAAGACATGCTACATATCTGCATTTCAATAAAAATAGACATTAGCAGAAAAAGACAATGACAGGGTTAAATTGCATGAGATAATATCTTGCCATTTCATCTAAGACATGCTACATATGCGTATTTCTCCTAAACCAAACCTTGTGTAAAATGCTAACTACATGTTTACATTGCATTCTCTATATGAACACTTAAGGTAAGACATGCTACATATCTGCATTTCAATAAAAATAGACATTAGCAGAAAAAGACAATGACAGGGTTAAATTGCATGAGATAATATCTTGCCATTTCATCTAAGACATGCTACATATGCGTATTTCTCCTAAACCAAACCTTGTGTAAAATGCTAACTACATGTTTACATTGCATTCTCTATCTGAACACTTAAGGTAAGACATGCTACATATCTGCATTTCAATAAAAATAGACATTAGCGTCGGTAAATAACAAATGGTTAAATTTAATCCTATAGCTGAACATGACGCTAACAGTTAAAAAATACAGGGGCAATTGTCAAAATAATTAACCATGTTGTGCACAAATACTCACCAACGAGATAACCAGGGGGCATTTGTCTTTCCTCAAACTGTCTCCACAGGGACGACAGAGAGAGGATGCGGGCATCATGACAAGCACCTCCAAAATTCGCATACACATGCATAATCCTCATCCGTGCGTCACAAACATACTGCACGTTGAGGCTATGAAAATGTTTGCGATTTCTGAAGGGCAAGTCATCAATTGGAGCACGCAGCGCAATGTGGGTACAATCAATGGCTCCCAAGACATTGGGCAATTGAGCAATATCAAAGAATTCCCGCTTCAGGCGCCTCCAATCACCATCATTCTGTGGGAATCCTATGTATTGCTTACTGATACGTACCATGGCGTTCAGAAAGTTATCAAACACCCCAGAGAATGTACCTTGAGCCAGGCCATGCATGTACAGTTCTCCGGATTGAAAACTCCCGGAGGCCAGGACGTATAGACAGCTTAGCATCTTACTCATGGGGGGAACAGCAGTCCTTATTTGTATACGTGGCTCCAAATGAGGTTTAAGAAGCTCGTAAAGGCCAATGAGCTGTTCGCGATCGAGCCGATACTTATCAAAAACCTCAAAGTCACTCATGTTTTCCAAGGTGGGTCTCACCCTGTAGACACGAGGACCTCGAACCAGACGACCCCTTCGTCTCGGTCTGAGCCGCCGAGGCTGCCTGATTCGACCAACAGCTAGTTCGCCAATAGCACCACCAGCAGCGTCTACCATGTCATCGTCATCCATCTTTCAAAACAGCGTAACAAGGTAAGCACTTGATCTGATGTGGATCACAAGTGATGCATTGGCCATGTTGTTTGGGGGATTTATAGTACAATTAGTCCAATGGTAGTGAGTTTGTAATGATTGCTGATTGTATTCACCTGTTTGTATGTGAGCGGCGCGAATGCTTTCACAGTGGGCGTTTATTTGTTGTTTGCTGAAATGTTATTTTCAAACAATGATTCTCAATGTGAAAGTGTCAAATATCACACATACAGTGCATGTTTGTAATGTTTGTTCATATGCGTAATCAATATTTCCTAAACGCGATGTTATAGTAACAAGCACACGTCCAGGCTAACATGAATGAAAGTGCATAGTTGTGTATAATGTGCATCAAATGTGATCGATCAATGTTGCTGCAATATTGTTTGTAAATGATAAAGGAACATCTGCCATCTGTAGGATTGTATATATAAGTTATTGCCGAGCTGTCAATATTGTATGCGTCCCTTTAAAATCGCAATAATAATTCAGAACTTCCCGTCTGCCATCTGTAGTATTATATATATAAGTGATTGCCGAGCTGTCAATATTGTACGCGTCCCTTTAAAATCGCAATAATAATTCCGAACTTCCCGTCTGCCATCTGTAGTATTGTATATATAAGTGATTGCCGAGCTGTAAAATATTGTACGCGTCCCTTTCAAATCGCAATAATAATTCCGAAATTCCCGTCTGCCATCTGTAGTATTGTATATATAAGTGATTGCCGAGCTGTAAAATATTGTACGCGTCCCTTTCAAATCGCAATAATAATTCCGAAATTCCCGTCTGCCATCTGTAGTATTGTATATATAAGTGATTGCCGAGCTGTCAATATTGTATGCGTCCCTTTCAAATGGCACTAATACTGAATAACTTCCGGCTGTCATCTGTAGTATTGTATATATAAGTGATTGCCGAGATGTGAATATTGTACGCGTCCCTTTCAAATCGCACTAATACTGAATAACTTCCGGCTGTCATCTGTAGTATTGTATATATAAGTGATTGCCGAGATGTGAATATTGTACGCGTCCCTTTAAAATCGCAATAATAATTCCGAACTTCCCGTCTGTCATCTGTAGTATTATATATATAAGTGATTTTCGATCTGACGATATTGTATGCGTCCCATAAAAATTGCACGAATACTGAATAACTTCCGGCTGCCATCTGTAGTATTATATATATATAATTGATGTGCGATCTGACAATATTTCTGAATTGTCCCATTGAAATCTCCATAATAATGCTGTTCAAAAGTGTGTTTTACGTATATGTTGTATTGTAGTATTGAGTGTTAAAGTTCCTAAAGGGGCGGTACAGTGGTGAATCTGTGATGTGTATGGTTGAATCTTGTAATGACGTCATGATATTATTAACCTGCCTATGTAGTTGTGAAATCCTCATTGTGTTGTTGTATTGTGCTACATTGTTATTGTGTGCTGAATAAAATCTAAATGTGTGCTTTGTGGTTGCGTGATGGGTGATGCGTGTTATGTACATGTACGTATATATTGTGATTGTGTCCCACATATGCTGACTTCTATATAGCGGTCTGGCATTGTTGTTCCTTCCCATAAAGTGACATCTGTAATCTGGTGTAATGATGTTATTGTTGTAGGTAATTCCTAATGGTTTCTGGTGATGGAATCATGATGTTAAAAGTACAGTAAAATCCATATGTTGTGTTTTGTGATTCCTCGAGAGAATGTAATGTGTTTTTCCCCCATCATTTGAATGCACATGTATGAGTGAATGTTAAAAGTAATGTATGTGCATCCATGAGTGATCATGTGTTAAGCCTATGTAGATATGCAGTTGCTGCAAGCATATGAGTTGAATAACAGAAATGCAATAATAAAGGTAAATGAGAGATGTTTCCCATTGTGTAGTGTTTGTGAATCCAGAAATGTGTATTGAATTTTATTTTAATTGTAAATGTAATTTTATTGAAATAATAATGTGTTACTAGTGATGGGGATTTGTAGTTGATGTAATCTAAAAGTGTTAAAAATATTTATGGTGTGGTGAATATTTAATATTAAAAAACATAAATCCACCATAGGGAAATAGTCATTTCTTGATCTATTTATCATAGCTGGGTCTAACGCATAAAAGCATGTATTTTCTAGCGCTGGTATTTGGAGTTTTTCCGTCTACGCTATTTGCGTGCGTTAGGGAAATGAGGGTTTCGCGTGCACGAGCACGTCTTCCCAATAGAAGTCAATGGAGGCTCCAAAGATTTCTAT
This sequence comes from Bombina bombina, assembly GCF_027579735.1. Classification (NCBI taxonomy): domain Eukaryota; kingdom Metazoa; phylum Chordata; class Amphibia; order Anura; family Bombinatoridae; genus Bombina; species Bombina bombina. The sequence goes on from NC_069504.1 coordinate 361,092,243, forward strand.
ATTTTTTTTTCTAAGACTGGTTTTCCTCGTAAAGTGAGTGACGTCATGAGCTTGTGTGAAAAAGTAACTAAATCGTGTTCTTTTTGTAATAAATAAATATTTTGTGTATGTAATGTGGTGTATATTGTTTGTATGCATCGATGAGTGTATGTTTGTGATAATGTTATTCGTTAGATGTAGGTATATGAGGGTCTTTTCCCGTATGTCCATGTAAGTCAATGGGAAAATGGATTAGTGTGGATTTTTTTCAAACACCCGAGATCTCGCAACTTTAATCCTTTGTATTTTAAAGAAAAAATAACAATTCCGAAAAATAAAGATAGTGTTGTGTTTGTATGAGTGTAAGTGTACTTTGTGTAATATTTGTTTTGTGATTCGTGGATGTTTTTTTGTGCGGTATATGTTTACTACTGGGTCTGAGGTGGCGGTAGAAAGTTGAGCGTTAGGTGTATTTTGAGTCGCGGTAAATAAACTCTAAATACCGGAGTGCGTAAAAAACCCGCGTTAGGAGCCTCTAACGCTGGTTTTGACGGCTACCGCCGAACTCTAAATCTAGGCCTAGAGTTCTAGGCCATATTAAATTCTGTGAGGGCTGCAAGGCTGTGCAACTGCCCATCGGGATGGGCAGGAAGGTATTGTACCTGTATACACTGAGAAGAGATTTAGGGTGGGGACCTCCTTTTGTAAGACTACAGTTCTCCAAATTGAGCGTGACATGGTCAAGGAGCACCCCGGAAACGGAGAGACATCATCTCCCCCAATGTAACATAGCAATAATTACAAGTCATAATAGGAAAAAAAAACTATACTTATCAGTCTTCATCATCAGAGAGGTTCTCTGCTCCTGTCGGCAACAGCTGATTGGAAAGTGAGTTCCTTCTTTTAGGGGCAGTGGGCCTCTGTGTGAGTGGTCTCCATTCAAAGGCAGTGGGTCTCAGAAGTGAGGAGGATGAACTGCCCTGTTTTGCATTCAATGAAGGAGAGGGTCCAGTCTCCTCATCATGCTTGCTCTGCGCCGACCATCCTTTAAGTAATAGAAGCCCTTTATCCGGAGTGTCAGCAGTGTAGAGGCGTCCATCTTTCTGGATCAGCAGCTTGGTAGGGTACCCCCATCTGTATTTTATTCCAGACTGTCTCAACGATCTGGTGACCTCTCTGAAAGTACCTCTCTTTTGTACTGTATATTGAGACAGGTCTGGAAATATTTGCACAGATTCGAATCTCTTGGGTAGTGCTGGACGCTGAAACATGGCCCTGAGAATCTGCTCCTTATATGTGAAGTAATGGAATCTGGCAATCACATCCCTAGGTTTGTCTGCCGAAACATTCCTCCCTCTGCGAAGGCGATGAACTCTGTCAACTAGGGTTTCATTAGGGAAGGCCGGGGTATGTAGGATTTCACAGAACTCAGTGAGGAACTTGCCCAGCTCTGCAGGGGAGACATCTTCTGGGATGCCTCTAAATCTCAGGTTATTCCTGCGTGAGCGGTCTTCCATATCTGCCATTTTTGTTTCGATAGAATCTATCATATCAACCAGGACTCGTGAGTGGTGGGATAAATTTTCTTGTTCCACAGTTAAGTCTTCCTGTTTTCTCTCTAGCACATCAATCCTTTCACTTATGGTCCCAATATCTTTTCTGAGATCTGCCGCAGAGCTCTTAATAGCCGCTGTGAGTGTCTCTTGAAGAGAATTTATTCTCTGGGTGAGAGTGGATACTATATCTGCAGCCATAGCACCTGAAAGATTACCAATTTCACCACTTGGTTCAGACATGTCAGGACTGTTGACTATATGCTTTTGGGAGGTGTGTAAATCTGTTGTAGTTTTCCCAGCAACCGGCGTCGTTTTAAAATGATCCGCCACTGACTTCTTATACTCGGAAAGGTTGGCTGCCTTCCTTCTAGAGCCTAGTGGCATGTTAGAAAAAAAGGAGACCTAGAAAAAAAAAAAAAAAAAAAGGCGACAGCTGCAGAAATGTATCAGATGTAGCAAGAGTTCTCCAGTAAAATATCTATAGGCTATGTCTCCAAATAGTGTCTTGCAAGTAATAGGTATAAGCCCCGGCCCCACAAGGCCTGCACCCTAAGGCATGGGTGTGCAGTAACTAACTAGTTTCTGAAATCTTCTCTTCCAGATGAGGCCCATCTGAGCCAAATAAGGGGTTTGGTACCCAATGTAGTGTTGGTGTGTCAACGACTATATTTCTTTCAGAGAGTCTTAGAGAGTATCCACAAAACCGTGCTATTTTCCACAGCTATAATAATCCCCTGCTTCCTCTCTCCTCTGGCCCAGCCAGCCCTCCACGTATGGACTAAATGTGATAGGCAAATATCTCTCTTGTGGCTTTCAGGGGTCAGTGTAGGAAATTGCACTCACTGCAAGTATCTTAGCCCCTATACCCCAGCTGCAGCGGTAATAAGTGAGGAGATGGTTTAGGTCTCTTAGCTCAGTCAGACTGTGCAGTTAGATCTAATTACGGCTCCCTGATATCCCAGCCTCCCACAGCCAGACAGTCTTGTGTGGACTAGGGCCTACTGGCTACAGCTTAGCCCAATTGCGCTAAAATAGTACAGGCTCTCGGTGTCCAAATGTAAAAAGGGCCAGGGGAAGAGCCGCTGTTATGAGGTATGTTCCTATCTGAGGCCAGAGAGAGGGTGAATGTGGATGCCTTATTATTATGAGATGTGCAGGTGTCGTGTGGGTGATCGTGCAGCCGGGTTTCTAGCAATTATCAGGCAGGGGGATCTTACCTGTTTTCCATGAGCGACAGTGCAGGGTGGCCTGGTTTTCCGCTGCCGGAGTGCCCTGCTGATGTCAAAGTGTCAGGCCGCAAGATGGCGGCGTTTCGCGCCAATAAGGCAGTGGCGCAATGAACCCTTGAAGTGTCCTCGCAGGGCGGCTATAGACCTCGGCCGACAGCGGACCACAACTCCAGCTAGGAAACTCTCCTCTGTATAGTCCGGTTGTGATGCAGGCCTCCCGCTGGTATGTAGGCAACTGCCTCCCCACACCATTCAGTGTTGAGCGATAACCTGCTGTTCCGGAGCGGAGCCCCGACCCTCCGGACAGCAGCAATGTGGACACTAGATATCTTCTGGGCGTTAGGTTAGAGTCTGCAGGGTTAGGGTCCTGTGCCTCAATATCAGCCGTAACTATACCTCAGCACTGCGGGGCTGATCTGCTGGCACCTGATACTGTCCCAAGGTATAGTGTTAGCACTCTCCTATTATGTCGTTTCCTCTTCTCCCACAGGGTCCCACCGGCACCAGAGAGTATATTAAGCCTTTAGAAGTTAGTTTATTCCCCAATGGGAAAGTTTATTTAAGGTGTTTTTAGGAATTTGGAAGAGAGCTCTCTCCAGACACGTCTCTTTAGCTTGATGGCTAACTCCGCCCCCCAATACCCACTTACTTTTAAGTGGGGTCTGGGTGCGGCTGGGGTGTTGCCAGTCCGCGCAAGGAGACTGTGAATGTGCTTATAAGTAACCATAAATATGCATGGCTTACACAATATTTAGTGTTTGTCACTTTGTATGTAGGGATGAAAAAGTGACTCTTTATTTTGTATTACTTTTTATTACTAAACATACATTATATTATATATTTTTCAATAAGAGTTCTGAAATCCCTAACTTTACTCAGGAGGTGTATTTTCACTGCACTGAGTGGTCTCCTACATTTTTGAGACCTTAGTTTGATTTGATAGATTTATCAGGATCCTTTTATATAATAAACATAGATCTAAAAAATCCAGAAGGATGTGGCTTTTACTCTTTGTTTTAAATTCCTAGTGTTCAAGAAGAGAAAGTTGTAACATCAGGAAAGATGTAGATGTTAATTACAGTATCGATGTGAAATAACAATGGTTTCCACCTCTGAAAAAATACCTAATACACATTTTTGCACACCCATAGCAAAAAATCATATACCCTATTATTATCAGTTATTTGTAGAGCGCCAACAGATACCGTAGCGCTACCCTAGTGGTTCTGTCCTGTGATTAGTCTGACTGTAATCTGCTTAACAGGTGACCTAATTTTTTGAAGAAGTATAGTTTTAATTAAGGGAAGAGTCTTTAGAATGAATTAAATGTGACATTCAGTTAAACTAATGTCATCTTTAAGAGGACATAACATTCGAAATGTTCAGTTTTCCGTAAAAGCATTTTTGTAATACACAAATAATATAAAAAAATGCTTTTAGACAGATTGTGATGGCATTTATTTGTCAGAGATTATGTTAAGGGAGTAATTCCACAATATATGCTTTCTAAGCAGGCATGGTGTTTGACTGAAGGTGCACAGGGCATATGAATGTATTCTCCATGCAGAGTAAATTCTATCAATAACAAGATCTAATATAAGTATTTTTTTTCTAATATATGTCTAGTGCAAAAATGCTGTTATTCAAAATTTAAATGTGTATTTCTGATTTCTGCTTGATGTCCCTTTTTTAAGCAGCAACACACAACAAAACATGAGACCTCAGATCAGAAGCATGTCTCCAGCAACCTTTAAAAATTATACATGCCAAGAAAAAGACAAACCATTGTAATTGCAACAATCACTAAACATGAGACCTCAGAAGATAAATATCAGTTTCATTTTCTGTTATGTATAAATGTTACTTAAAGGGATAGTGAACACCTTGAGATTTTTATATAAAATATTTAGCTATGCATAATGAAATAACTTTGCAATGTGTTTTCATTAATTATTTTGCTCCTTTTTCATACAATATAGCTCGGAAAATTGAGCAATTTCTAATATAACTTGAAATGCACCCAGTTGGTTTTATCAGATAACAAATGCAAAACAATGCACTCTATACTAACATTTTGACCATTGCTATCCTTGTTGTCAGTGGACTAAAGCCCAGATTGGCTCCTCCAAATAATGCTAATGGTGAGTGGTGTTTGGCTATTGAAAATTAGCTGCAGTACAAAAAGGATGTTAATTTGTTTAAAATTAGCAATTTCTAATATAACTTGAAATGCACCCAGTTGGTTTTGTCAGATAACAAATGCAAAACAATGCACTCTATACTAACATTTTGACCATTGCTATCCTTGTTGTCAGTGGACTAAAGCCCAGATTGACTCCTCCAAATAATGCTAATGGTGAGTGGTGTTTGGCTATTGAAAATTAGCTGCAGTACAAAAAGGATGTTCATTTGTTTAAAAAACATTAAGACTTGGCTGATATGTTATTCTATAGCAACGCAACACAACGTATTGTAATTACAAGGTGTTTACTGTTCCTATAAGCTATCCAAAGCCCAAATTAATTGCATAATTTAACATAAATTGATTTAATTATAATGCATGCAACAAATATTTTAAACTGTTAATATTACCTAATTGTAGCTTAATGTTGGCATACAGAGACAGTTTACCCAAAAATGTTCTCCCCATTAGTTTGTTCGAAATAATCAATTTTACCTGATGGAGTGTATTAAATTGTTTATAAATTATTATTTTTTAAATTATTATTCTTTATTTATAAAGCGCAAACAGATTCCAAAGCGCTGTCCATGGGTACAAAGATAAAAGTACAGTACAATACAATATAAAAGACAACAGACAAAGTTTATTTGTTGATGAGTGAGGACAGGTGGGGGGGGGGGGGGGCTGCGTTGGTAAGGGCTTTGTAGGTCAGGATGATAATTTTGAATTTAATTCTGCTGTGGATGGGTAGCCAGTGAAGGGGCTCGCAGAGAGGTGCAGCAGATACAGAGCGTCGGGAGAGGTAAATTAGCCTAGCAGAGGCATTTAGGATGGATTGAAGAGGGGAGAGGCGGGAGAGAGGGAGGCTAGTTAGTAGGTTATTACAGTAGTCAAGTCAGGAGATTACCAGGGAGTGGATTAGCTGTTTAGTAGTTTCAGCACTCAGAAACGGACGAATTTTGGAGATATTGCGTAGGTGGTTGCAACAGGAGGAAGAAAGCAATTGGATGTGGGGTATGAAGGACAGAATGGAGTCGAGTGTAACTCCAAGGCAGCGGACCTGGGGTGATGGGGAGATAGTGGTGTCACCAACAGTGATTGAAAAGTTAGGAACCGGGGTAGAATTAGAGGGGGGATTAGATGGAGCTCAGTCTTGGACATATTGATTTTTAGGTGGTGAGAGGCCATCCAAGAAGAAATGCCAGATAAGCAGATACTGAAGTGAGAAAGGACAGAAGGAGAGAGTGAAAGGGTGGATAGATAGATCTGAATATCATCAGCATAGAGGTGGTAGTTGAAGCCATAGCTACTGATAAGTTTACCCAGTGAGGATGTATAAATAGAGAAGAGTAGAGGACCCAGAAAAGAGCCTTGAGGTACTCCAACAGAGAGAGGCAATGGAGAGGAGGAGTCGCCAGCAAAGGAGACAGAAAAGGACCTATTAGAGAGATAAGAGTGGATCCAGGAAAGGGCAGTGTCAGAGAGCCCAAGGGAGCTGAGAGTCCGTAGGAGAAGAGGATGGTCAACGGTGTCAAAGGCAGCAGACAGTTCAAGTAAGATAAGTATTGAGTAGTGGCCGTTTTTTTTTAGCAGAAAGAAGATCATTAGTAAACATTGGGAACGGAAGCCAGATTGCAAGGGGTCAAGCAGTGAGTTGGAGGACAAAAGTGGGTTAAGCAATCGAAGACTAGTTTTTCCAGGACTTTTAAAGCTAGCGGAAGCAGTGATATGGGGGCGGTAGTTTGCAGGAGAATCGGGGCCGAGGGAGGGTTTTTTGAGGATGGGGGTGACCTTTGCATGCTTGAAGTAAGATGGGAATGAACCCGTAGTAAGGGATAGGTTGAATATGTGAGTAAGAGCTGGAGTGAGAGTAGAAGACAGAGAAGGTATTAGATGTGAAGGGATAGGGTAAAGTGGGCAGGTAGTGAGGTATGAGGAGGACAATAGGGAACTCACTTTATTCTCAGTGGTAGGGGGGAAGGTGATGAGAGTGGTGGAGGGGGTTGCCGGGGGCGGAGATGGAAGGTTGCAGTCTTGTGTTGGGATATTACTTTGGATGGTAATTGTGCACTAAAGGCAGATGAAGGGGGTGGTGCAGGTGGATAAAGGAGAGAGTTGAAAATGGAGAAGAGACTTTAGGGTTTGAGGAGTGAGTAGATATAAGAGAAGAGAAGTAGGTTTGCTTAGCTAAGTGAAGGGCAGAGGAGTAAGAATAAAGAATGAACTTATAGTGGAGGAAATCTGATTCAGAGCAGGATTTCCTCCAGGCACGTTCAGCAGCACGGGAGCATTTTTGCAGGTAGCGTGTTTCCTTAGAGTGCCAGGGTTGGAGGTGATGACGTGGGGTTTTGCGTATTTGGGGAGGAGCGAAAGTGTCCAGTGCTGAGGAGAGAGTATTGTTATAGTGGGTTGTAGCAAGGTCAGGGCAGGATATTGTGGAAGTGTGGGGGAGGTGTTTTTGAATAAGGTTGGAGAGTTGTAGAGGATCCACAGTGTGCAGATTTCTACAGGTGCGGGGGCGAGGGGGAGAAGGTTTAGCCTGTACAGGGAGTGCAGAATTATTAGGCAAGTTGTATTTTTGAGGATTAATTTTATTATTGAACAACAACCATGTTCTCAATGAACCCAAAAAACTCATTAATATCAAAGCTGAATAGTTTTGGAAGTAGTTTTTAGTTTGTTTTTAGTTATAGCTATTTTAGGGGGATATCTGTGTGTACAGGTGACTATTACTGTGCATAATTATTAGGCAACTTAACAAAAAACAAATATATACCCATTTCAATTATTTATTTTGACCAGTGAAACCAATATAACATCTCAACATTCACAAATATACATTTCTGACATTAAAAAACAAAACAAAAACAAATCAGTGACCAATATAGCCACCTTTCTTTGCAAGGACACTCAAAAGCCTGCCATCCATGGATTCTGTCAGTGTTTTGATCTGTTCACCATCAACACTGTTCAGAGAGGTGTACTGTTTTCCCTCTTTGTAAATCTCACATTTGATGATGGACCACAGGTTCTCAATGGGGTTCAGATCAGGTGAACAAGGAGGCCATGTCATTAGATTTTCTTCTTTTATACCCTTTCTTGCCAGCCACGCTGTGGAGTACTTGGACGCGTGTGATGGAGCATTGTCCTGCATTAAAATCATGTTTTTCTTGAAGGATGCAGACTTCTTCCTGTACCACTGCTTGAAGAAGGTGTCTTCCAGAAACTGGCAGTAGGACTGGGAGTTGAGCTTAACTCCATCCTCAACCCGAAAAGGCCCCACAAGCTCATCTTTGATGATACCAGCCCAAACCAGTACTCCACCTCCACCTTGCTGGCGTCTGAGTCGGACTGGAGCTCTCTGCCCTTTACCAATCCAGCCACGGGCCCATCCATCTGGCCCATCAAGACTCACTCTCATTTCATCAGTCCATAAAACCTTAGAAAAATCAGTCTTGAGATATTTCTTGGCCCAGTCTTGACGTTTCAGCTTGTGTGTCTTGTTCAGTGGTGGTCGTCTTTCAGCCTTTCTTACCTTGGCCATGTCTCTGAGTATTGCACACCTTGTGCTTTTGGGCACTCCAGTGATGTTGCAGCTCTGAAATATGGCCAAACTGGTGGCAAGTGGCATCTTGGCAGCTGCACGCTTGACTTTTCTCAGTTCATGGGCAGTTATTTTGCGCCTTGGTTTTTCCACACACTTCTTGCGACCCTGTTGACTATTTTGAATGAAACGCTTGATTCTTCGATGATCACGCTTCAGAAGCTTTGCAATTTTAAGAGTGCTGCATCCCTCTGCAAGATATCTCACTATTTTTTACTTTTCTGAGCCTGTCAAGTCCTTCTTTTGACCCATTTTGCCAAAGGAAAGGAAGTTGCCTAATAATTATGCACACCTGATATAGGGTGTTGATGTCATTAGACCACACCCCTTCTCATTACAGAGATGCACATCACCTAATATGCTTAATTGGTAGTAGGCTTTCGAGCCTATACAGCTTGGAGTAAGACAACATGCATAAAGAGGATGATGTGGTCAAAATACTAATTTGCCTAATAATTCTGCACTCCCTGTATATTAAGCTTAAAGGTGAGCAGATGGTGGTCTGAGATGGGAAATGGGCGACAGGTGGCGTCAGAGAGAGAGCAGAGGTAGGAGAATACTAGATCAATAGAATGTCCGTCGCGGTGAGTAGGGAATAGGGTGGATTGTGAGAGACCAAAGGAGTTTGTGAGTGAGAGAAGCTTAGAGGCAGCAGGGGCAGATGGGTTATCAATGGGGATGTTGAAGTCCCCAGGATTAAAGCAGTTGTATTTGTAGAGAGAAAGTGAGAAACCAGGCAGCAAAGTTATCAAGGAATTGGTAGGTTGGTCCAGGGGGGCGATAGATAACTGCCACCCTGAGGGAGAGGGGGGGAGACTAGTCAGATGCAGTGAACTTCAAAGGAGGAAAAGGAGAGACGGATGAGGCTGCAGGTGCTGAAAGGAGCAGGAGGGGGAGAGTAAGATTCCAACACCGCCATCATGTCTCTCACCTGGCCTAGGTGTGTGGCTAAAGTGGAGACCACCGTGCGTGAGAGCAGCAATGGAAGCAGTGTCAGAAGATGATAACAAGGTTTCAGTAATTGCTAGAAGACTGAAGGTGTTAGAAACAAACAGGTCATGAACAGTTGTAAGTTTGTTACAGACAGAGCGAGCATTCCAAAGAGCACAAGAAAAGAGAGGGGAAAAGCACTGTGGGTTAATAGAGATGAGATTGTTAGGATTGCGCGACCTAGAGTTTTTGCAGTGGGGGACTGAGTGAGGGTGTAAAAGTGTGGTGATTGCTGCAGGGCCAGGGTTAGGAGAGATGTCATCAGCAGCAAGCAGAAGTAGGAGTGTGAGTGACAGAAGGTGAGAGGGGGACTTGTAGGAGCGGGTATGATTAGACACAGGAGAGTTAGATGGGGAAGTACAAATGGCTCCTTTACTTTTATATCAGCAATTTAAATAGCTGGTTTTGCCTGTGGTATCCCTACATATACTGCAAATGTATATACTTAAGTATTGGCTATAAAAAAGCTGAGTAAACATAACCAGCAGACGCAATTACACTCTCAGTGGGAGGTAGGTTAGATAGTAGATGAGATAATTAATACAATTTTAATTTCCAATTGTACTCTCTAAGTATTGCGATGTGATATACAAACAAAGAAAATAATTTTGTGTGTAGAGAAAGTAATAACATAAGATCTGCAAGATCAACCCATATACATAATTAAACCTAAAAAGCAATTTCTCATATGTTTTATACTCTGCTCCTGGTATAACAAGCTATTGGAAACACATTAAAGGGAAAACATTTTTTTTTACAGTTTATTGCCCCTTTATATTTTAGTTACATGGTCAGTAAAATCAGCTGGATGGTGTGCCCAATAAATATGTTCTGGGGAGATCACCAACAGCCCTTTGCCTCTGCATGATCCGGGTATATGGTTCCTTTACACTAAAGACCATATTACAAAGAGATTGTGTTCCTTATGCCCTTATACAGAGTATACGCCCAAATGATGCTACACACCATTATTCCCAACCATATATAAAAAGGCTTTTTTAGTGCTATACTTCAGCCAAGCATATAACCTTCCCTTTTCATGGAATACGAGTCCTATTCTAACACATTTAAATATGTTATGCAGACAAAATCAAATAACGTTTTATTGTATTTACAAGCCATGTAAAATATCTCTGAGATCAGGGCTAGCTCAATTAAAACCTAATCCAGTTAAGGTATTATCTTGCACTTTATATCTATTTAAAGCTTATCTATGCCATCGGACATCAATATATATCATATTGAATGCTCAAGTCTGTATATTCTCATACATTGTATAGTTGCATAGCACTTTAGAACTGTTTCTTTTGGATTGTTCATGTTACTATAACGATCATATTTGAACATGATATTGTATAATTCTGTCTACTTGATAAGGTTAGGATTATTATTGTCCAATTTGATATAATGTAATTTAATATGTAACTAATTTGATCCCCATTAATTTAATTTAAAAGCTGTACATAGGCATACCGCATTTCATATTTTTGGGTACATCATCTTGCATTTAAAACCTGTCCATGTCATTTGATATCAAAATATATATATATATATATATATATCATATTTAATGCTTTTATTAGTATATCCATATCAATATATATTGTATTGTTGCACTGTCCTTTAGCATTGATTCCCCAAGATCGTTCATTGCTCTGTAATGTAATTCTTATTTTGTACATTCTGTTAATTAAATGGTTAACAGGGGTGTGTTTAACACCAACCAATAACCATCAAGTTTGAACCCTTTTTAAATGGCACTCACCGGTGCCTTATCAGGTTTATGAGTACGGCCCTAGCCTAAACGCGTAAAACCCGACTTCTATCTTGTGTGTACCATGTCATTTTTATACGTTTGACGAATAAAGCAGCTTTTTATATTTTTGGATAACCAGGACTACTGCTTCCTTTTTGTACTACTATTTATCAGGATTACAAGGAATCCTTTTCTAAGTGTCCCTCATCCTGAAGTAACATTTGGCTACCCCCGGCGGTCTAACTACATGCCAGCTCCCAACACACTGACAGCGACAGGTACGGCTTGAAACATGAGCGCAGCACTGGATTGGTTCTCTGCCTATCACGTGAACCACTGATTTGATCCTGATTGGAGCAACGATCGCACATACTACAAACACAGAGGAAACCTGGAATCGGTAAAGGTTCGATAGAGCCGCAGAGCCCAGGTCACTGCAGGAGCAAGACGCACCGGGCTGCAGCTGGTAAGGATCCTCGACTTGAGTAGATAAAACGAGTATTTAGAGTGTATGGTTCTGCTCTATCTCCGCGCATGGTGGATACTCGTTACAGTGAAGACGGCCACAGTGGGTGAGGGCTAAACACGAATAGTACTTGAGGTATATGCTTTTCTTCTATCAAGTTTGTGCAGTATAAACCATTGCTTGCTCATTTAACTGTTTCCATATCCCAGTGTGTGTGGTTGATATTACGGAGCTGTGGACTGCATTACATTTACTACGGCTATTTTCAGTTTAACCACAGAGTGCTCTGCTTATTGAAGGTATTAAAGGGACATTAAACACTAAATACATGCTAGATAGAATGATGCATTCAAAGAAAAGATTAGTCCATGACTAACATGTAGATGTATTTTTTAAAGTTTCATTAGTTGTTTAAAAAGTGAGAAAATAAGTGTAAAGTTTTAGTGTCTATAAAACACTGGGAGCTGCCATGTTGTAACTTGTGTTACCTTCTCTGCTGTGGCCAATTAGGGACAGTTATAAATAAGTTACTAGAGTGTGCAGCCAATTGCTGTGCTGGATTTAACAGTGTTCTGCACTTCCATTTCTAACAGGAACTGAAAAGCTCACAATTTCAGAATGGAATTACAGGCAAAGAGGACAAAATAAATAATGAAAGTATATTGCAGAGTTGTTTTATATATACAATTTATCATTTTATATTACCATCTCAAAGTGTTTAATGTCCCTTTAACCTCATCTATGTATATGCCTACATTAAATTACCGACAGTTGCATCACTCTTTTAACACATCCCACCTTTGTGTAAAGTTTATGCCCAAATTACACAACATAGCAAATACATAGACCACAGTGCCCCCTAATGCCAAGTATTTATCCACATTACATTACCAACCAAATTCTTGGCTCCTGGAATCTGTCCTATGCCAGACATACACCCAAAGCACACTACACACAGATATAAGGCCCTTCACCCCTTTATGCCAGGTATATGCTCATATTTTACAACAGACCAGATTAATGGCCATCCAAACACTAGCCAGGCCCTACCTACTAAAACAAGATTGGCATTTCAAAATAAGTATGGTCACTATCAATAATAAATTATCCAGAAAAAGTGATGAGTGATGGTTCTGTTTCATATTATAATGGTGATGTCAAGCACAATGTCACCAGACCTGAATATCTATGCTCTTGCTATTTCACTTTCATACCTCATCCATATGGAAGGGGTATTCATTGATGGGCTCCAAAATGATGAATCCAGGGATCTATTAGGCACTGGTGGGATTTTTTTTATCTCTGCATATTATGTATTTTGCTTCTTTTTTAAGGTAGTGCAACTGAATAATTTCAATAAGCCTTAGGTCCATCAAGCTTAACAATTCATTTTAATGTTCCCTTTAAAAGGAGATGATAATCAAAGTTAAATTTTCATGATTCAATTAGTGCATGCATTATTTGCTGAAAAGCATACCTAGGTAGCCTTGGGGGCATACATGTCTTTGAAGAACTATATTGCAGCAGTTTTGCATGTTATTTTATTAACAAAGCTATACACTTTTTCAACAATAGATGGCACCAGAAATGCCCTACCATGAAAGCTATCTGCCTCCTATCATTGGCTCACCAAATGTGTTCAGCTAGCCATTGCTGCTCTTGGGCTCACATTAACGAGGATACGCACAGTTTTATAAAAGCAATATTGCAGTAATAAAATGCTCTCACAGTACAGTGTTTCTTTTAGTAGATTAATGGCCTGTATCATGCACAATTGTAAACAACGCATACAAAAATCCACTGCTGTCCCATTGTTGATACCGAATTGGTTGGTGTCTAAGTAACGTGTAGTAATATCTAATTTAGCTGAGTATTAACGTAAACACAAAGTTCACTATGTTGATATGTCATACATAACAATAATAGATGTGCAGTACCAACTCATATTTTATTATTCTAACACCCGTTACCCAGTAGTGAGATTACTAAGCATTTAATTATGAGCACAATTTCAGCCGGAAGTTTCCCTTATTCCGCTCCGGGTTCTTTCGTCACATCCGGTTGATGGGAGTGACGGGTCAGAAGGCGGAGAGGGAAGATGGCGGCGCCGGAGGAGAGGGAGCTGAGCCAAGAGCAGACTGAGAAGCTTCTGCAGTTTCAGGTCAGGCCATTGTGTGCGATAATTCTAGAGTGCTTTGAATCGGGCAAGGGGTAGAAGCCGTATGCGACGGGCGGAGTTATAGGATGGGGCAGCTGGTCTGTGAAGTGGCTGCTACCTGTACTACAGTCAGAGCCTCCCACTGACAGACCCGGCAGTGGTGGGGCCTTGAGTGTTGGCAAATGTCACTGTAGTGCTTGTTTCATGCTTGATATAGAGGAGCTCTACGCACAACTTCTACCTTTCACATGGACATGTGTTCTAATTTAATGCAAGTTCAGAAGTTTATGCTTCATCAACAGTCGGTGGAAAATATTGTTGCCCATCTGTTCATCCTATATGATATCGAGGTGATAAGTGTTTCAAGTTTGGAGGCAGCATTGAAATTGATCAATTTGCAAATTAGCAAATATTAAAAGCGTTATGATCAGATGTCATCTGCTTTAGTTCTTGTGCGCTTTGTTTTATTATTTCAATCTTTGGAAGCACCAGGACTTATTTGAATGTCATTGTTGAAGTTTATGTCCCAGACAAGCGTTTTTATCTTTCTGGGTTTAGTAAACCGAGTACAGTTTAAAGGGACAGTCAAGTCAAAATTAGGCTTTCATTATTTCAGACAGGGCACACAATTTTAAGCAACTTTCCAATTTACTTCCATTATCTAAATGTATAGAATCATTTTATAGGCAAACTTTCTGAGGCACCAGCTCCTACTGAGCATGTGCAAGATTCACAGAATATACGTATATGCATTTTGTGATTGGCTGATGGCTGTTACATGATGCATTAGAAATGGAAATGTAACTGACTTTTGCCCAATAAAAGGCACTAATTTGACATTCAAACTAGGTGCTTTTGTCTTTTATACATTTATTGACTGCTATTCTGTGTTTAGTGGTCCTTTTAGTTGGCCTTGTATGCTAAGGTTTTTTTTTTTTAAAGTCTTATGGAGAGATCTTTATAAATTATGCTAATAATTTTGATTGCATTTTGAAGTACGTCAGTACTTTAATCAATTAGAAAAATATTGATCAGTTTACTGTTTACAATTACTTTTTTGTGCTGTGTTTTTGTTTGTTGGTTTTACAATTGGTTGATAACCTTATGCAAGGGAAAGCATCTCCCTACATATGTAGACTTATAATCAATATAGAATTGTTGGAGGTTAACTGGGGCATTGTTGACAGTTTGACAAGCAAGGTATGTAGTGTGTCACAGCACTAGCAAGGATCACATGAGGAAAGTGCTTTTTTTTGTAATAGGACATTGTTTTTAAAGGGACAGTTTACCTATAAACTTTCTCTACTTTAATGTGTTCCCAATGATCAATTTTACCTGCTGGAATGTATTAAAGGGACATTAAAGTGAATGTCAACTTTCACGAATGAAAGCCCTGGTTTTAAAAAATACTATTAAAAACAGGGGCACTTTTATTCATGAAAATTTACATTGAAGCCATTCTTTTAAAATACTTACCTTTTATTCCTAGCAAGCGTCGAACACCGGAGCAGCGATTCTTCCACCCCAGGACGTCTCTTCTTATTTCAGAAATAACGAATCCAGCTTCCTCCAATAAAATAAGTGCCCCTGTTTTTAATAGTATTTTCAAAAACAGGGCTTTCATTCGTGAAAGTTGACATTCACTTTAAACCCCAAAAAATTCTTTCATGATTCAGATTAAAAAGGGACACTGAACCCACATTTTTTCTTTCATGATTCAGATAGAGCATGCAATTTTAAGCAACTTTCTAATTTACTCCTATTAATTTTTATTCATTCTCTTGCAGTCTTTATTTGAAAAAGAAGGCATCTAAGCTTTTTTTCTTGGTTCAGAACTCTGGACAGCACTTTTTGATTTGTGGATGAATTTATCCACCGATCAGCTAGGAGAACCAAGGTTGTTCACCAAAAATAGGCCAGCATCTAAACTTACATTCTTGCATTTAAAATAAAGATACCAAGAGAATAAAGAAGATTTGATAATAGGAGTAAATCAGAAAGTTGCTTAAAATGTCATGCTCTATCTGAATCACGAAAGGAAAACATTTGGGTTCAGTGTCCCTTTTTAAGAACATCATTTTTAAAAGTTTCCAATTTACTTCTATTATCAAATTTATTTTCATGTTCTTCTTTGTTGAAGATACCTAGGTAGGTAGTATGCACATGCCTGAAGCACTACATTACAGGAAATAGTGCTGCCATCTAGTGCTCCTGCGAATTTATAACAATGTTGCAAAACTGCTGCCATATACGTGCACACTCTTGAGCTTACATTTCTTCTTTTCAACAAAGGTTAACAAGAAAACAAATAAAATGATAATAGAAGTAAATTAGAAAGTTGTTTGACATTTTATGTTCTATCTAAATCAGGAAAAAATTGGATTTTATGTCCCTTTAAATTGTTTACAAATGGCTCCTTAGCCTTTATATTGGCATTTGAAATAGCTGATTTAGCCTGCAATAACCCTACCTATACTGAAAGTTTATATACCTAGATATAGGCTATTGAGAAGCTATGTTAACACAACCAGCAGAAAAAAATTACACTCCCAGTGGGAGAGAGAAAAAGACTCTTTCAATTGTTCTTTCTAAGTATCATACAGAGACAAGAAAGGGAAGCATTTGAGTGATAAGATAACAAGATCTGATCTGTCAGCAAGCCAAGTCTTATTTTGATAGCTGGATTTACTCTTTGAAAACACAGCCTATTTCCTTTGCAAAAAGAAACATAAATGAGCAATTTCACATTCATTTTATATGCTGCAGCTGGTATAACAAGTCATGGGGAACACATTCAGGGAAAAACAATTTTACAGAGAACTGTCCCTTTAAGGGGACATTTTAGTTAACAGATATTCCTTTTAAAAAAATAAAATAAATAATCAACCTCTACAAAGGGACTTTGCACTACTAGTAGCTAACTCAACACATCTGGTGAGCCACTTACTAAATATAAATGTGTGTAGCCACCAATAACCAGCTAGTCCCCATTAGTGCATTGCTGCTGCAGAAAGTACATATGCTTTCAACAAAGGATAACACAATAATAAAGTAAATTGATAACAGAAGTGCCTTAAAATTACATGCTCTGTCTGAGTCATGATAGTTTAACTTTGGCTTTCGTGATCCTTTTAAGGTCCAGATGCGTCTCATGTAGCTTAAAGGGACTTGAAAGTCAAAATTCAATATTGCCAGTACTGCATCTTGTATGTAATTGGAAGCACCTTAAAGGGGCAGTTTGGCTACAACACATTGGCTTGTAAGAAAATAATCTTACGGTGTAAATGGGACATTGTACTAATTGTTTTTATCTTGTAAAAGAAAGAGCAGCAGATAAACATGATTTATTTTTTTTCTCCTATAAAAATGTATAATTGAATTTACTCATACCTAGTTGTCTATTTTGGCTCGTTCACATAGACAGCTCTCACAGAAAAAAAATTTGGATTGTGCAGTGTTATCTTTTTCTAAAAGGAGGAAATTTCACTGTAATACTCTTGTACGTTTGATGAAGAAAATGAAGTATCATATCCCTTTAAAGAAGGAGCATATTACGTTGTGATAGTAATAAGTTCAACTTTTTTAAAGGGACACTAAACCCATTAGAAAAGTTACCTCCATTAGCCAGATCAATATAAATACGTACTTTTTGTAAATATAATTGCGCTTTATAAGTTTACAGTTTCTGAGAAATCGTCACCTGAAATCTAATTGAATTCCGAACCCACCGACGGCAGTAACTTCTAATCCTCCAATCGAGACTGATAACCCAAGTTATCAACATGGCGGATTATCGCCGCTATGCGCATGTGTGATTTTAAGTAATCGTCATAGCAAACATCACTGGAAGAAAACATGCAGACCCGCTTATGGCTCAATGTGGAGTCAATGAACAGATATGTGCATGCGCGGGTAGACAAATTGATATGCGCATGCGAACGGTGACATTGCAAGTTAATGAGATGCAATTATTGAAATTACTATTGTTACATTTGTTGTATTGTTTGCCTCCCATATTTGAGGGTTGGCTGATATGACGTAATAGACGAAAATTAATATTAATATTTCTCAGACTACAAATAGGTATGTGAGGATATGTAAACATGTTACATATGACAGTGCCTGACAAATATGTTTAAAAATTAGGAGCCAGTAAGAATATATTTAGAAGCCAGACATGTTTTTAAGAGCCAGACAGTGTTATTTGTATATAGATATATGGAAAATAACCCAAAAGCTTAGGGGCCAGGAGTAAGATTCTAGGAGCCAGTGGCTACCAGGCTCCTGGGTTTGTCGAGCCCTGACATATGATATTGATGGTCAGTTGGTGGGGGGAAAAAACAGTTTTGGAATCCTTTAAAGTGAGGGTCAATTTTGATGAATTAATGCCCAGTTTTTAATAATCCTATTAAATACAAGGGCACTTTTAATTAATCAAAATTGACATTTCACTCGTTTTCTTCAAAAACTTACCTTTTAATCCTGGCAGCCGCTCCAGCACTTCCTCTGCCGGTCGCAAGCCGTCTTTGCGGGTCCAAAATGACGAATCCGGCTTCCTCCAATCATGGCATTGCATCATGACAAGATTCCCCCGGGGGGGGGGAGCCATGATTGGAGGAAGCCGGATTAGTCATTTCTGATGTCTGTAGAGGCTTCTGATGGCCGTGGGAATCGCTGGAGCGGCTGCCATAATAAAAAGGTAAGTTTTTGAAGAAAAAGAGTGAAATGTCAATTTTGATTAATTAAAGTGCCCTTGTTTTTAATAGGATTATTAAAAACCGGGCACTAATTCACCAAAATTGACCTTCACTTTAATAAACAAAAATGTATAGATACATCTCTGAAAGAGGCATTTTCGTTGCCTCAAAAAATAGTGCATGTTAAAATTATTTTGTGTTTTTTAACGGATGTTCCTGGTTGTAAAACAAAAACTTGTTTTCACCAATATTGCTGTGGGAGTTTTCTTTATCATTTGGTGAACCCCCCCCCCCCCAACTATGCAGCTTATTTATGATTTACAAAATTAACAGGTTTGAACAGAGCTATTTACTCATATGCAAGATAGCAATGTTATGAGTTTAATATTCCTTTAAGTTGAGGCTTGACAAA